>NC_133316.1:13211038-13260491 GCF_012295235.1 Primulina huaijiensis | reverse complement strand
TCTGATCACAAAAGCCTGAAGTATCTATTTTCTCAGTCAGAGTTGAACATGAGACAGCGTAGATGGCTCGATTTATTGAAGGATTTCGATTGTGAAATCAAATACTATCCAGGGAAATCGAACGCAGCAGCGGATGCTTTGAGTCGAAAGGTATGTTCCCTATCCTTATCGACGATAGGTGTTTCGAATTTAGTTGAAGATTGCCGTTTGTCTGGATTAGAATTTGATACAGATAGTAGACCGTTGCGACTTGCCACTATTCAGTGTGAACCAGATTTGATTGTTCGCATCAAAGAGGCACAAAGAACAGATCAGAGTGTTCAGAAGTCGATTGATATGGTCAGATCAGGACATATTTCTGAGTATCAGGTACATGATCATGCTTTGTATGTGAATAACCGCCTTGTGGTGCCAGATGTTTCAGAGTTGAAACAACAGATACTGTCAGAAGCGCACTGTAGTCGGTTCAGTATTCATCCTGGTGGCAGCAAGATTTACAATGATCTGAAAACACAATTCTGGTGGAAACAGATGAAGACAGATATTGCATAGTTTGTGTCTAAATGCTTAAATTGCCAACAGGTGAAGGCCGAGAGAAAGAAGCCCGGAGGGTTACTTCAGAGTTTAGCTATTCCTGAGTGGAAATGGGATCACATTTCCATGGATTTCGTTACGAAGTTACCACGATCATCTCGGGGTTATGATGCGATTTGGGTGGTGATAAATAGATTGACCAAATCAGCATGCTTCATTCCTTACAAGATGACATACCGACATGATCAGATGGCAGATATATATGTCAAAGAGGTTGTCAGATTACATGGTGTGCCGAAGTCGATCGTATCAGATCGTGATCCACGATTCACTTCACACTTTTGCCATAGTCTACAGCAGGCTCTAGGTACGACTTTACACTTGAGTACTGCTTACCATCCCCAGACAGAAGGACAGTCAGAGCGAACTATCCACACTTTAGAAGATATGCTTAGAGCTGTACTACTAGATTTTGGTACTAGATGGCAAGATTCACTAGCTCTTTGTGAATTCTCGTACAACAGCAGCTATCAAACGAGCATTGAGATGGCATCGTTTGAGGAATTATACGGGAAGAAGTGCAGATCTCCGCTGTATTGGGATGACATCTCAAAGGTACCTGACTTAGGGCCAGATATGATTCGTGAAATGATAGATAAAGTAAAGATAATTCAGAAGCGAATGAAGACGGCACAAGATAGACAAGCGAAGTACGCGAACATCAGACGTAGACCGTTAGTATTTGAGCAGGGAGACAGAGTATTCTTAAAGATTTCTCCTTTCAGAGGCGTGGTCAGATTTGGCAAGCGTGGGAAGTTGTCTCCTCGATACGTCGGTCCGTACGAGATTCTTGAAAAGATTGGCGATCGTGCGTATAGACTTGCTCTTCCTCCTTCTCTATCTGGGATACATGACGTCTTTCATGTATCGACGTTACGTAGATATCTGCCAGATAGTTCTAATGTCCTTCAGCCTGAAGAAGCCGAGTTAGATCAGACTTTGAGTTACGTTGAGCAGCCGATTCAGATTCTTGATCGGAAAGAGAAACAGCTCAGAACAAAGACTATTCCATTAGTGAAAGTTCAGTGGAGTCGTCATGGTACTGAAGAAGCGACTTGGGAAACAGAATCAGAGATGAGACAGAGATATCCAGAACTATTCGCATGATGTGAGTATTTATTCAGTTTTGATTATCTTATACATGCTTTGATTGATTGCTTGCGAGTTCGAGGACGAACTCATATCTAAGAGGGGGAGAAATGTAATGCCCAAGAATTGTAGGTTGATAAGATGAGATTATGAAGTTTGCATGAAAGGACACCGCCCCCGCGCCCCAGTTTATACCGCACCCGCGGTTGTAACTCATGAAACGTGAAGAATTACGGTAGGGTCACCGCACCCGCGGTCCAAGACATACCGAACCCGCGGTCGCTGTTTCTGAATTTTTAGATGGGGATGCCGTGAGCTGAGCGCACCCGCGATGAAAAGCTACCGCACCCGCGGTGCGACGTGTTGAGTGAAAAATAAAACATGTGTCCTAGCCATGCATATATAATGTGTACTTAGTCTCATTCCTTCGAGATTTGCAGCCAGAAATTGAGAGAGAAACCTCCATAGCTAAAGCTTCATTTCACCTTGGATTTGTGATTGTACATGATCCGGCCATCCGATTTTCAATCCAAGTGTAGATTCTTGCTCTACTCATTAATAGCTTCAAGAGGATGTAAGTATCTTTTAGTTTCAGCATGTTTGGGAGTTTACATATTGGGGAAATTCTGATATGCTTGTAATTATGTTTTCTCGAGATCATTGACATCGTAGAAACGTAAACGAATCGAGAAAGTGATACCGTATGTGATTGTTATGAGTTTTTCAGCATGTATTGGGTGGAAATGATGTAGATTTGGAGATCTTGATATATAGATTATGATGGTTGTGAGTTGAGGATTTGACTTGTTGATATATGTTGCGATTTGAGTTGATCGGTATTGAGAAATCACGCCGTTATGCCGTCGACTTGTATTGAGATTGAATAATGAGTTGTACAAGTCTTTCTTTGAGTTGTGTCTTGATAGATGATATCTATAAATTGTCATTTCAGATTTGATATTGACAGATTTGACATCGAGACTTCGACTACGACAAAGATTATACGGCAAGAAGGTATAATTCATGTTGATTCGGGGAGATATAACTCGAATTAGATCTGATTTGAGTTTCCCAAAATCACATACTAGATTGTTATCTTTTTATATGTTGATGCTTTGTTTATAGATTTATATTCAAGCATTTAAGATAGGAGAGTCATTGGCAGACTTGCCAAGCTAGACGTTCGGTGATATCGACGCATAGGAGCAGATTTCCTCCGATTGTAGACACTCGATACAGACATGACCGAAGTCTAGGAATAAGACGTACCGCCACCACGATCGGGAGAGTAGGTGGGAGACTTGTTACGTCTTATTCACACCGGGATCCCTAGACTTAGATGTGAGTCGAGTCAAAGCATAAGAGTCGAAGAGATTTATCTGTATTCACTAATGTGTCATAATTACTGATTTATGTGTTATGATTTTGTATTTAATTGCATGACATGCATGTTTACATGTTTTATACTGGGATTTGTTCTCACCGGAGTTTCCGGCTGTTGTTGTGTCTGTATGTGTGCATAACAAGAGGTGGGGCAGGATCAGGGTCGAGACGAGGATGATTGAGAGGTGATAGCGTAGTGATCACGGGCGTAGCAGAAGAAACTAGTTGTTGTATTAGACATGTATTAATACTTTTAAACACTAGTTTGATTGTATGAACGAAACGAGACATGTATTTGCTTTTAATGAAATGAAATAAATTTTATGTAAGTGTGTTATGTTAGAAGAAAATTTTTGACCCACATTTTCTAGCAAAGATCCATTTAATCCCAAAGATAATTGAGTTAGAGCCCGGGTCCCCACACCTAGCCTTTTTAACTGATTTGGGAGCAGCCTGCTGCGTCCCAATCTCTTTCTTAATCTTCACGAATTGATCAGGAAACAGTACCAGTTTGGTTTTTGGTGGCAATATGTTCTTGGCAGAGAATACCTTAAACTTGGATAGCTTTTCAACATTGTCAGCCACTAAACCTTTTGTTTTCAGTAGATAACTGATTTGAACTGCAAAACCTCTGGACTGCTTGGTAGATTGAAGCATATTTCGCAAAATACTGAAAATAATATGCCTCTAGTTCATTTTCTTCTCTGCCATTATCACGGTCATGGCTTGAAATTTTTCAAGAGTAAGGGCTGCAAATGAACCAGCCTTAGCCAGAATGCCCTTGGCAACAATATCAGCCAGCAATTGAATTTCTGGCTTCAGTTCTTTCTTAGGATCAGAGACTTTCATTTTCCGTTCATCAGCAGATAACAGAGATTGCATTTCTTCAATATCAGCAGTTCGTACCTCAGAGAAGCTGATAATTCCTTCAGTTGGTTGAGAGAAGATTTCCCCGAAAGTTTCTTCAGATATGATCATTAGCTGATTATTGATAGTAATATAGATATTTCTATCAATAGTAACAAAACCCTTTGTATAGAAATCATTGATTTCCTTTGTGTAGATTGTTTGTGAAGATTGCCCTAGAAAAGTCTTCAGCCCAGCTGATTCTAGTTTCAGAAAAACATTCTTCACCTCAACCTCAATTACTGATAAAACTGAATCGAAATCAATGGCCATAGCATTTAGAACGTGCGCGGGGATTTGGTTTGCCATTTCAGATAATGAAGAAACCTGTAATTTTCAAGAAATAAGCTTTGAGAAGGTATTTGCTCTGAGAAGATCTTTGTGCGTGTAAAAGAGAGAACTGAATCGAGGCGGGGAGAAATACACGTGTGGGACTGTTCAAATTTTTGGACACGTGTCAGCCCATTTTTTTTAAGTAAAAACGTGTGTACGTGTGCAAGAGACGTGTATATAAGTTTAATGGCCCAAGTGGGTCCACGTAGTAAAATTCTATTTGTTATAATATCAGTCACATCACTTTGATTTAGGATATAATCTTTTTTAATTAGTTAACGTATGTGAGAAGATTTGTAAAATAACCAACTGAACGATCAGTTGTGAAACTGATCCGTTTCAGTTGACAAATTACAAACAATTGTCTTCTCAGTTAACCTGTTAAAAACTAATATTCCCCCTTAATGGGTGCGCAAAATAATTAAAAATGACGATAAAAATAAATTTAAAGTTTAAGGAATTTATTGTTTTCTGGAACGTGCACGGTCCTTCAGCTTCCATAACTCTCTGCTATAAATAGAAGTAACACAGTTAGTTTCAGTCATATTAGTGAAATATTTAAGATAAAAGAAATGGCTGGTGCGAGTAGCTCGAGTGCTTCGCCGTTTTCTCTAGAGGCCAGGAAGGCTGAGATAGAAGATGAAGTCTTCTATGAGAATCTTCAGTACTGGGAGAAGTTACAAGAACTTGAGTTCTTGTATAACACTGGAGAGGCTACCACTCTTGAATGGGTGGCAGAGCTGAGGAAGGTGCGGGAGCACTTGCACATAACTGAGTGGATTGACGTCTTTAAGGATGGTCATAGTCATCAGCTAATGCTCCGGAAAGAATTGAAGATCCTGAGGCGCATAGCTTATTCACACAGTTTTGCCAAGACGTCCACTCCACCTTTATCCACTTGGTTGAAGATGTGGATAATTGATGTAGAGGAAAAATATTATGCTGTAATGCGAGCTAATGTTTATGCTTGAATAAAATATTTATCTGAGTTAATTTTGTCTTTTTCTTTCCTGCAAATTGGCAATTTCATTAGTTGTTGTAAATGAATTACTAGCTGAACAAATGAACTGTTAAAGAACTAATATTAGTTAACTCTAAACTGAAATCAGTTAAGATTTAAAAACCAGACTGATATCAGTTGAAAAAATGAATCAACTCGTAATTAACAAACTGATATCAAATAAGCAACTGATAGATAAGAAGCCTGGGTAATTGAGAAAAAGCTTTGTTGGCTTGAGACTCTTCAACTTCTTTGACATTAAATGTCACCTGTCTATAAATAAGATAATAGCAGTGAGTTGTGATATAATATCATTTAAACATGGCAGATTCAGATATTTCCGATGCTTGTAGTAGTACGCATGTTCACGTTACTGAAGAAACAAGTGCTTATTTAGAAGAGTTAAAGAAGAAGATGGAAGAATATGTATTGAAAAAAGTGATGTCAACATGGTTCAAAATTCATGAGTTGCAGAGAATAAGTAGTACTGGTGCGACTCCTTCTCGAGTTCAAGCAGCGACAGCCAGAAGATACTTGGAACGATTTGAAGTCAGACATGTTATAGAGCTTGTCGATGACAAGGTTCTATTACAAGCAATGCTGTGGAAGGAGTGGCATGTGATTAAGAAGATATTTATAACTAAATCATTCTCTAGAATCCGAATTTATGAATTGAACAATTTTATTACAGAATGGCAGGATTCAGTTGGTTCTGAATTGTTTACTATAATATGGAATCGTTTTTATTTTTAATAACATATCATTTTCAGTTTATTGTTGTGTCCTTATTTTCTGTAGACAATTTCATTAGTAAAGTAGCATTAACAATTTTCTTATGATAAATCAATTAAACCAAGAATATTGCGAAAGTAAGAAAACTTAGTCTCGGGTAATGGTTTGGTGAATATGTCAGCTGCTTGTTGCTCAGTTGATATAAACTCCAGTGGAATGTCCTTCTTCAAAGCATGATCTCTAATGAAGTGGTGTCTGACATCTATATGATTTGTCCTTGAGTGAAGAACTGGATTATAGGTAATGGCAATTGTGCTCGTATTGTCACAAAATATGGGCGATTCATTTGTAATTACTCCATAATCTCTCAGTTGTTGCTGGATCCAGATTAGTTGTGCACAGCAACTACCAGCAGCTAGATATTCTGCTTCAGTTGTTGAGGTAGCTATAGATGTCTGCTTCTTGCTGAACCAAGAAATCAGTCGGTCCCCAAAAAACTAACATGATCCACTTGTGCTTTTACGATCTAGCTTACATCCTACATAATCTGCATCTGAATATCCAACTAAATTGAAAGAAGAGTCTTTAGGATACCATAATCCGACATTTTGTTTGCCCTGAAGATATTTCAAAATTCTTTTGGCAGCTGAGAAATGTGATTGCTTAGGCTTTGCTTGAAATCTGGCACACATACAAACTGCAAAACCAATATCAGGACGACTAGCAGTTAGGTATAATAATGAACCTATTAAACCTAGGTACAGCGTCGCCTCAACTGATATTCCCCCTTGATCAGTGTCCATTTTAACTGATGAGCTCATGGGAGTGGTTGCAGCTGAACATGATTTCATTCCAAATTTCTTTAGCAATTCCTTTGTATATTTAGTCTGACTGATGAATGTACCAGTCTCCAGTTGCTTCACTTGCAGTCCAAGAAAGAATGTCAGTTCACCCATCATGCTCATATCAAACTTGTCCTGCATTAAATTAGCAAACTTTTCGCACAATTTGGGTTTAGTTGACCTAAATATAATGTCATCAACATAAATTTGAACAAGTAAGATATGATTATTTTTAGAAAATTTAAATAAAGTCATATCAACTGATCCTACGAAAAAATCATGATCAGTTAGAAATTTTAAAGGGTTTCATACCAAGCTCTGGGAGCTTGTTTAAGACCATACAGGGCTTTGTTCAAATGATAAACATAATCAGGTAAACTATGATTTACAAAATCTGGAGGTTGTTCAACATATACTTCTTCCTGCAGCTGACCATTTAAGAAAGCACTCTTCACATCCATCTGGTATACTTTGAAGTTCTTGTGTGATGCATAAGCAAGAAAGATTCTTATTGCCTCCAGTCTTGCAACTGGTGCATAAGTTTCATCATAGTCAATTCTTTCTTCTTGCCTATATCCTTGTGCCACAATTTTTGCTTTGTTGCGTACAATTGAGCCGTCTTCATTCAGTTTGTTCCTGTACACCCAATTTGTACCTATAATAGTTTTTGAAATTGGTCTTGGAACTAAGTTCCAGACATTGTTATGAGTGAACTGATTTAGCTCTTCTTGCAATGCATTTACCCAGTTAGGATCAGCAAGAGCTTCATCAGTTTTCTTCGGTTCTAGTTGTGAAACAAAAGCTGAATGGATAAATAAATTTAGCATTTGATTTCGAGTTCTTACTGGATCTGATGGATTTCCTATTACCAGTTCAGGTGGGTGTGATTTTTTCCATCTGTACTCAGTATTTGTTGTATCAGCAATTTCTTCAGTTGGTAACTGAACACAATTTTCAGTCTCAGTTGGTGCTTCGTCAACTGGTATTTGAGTGTTATCATTATGTTCTATCAACTGATCATCAGCAACGACTTCATGTACATCTGATTGGTCCAGTACTTCTGGTTCAGATGTTTGAAATCTGTTTTGATTGCTGTGACTTTCATTTTTGCTATCATCTTCCACACTGATATCTGTAAATCGATCAGCTAGCTCAACTTGATCAGTTGGTTTATCAGTTAGTTCAGTTTCATCGAAATCAACATGAGCTGATTCTTCAACATTTAGGGTTTTCTTGTTGAAGACTCTATAAGCTATACTAACTGATGAGTATCCAAGAAATATTCCCTATGCAGATTTAGCATCAAATGCTTTTAAATAATTTTTACCATTATCAAGGATAAAACATCTGCAGCCGAATATTTTGAAATAAGTAATTATACTTTTTCTTCCATGCCAGATCTCATATGGTGTTTTCATATGATTCTTATTAATCATTGATCTGTTCTGAGTATAACACGCAGTGTTTACTGCCTCTGCCCAAAACCTTTGAGAAATACCAGAATCAGCAAGCATTGTTCTAGCAGCTTCTTTAAGGGTCCGATTTCTTCTCTCAGCTACACCATTTTGCTGAGAAGTTCTTGCTGCTGAGAGCTCATGCTTAATTCCAGCATTTTCTAGAAAATTTGAAAGAGTTTGATTGATGAATTCAGTTACTCGATCAGATCTGATTCGATCAATTCCAACTGATTTTTCATTTAAAAGTCTTTTGAAGAGCTTTATCAGTTGTGAAGCAGTATGGTCCTTAGATTTGAGAAAAATAACCCAAGTAAATCTTGAAAAGTCATCTACGACCACCTAGGTGTATTTCATTCCCCCTAAGCTCATGACTGGTATAGGACCAAAAAGATCCATGTGCAACAGTTCTAAGCATCGGGATGAAGATTTACAACACTTGTTTTTAAAAAAAGATCGTACTTGTTTACCATACTGACATGCTGAGCAAAGTTTTTATTTTGAAAAATCTATTTTGGGCAAACCAGTTACAAGTTAATGTTTACTCAGATAGGCAATTGTTTTAAAGTTTAAATGATTTAGTCTCTTATGCCACAACCAGTTTTTAGATGACTTGGAAGCAATAAAACAAACTGGTGCATAAGTTTGATCATTCCAACTGACTTTATATGTGTTTCCACAATGTTTGCCATTTAGTATGATTTCATCAGTTGAAGTTTTGACTGAACATGAATTTTTGTCAAATTGTACTGAGAATCCACTGTCGCGTAACTGACTGATACTAATCAAGTTATACTTCAGGTTTTCTACTAATAGAACATCTTTAAAAGTAAAGTTACCATGGATAAGCTTACCCTTACCCACAGTTCTACCTTTGGAATTGTCCCCAAAACTGATGTTTGGACCACTGTATTTGGTCAGTTGAGATAGCACACTTGCATCTCCTGTCATGTGTCGCGAACATCCACTGTCCAAATACCATATTGAGTTCTTGTTTGTACCTGTTATCTGCAATCACACACATAATAAAACTTGGTACCCATACTTATTTGGGTCCTGAGCTGATTAGTCCCTTAGGAACCCACACTTGGATTAGTCTAACAGACTTTCCAGTAGTTGTATTCCAAATTGTTTTTCTCGGCTTTTGTGTGCATGGTGTGTAGTGTACAGATGATACATTATGTATTTTAGGTTTATTCAATTGATTGTTTAGTCTGTATCTCTTCTGAACTGGCTTGCAGTTATAGTATTTGAAGTAGCTATTTGAATAGTTTTTGTGAAACCTCTTTGATGATTGACTTTGTGAATCAGTTGAGGATTTTTGACTATAACCAATCCCATATCTTCTAGCCTTGTTCATATTTACAGTAGGTTGCTCAATCAGCTTACTAGGCTCAATTTGTTCTTGTACTACTGCTGATTTAACAAAGTGAATATATTTTCCTTTGTCTATTTTTAGCTTTGGTTGAGTGTCATTTGGACACATTTCTCCTTGAGTGTTGAACCCTAAACCAGTTTTATCAGAAACTAATTTTTGTGAATTCTGCATTTCATTTAGTGCAGTAGATGACTTGTTCCAAGATTGAATGAGCTCAGTCTGTTTTGAGTTTTCAAGAATCAACTTTTGGATTAATAACTGATCTTTGTTTCTTTCTTCTTTTAACTCAGCAATTTCCCTTTTCAGACTCAACCCGTCAACTGATTCATCAGTTTTGGTTTTATTGTTTGTGGGATCAGTTTGCTTTGCTTTGATTTTTTCGAATAATGATGCAAGCTTTTGATATTCATTTACCATATCATGTAGTGTTAGAATGAGTTCTTCTCGTGTAAAGTCAGTTGAGCTGAAATCAAATACATGTTGACTAGATGATTCTTCTTCTGCATCATTAGCCATGAGGCACTTGTCTTCCTCATCATCACTAGAGCTGCATGAGCTTTCTAGTTCTGACTCATCACTGTCAGTTTCTGCCCATTTAGATTTGCTTTCTTCTGCTAAGAGTACCTCATGTTTCTTTCTGAAGGACTTTTTATCATCCTTGGGTTTTCTTTTGTTCTCATATGATTTCTTTCTTCTATCAGTTGAGCCTTGACTGTCCTTCTTGGGTTTAGGACAGTCAGCAATGAAGTGACCTGATTTGCCACAATTGTAACAAGCATTTGTTTCATATTTGGAGTTGTTTCTTTGGCATGACTTCTGAAAGTTTCCTTGATTCTTTCTCATGAACCTTCCAAACTTTTTGATGAGTAGTGACATAGCATCATTGGTTAACTGATCAGCAGATTTCTCAACTGAACTAGTTGGTTCTGATCTGACAGCAGCTAGAGCAGTTGTGGCTGCTGGTGTGGATGGTTCTCCTTCTCTGGTTTGCAGTTCGAACTCATAAGCTTTAAGATCAGCAAATAGATCATGAAGTTCAATCTGGTTCAGGTCTTTGGATTCTCTCATTGCCATAGTTTTGACATCCCATTCTTTGGGAAGACCTCTCATTACCTTCAGTGCAACCTCTTTGTTTGTATATACTTTTCCAAGTGCATTTAACTCATTGATGATACTGCTTACTCTTTCATCATACTCGTGCATTGATTCTCCTGCTTTCATTTTGATATTATCAAACTTCTGAACTGCAACTGAAAGTTTATTTTCCTTGGTTTGATCATTTCCTTCACAAAGCTGGATCAGATTTTCCCAAATTTCTTTGGCTGTCTTACTCATCTTTATTTTGCTGAAAGTTATTTTGTCCAGCGTCTTGTACAGAATGTCTTTAGCCACATTATCAAGATTGGCTTTTCTTTTATCTTCAGTTGTCCATTCTTCTCTAGGCTTTTCTATTCTTTGTGGTGCCCCTTCTGTTATGGCAACTGCTGTATTAGTTTTCAGAATATTCATGGGTCCATCAGTTATGACATACCACATGTCATCATCTTGTGCAGCTAAATGAGCCTGCATTCTAATTTTCCAATCATCAAATTCTTCTCTGGAGAACATAGGGATTTTGTTGAATGAAGTCATGCTAGCAAGTTTATAGATCAAAAGTATTCAAGAACAAGATTCAACTTCTCTGAAATAAAATACACAAGGATTGTTTCTGGATGTTCGGAGATTTCAATCACTCCTACGTCACCCCTTCTATCTCAAGGATATGATTTCCACTAAAAGACTTTAATCGAATACAAGACTTGTACTGACCCACTTCAGTTTGGACTTAACACTGCCAAAACTGAAACTCTTAGCATACAACAGCTTTTATCAGTTTGTGACTGATCTTAGCACAACTGATATATTCTTGATTGAATTGCAAAGTGCTAACACGCTCAACGTGTAGCTTTAGATGCTACTGATATGTCTGATATACGTGAGATGTGAAGTGTGATTTTAGCAGCATAACAGCAAGCTTCAATAATGCGTTGATAGTTCTTCTTCTCAGCTGCTTTGTTCACTTATTTATATGTTTCCTTTCCAACGGTAACTTGAGATGAATTTGAATCTTTGTATCCGTTGATTTTTTACTTGATTATTCCTTGGATATTATTTTCTTCATTTATTGTGATGCGGCGTCTTAACTGCTTTCGCCGAAATGCGTTGTTCTAAGCTGTATTGATTTAAGTGCGGCGTTGCAATCTTCTATGTCTCTTTGTCGGTTGATCGTTCTTTCCCGAGACATGTTCAGTTGAAGGGTGCTTTGGCATAAATCAGTTTCCAACTGATCAGTTAGCTGATTTCAGTTATTAAGTCCAGTTGTTGAATGTACTTGCGCGTATCAGTTGGTTGATCAGTTTGTCAAACTCCAGAATCCAGAATTTGGTTTTCAACACAGTGAATATATGGCATTTATTGCCATAAAAAATAATGTCTCCAAGTCTTCAACACAAAGACAATGGCTGCTAACTTGAGATCATGAGTCGGGTAGTTCTTCTCATGCACCTTTAACTGTCTGGAGGCACAAGCTATAACCCGACCATGCTTCATCAACACTGCACCTAAACCAAGCGTAGAAGCATCAGTGTATAGCAAAAAATCGCCTTGCCCTGCTGGCATGGCTAACACTGGCGCTATGATAAGAGCTTGCTTTAAAGTATCAAAGCTATTCTGACACTCATCACTCCAAATGAATTTAGAATTCTTCTTTGTCAATGAAGTGAGTGGCGCTACTATCGAAAAAAATCCCTGAATGAATTTCATGTAGTAGCCTGCTAAGCCTAGAAAACTGTGGATCTCTGATACATTCTTTGGCTCAATCCACTCTTTAACTGCTGCTGGATCCACCTCAATGCCACTGCTAGAAATTATATGACCCAAAAACGCAACTTGCTCCAACCAGAATTCACACTTACTGAATTTTGCAAACAACTTGCGACTCTGCAAGACCTGCAAAACTGTACTCAAATTCTGACTGTGCTCCTCACGGCTCTTCGAGTAGATGAGAATATCGTCAATGAACACTATGATGAACTGATCTAGGTAAGGCTGAAATACTCGATTCATCAAGTTCATAAAAATTGCTGGAGCATTCGTCAGTCCAAATGGCTTCACTAAGAACTTGTAATGCCCATATCTGGTTCTGAAGGCTGTCTTATGAACATCTGCATCTTTTACCTTCAGCTGATGATACCTTGATTGAAGGTCTATATTAAAGAACACTGTAGCTCCCTGCAACTTATAGAACAAGTCTTCGATCCTTGGAAGTGGGTATTTGTTCTTGATCGTTACCTTGTTCAGTTCTCGATAATCGATATACAACCTCATGCTCCCATCTTTCTTCTTTACGAAGAGTACTAGTGCACCCCATGGTGAGAAACTAGGTCAGATAAAATCATTGTCAAGAAGCTCCTGAATCTGCTGTTTGAGTTCTAACATCTCAGCTGGAGCTAAACAGTATGGTGCCTCAGAGATTGGCACGGTGCCTGGCACAAGTTCGATAGCAAACTCCACCTCTCTCTCTAGTGGAAGGCCTATGACGTCATCAGGAAATACGCCAAGGAAATCTCTGACTATTGGTACCTCAGATATCGACAGAGTGGGCACGTCAGGGACAGAAATAATGCTGGCCATGGAAGCCTGACACCCCTTTTGAATAAGTCTCCGCACCTGCATGCAAGAAATCATGCGAGGGAAACTTCTATCTATTCGGCTCAAAAAGAAACTGCTCCATGCCCAACGATCTTACCACCACTGACCTTTTCAGAAAATCAATAAGAACTCTGTTCTTCGTCATTCAATCCATTCCCAAGATGATATAAAATTCTGGCATTGGCAACACAATCAGATAGGCATACACTAGGTGGCCCTGTAGTTCTAGATCAATGTCTCTGACCACGCTAGTAGCTGATAGCTCTTCTCCTGATGGGAATTTCACTGAATAGCTCACGTCGAGTCCAATAGACTTAACGTCCAAGTGGTTAGCGAACGTCTCCGAGATAAAAGAGTGTGTGGCCCCTGAATCTATCAGGGCCTTCGTAACTACTCTCTTTATGAAAATATTTCCTGAGAGACGTTAGCACAGAAACTTACACTTCAAAATACTAATCTTAAACTCATGCATAACAGAAAATCTCTACACAAATTCACCAAAAATACAAACTAGCACGCTAATAATCCCGAAACAATCCGAAACATGCATAGCAAAATAATGTGGTGCTGAATTAAGTAGGTTACCAGTCAACAGTGTCGTGTCTGGGCTCGCCTCCTCTGCCTGCATGGCGAACACTCTCCACTAGGTCGGCTGCCTCCACTGTGGGCAGTCCTTCAGCACATGATCGCTGGCTCCGCATTTGAAACACTTGCCTGATCTCCATAAGCACTGCCCCGGATTCTGCCGGTGGAACTTCAGGCACACCGGGTACTCGACATGTCTCTGGGGAGCATTCTGCTGCGGAATAGGACCCTTGCCTTTCGGCGGTCCCTGTAATGGCCTCTTCCCTTGCGGCCCTTGGAAAGGCCTCTTGAACCGGGGTCGCTGCTGCTTCTGATGAGGTGCCTGATAGGGCCTCTTGCCCTGCCTATCTCTCTCTATGTCCCTTTGGTCTTGTTCTGCCGCCAAAGCTCTAGACACTGCCACGGCGTAAGTAGTAGGACCTGCAATTCAAACATTACGGTACAAGATCGGCCGCAACCCATCCATAAAATGCCTCAGCTTCTCCCGGGCATCATTTGCAATCAGGGGCACAAAGTGACACCCCCTCTCAAACTTCCTGACGAAATCTGCCACGCTATTCTCTCCATGTCGCAGTGACATGAACTCCCTGGTAAGGCGGGAGCGTACTTCCTCAGTGAAGTACTTGGAGTAGAAAACCTCCTTGGACCCATTCCACGTCAGTGTTTGCAAGTTCACTGACACTGATGCGCTTTCCCACCAAAATCTGACGTCTCCTGTCAAAAGGAATGTGGCACACCTAACCCTTTCTGCATCCTGCAGCTCCATAAACGCAAAGATTACCTCGATGGACTTAATCCATCCTTCAGCTATCATCGTGTCAGTAGTCCCCGAGAACTCCTTCGGATCCATCGTCTTGAATCTCTCATACACGGCCTCAGGTCTGGGCCTCGTCCTTGTGTCCATTGTAGCCTGGTTCCTCGCAAACTGCGGAAGAACTGAGTCATCCGTACAAGCATCTGAGCCTGCATATCTTGGGGTAGACGAAGAGGAGTGGCCCTCTCGTCATTTTGAGATTCTCTATCCTCCTCTCCTACTCCACGCATGATCCTATGTCTGGGGGAGGGGGGCATTCTGTTCCAATATTTACCCAACACGTAAACCCAATATGCATGAACATAATATCTATAACATAAGATGCATGAAATTTTGAACTTAAAACATGTTCATGCTGAAATCATGACTTGATACTAAATACATGAAAGAATTGAAAACTTTAAAACTTACAGACTTGAAGTGTGACCTCATGAGCTTCTCACAACTGGCAGTAGGCATAACCCTTTACAAGAACATAGCTCTGATACCAACTGTCACGTACCGTACTTTTAAACATATTTTAAAATTTGCGGAAAATAAAATTTTCTTAAATGAATAGAAATCCNTAGGCATAACCCTTTACAAGAACATAGCTCTGATACCAACTGTCACATAATATCTAAAACAACCACAATCAAAGTTTGTAAAAATACTTGTTTAAACATCGTAAAGTAAACTCGCGAAAATCAGAGTATTTGAAACAACGTATATAAAGTTCTTAAAACATGGACGGTCCTCGGGTTTAGGCTCTTCCGCAGCCCAAGCCAGCTCATTGGTCCCCATCCCTCGTCTCCAGATCCTCATCCTCACCTGCATCGATCAAGTCTAGTGAGTCTAAAGACTCAACACGTATAAACTGGAGATAACAAATAATACATTATAAAACCACATGCATCTTTAAAGTAAAGCATACATATTTGAAACTCGAACTTACTACCATAAACAAAGACGTGCCATCATCATAAAACTTTTCTTAAACATGCTTGCCTCATTTATATACTTGAACATGCATCTTTATCATTTTGCGTAGAGATATGCTTCAAAGCAAGTGACCCATACATAAAATGTGCCTGATCAAAATAAACCATAGTACTGGGCTGGTAGGGATGTCCATTACCGCATACATGAGATCCCCAATCATACTTTACCGTGTGGATTGGTCCCTGGTCATATTTTATCACTTTTCAATCCTGATCTAAACACGGTCAAAATTTACCGGGGTGGAGAGGTCACCGGCCACGTTCACCGACTTCCAAAATCGTTCATAGTTGGTCACAAGACATTTAGCATACCTCAAAAATAAAAATATTTTCTTTTGCACGTCGAACATACTTACATAGTCTTGAGGGATTCGTTGGATCTTGCTCGGGTTATTGCTGCACATGCTAACATGTTATCATGCACCTTAAGTTTCATAGTTTAAACAATCTTAACGAACTTAATACCCATTGATAAAATAACTTATGACCTAATAACCTCGGGACTTGACTAAAGTAAACGTCACACCAACCCCGACTCAAACCCCGAACTCGTCCTTGACATGAAGTATGAAATGTCCTAAGCAATAGAAGACACGAACTTCACTTAAAATATAGTTGAACGTTCCCCATTCAAACTTAGTAACATCTAAACTAATTTAGTATTCTAGGACATAACGACATAATAGTACCAAAGGAAACAAGAGCACCTAAATTCGAAGTCCAAAAATCGCCTGAAGCAGCGCCAGACTGACGCCTAGGCGTTGCTTGGCAGCGCTGCGGTAAAGGCTAGTACGTACCGGCAGTGCTGCGGAGCTGCAATGCTTCCTGACACGTACTGGCAGCTCTGCGGCGCTCGCAGTGCGACGCTAGTCCTGCGCGAATTTATCCAAATCTGCACCAAAAGCTTTCATATGACTTCTAATGCATGCACAACGTTAAAAACTTGAAACAACACATCAAAATGCACAAGAACAACCCACTTGACACTCCTAAACGCTGCAAGGAACACTCGACGATTCTCAACGAAGCCTGCAACAAGAATTTCACAACATTTTTCATAAAATCACAATTTGAGCAGTCCCACGAAAATGATCATAACTTTCTCGTTTCTTGTTTCAAAATTACAAATTTACTGTCAAATCGAAGGTATCGAAGAGTAATATGTTTTATATGTTGAAAAATTTTCCAGAAACTCAACCGAATTTTCGCAGAAATCGAAATGACAGCAGACTTGTTTTTAGATCTAAAAATTTTGATCCAAAAATCATTTCAAACTTTTTCACAACAAACATGAATTTTTTTACGCATAATAAACAACACAACACATAATATAACGAGATCGATGCAGAAACAATAGAATATGCATGCCTTTGATCTATAAAAATAACGAAACGACGATACCGAAGCGGGAACGATGCGAGGGTTGATCCTAGACGAACGTGGCACGATTTTCTTTCTAAAAAATCAACGAGAGATTGCTGGAAAATTTGAGAGGGAGAGGGCGGCTGCTCTTGTTCTAAGAACCCTACTATCTCTAAAAAATTGAAATGAAGGAATGAAAATGAAGTGAGTGTGAGTGTGTCGTGTAGGTGTGTGTGTAAATGTACGTATGTGCGCGTGCGTTTTAGTGTGTTGGGAATAGCTTAATTAAATTATTAATTGGCTAATTAGGGACTAATCATGCTTAGGTAAATAATTAATAATAAAATAATACTAATCTAATACTAACTTTTCTAAATCTCTTATTTTAAAATAAAATGCACAAGTGCCACAACTTTAAAAGTTTAAAAATCATAAAATCACCTAATAATTAAATTAGGCTATAAAAATACTAAAAACTAAATAAATCATTTAAAATGCCTCACTCTCAACTTAAAATAAAATACCACGTTTTAAATTTGCCAAAAATCTTCGTCGTTCTCTTTTCCTCAATCCCGCATCGAATAATTGCCTGAAACATGAAACTCAAGAAAACATTTCAAACGTGCATCGCATAAATATAAATAATTAAAATAAGGCAAATTTCATGAATCATAAAACACTCAAATCATTTTAAAATTAATTAAATAGTTTAACAGTTAAATATATGCATGAGTTTTACGTTTACTAATTTTTGGCTCTACATGTTTAGATGTGGTGAATAAAAAACTTACAAAATGTTAGTATTTATCAAACTCAATTGATTCTAATTGGGTTAAGAACAAGTAAGCAAAAAGATCCAAACATTCAGGAAAAATATAAGTGCATAAATGTGAATGTTGTAAGCAAATAACTAAAGATTTGTTTATGAACGTTTAAAAAAAATCATTTTACGACTCTCATTCTTCCTGATTTAGGAAGTTATTTTACTAGAATATTTTGATCAGTTCAACCTCTTGTAAAAAACCCACTTCAACTGAATTTAAACCTTAACTCGCTGAAATTCCTAGCAACTCAACAAACCATAATTTGTTCAAAAAATTATTTCTCACAGTTGCAAAGATTTTATTCTTTTTTTCAGCTCACTAATGCAAAAAATAGAGTGAATAAAAATCAACACAATAAATAAACCCTTAAATGATCGAATATAACTATTCAGTTGTACTCGAAGTAGAGCATCGAGATGATTCTTAATAAATGCGGGAAAACTTGAATGCTCGATTGACTATTTGGAATTTTAGTAGTTTTCAATGCTTGATGATTGCGTCTTAAAATACTTGAATTTTTCAACGCTAATAATCTTGAAAAAGGTTCTTATTTGTATGACCAAATTCTTTTCATGCAGAGATGTTATTTGTCCGAAATTAGTATGGAACAATAAATGATCACCGAATAATTTTGTCTCATAACAGCTAAGATGAACTTTAAAACATAATTAAAAACGGACGAAATTAAGGTTAAATTTGGACTTTATCTCTTTAAAATGAATTTACCTTAATGTTCTATTAGCACTGTATGTGTTTGTGACAAAATTTTCTTCAAAAGATAAAATCAAAATCTAATTAACATCGAATTTACCCATTTTTTGTTATGTTAAGATTTAATCTTAAATAAATAGAATTCAAATCTAGCCTCAACATAGTGTCACTTGGCTGGTTCTACTCCAAGAATTAAGAACATCTTGGACATGTGATGAAATGTCCATCCGCTACTTGACAATTCCCATCCATTTTGTGCATGAGTAGTTAGTGGAATTTTTTTAGTCGATTTAAAAAATATTTAATTCGTATTTGAAATTATCAAATTTAAGTCAAACTCAATTACATTCAATTTTTTCAGCCAAATTTAAGTTCGATATTTTATTCGATAGCTCACAAGCTCTAATATTTATTAATTATTAATATATAATATACTGTATTAAAAAAATATATTTCGAAACTTTTGATTTTTTTCAAGCAATAGTTTGAATAGTTGCAAATACATTTAAATCTTACAAGTCTAACTCAAACTCGAGCTCTAATTCAAAAAAAAAATTTCACTATTCGAGCTAACTTCAAGTTAAAATATATCTAATTTGAAAGTCAGGCATTTGAGTGCAAGTTACGTCAATTATCAAGGACTATGTGCAATGTCTCAATCAAGATTCTAGTAATTTTTGGCCATTTAACATTGCATGGCCAAAGCATGATTTGATATTGCTATAAAAACATGTAATTATAAAGTAACATATAATATTTAAATTTGAAAGAGAGAAAAAAAGAAGAAGAGAGAATGATTTGGGCTTGTGATTAGTTTGATCATCATTATGTAATCACGAGCAAACCACGAGTTCGAGGAATCTGTGTATTACAATTTACAATGGGAAGCAAAAACTTTAGAAGATTATTTAAACAAGGCATAATTACATTTATATGTCCTGAATTTTGTCGTTATTTAAAAAAAAAACTATATTTAAATATTACATTTATCTTCTTGAGGTTTGTAAAAAATAAAAAATTAATCCAATAATTTTTAAAATTACTAATGCCACAGGAAAAAAGTATATTAATGTTTTTATTGCATTTAATTTACTTTATTGATATTAGATAATATTTTTCTGGGTAATTTTATTCAGAGGAGAATAAAAATCATGTAGACCAAAAAAATTATTGATATATGCTTTTAGGTATCAATTTAGAATCACTAGAGTCATAAATAATCCCTTGATTTTTGGGATAAGATTTTGAGCCATTATAAATTTCCATAATTTACACTATTATATGATGGATTGTGATGCATTCATATGCCTTAAATTTTAATTTTAAGTGTATTAATTTTTTTATATTGATTATGATATATATTTAAAATATTATTTTTACATTTTAATTTTATTATACACTACTTTTCGATCAAAAAATCGATCAGTTTATTTAATTAGACAAGGGTAGAACAAAAAAATCCAGATTTGGTGACCAAGAATGCCACTTATCCTTAATAAATAGGAAAATTATAGAGATTGACTTCTCCATGAAATGTTATTTTTTTTTTACATGACCTCCAACGTATAAATTATTAAATGTTATAAAAAAAAAATTGGCATACTAAAATGTGATATTAAATGTTATAAAAAAAATTGGCATACTAATAAAATAAGGGAACAATCAACGTGGCAAGTTGGGTGCTTGTTTTGAGATAACGAGCACAGCGGAGAGAAGATGAAGATCTCATCCAGCTCTGATTCGCACGTGTGGGTCCCATCGATATCTAAAGCGGCTACTGGTCGACTGCCACGTGTCCCCATGTCCTTATCGCCCACGCATTGGAAAACAGCAACTGCAGTCACTGGCGCTTGTCTGTTTTTGTTAGTGAATGTCGTGATAATGAAATAATAGGCTTAAAAAAACACTCAGATTTCATTTTATGATTCTTGAATAAGTGCAGAACAAAAACAAGAATCTTTGGGGGTGAGTTTTCTTAGGTGGGTTTCGTTTTTCATCCCCAAAGATTCTTCCTTTCCTAAGTTTACAATAAGATCGGCTAAATCTTGGACAAACTTTTCTTGTTTGTTCTTGGTGATTTAGGGATATAGGTTTGTCGGTTTGTTTGTTATTAGTTTTCACTTTTCTTCTGTCTGTAGCTATTTCAGTACTCTTTTAATTTCTATGTTGAGAAGGATGATTGCTAGTGGTTTGTTCTCTGGAGTTTGATAGGTGTTGCTACATGATATCGTTTCGTTTCTTTACTTCTCCTTTCTTACTGTTAATGGTAATTTTGGTGTTTCCTTTTTCTAGATAGAAATTGAGGTATGGACATTTCTTGCCTTGCTGAATGGAACACTGACTTTGAAGTTGAGCTACCTATACTGCCGTCCCGGAGAAGACAGTTGGGGTAAGCGTAGGCTCAAACAACTGAATTTTCAGCAGAAAACGTGGGAAATTGAATTTAAAGTCTTGCTGTATATTGTATGGTGTAATTTTTGGGTTTCATTTCAGTTGGGGGAATTTTTTGATGGATGTTTTTATTACAGTGTGGATAATGAGCTAGTGGAGCTGTTATGGCAAAATGGAGAGGTAGTGTTGCAGAGCCAAACTCATAGAAAATCAAGCAACGATTCCAATAAGTCTAAGAAAGTTCACAAGCATGACGATACCAAGAGTCGATTTGTCATGACTTCGACTAATTTGATTCAAGATGAAGAGGCAATTTCATGGATTCATAGCCCAATAGATGAATCTTTTGAGGAGTTGTGTTCTGATTTTCTATCTGAGATTCCATCATCTAATCCTGTCTTTGAAGGTGAAAACTTTTTCAAATTTCCAAGTTCACAGCAGCATGAGTTTGGTCCAATTTCATTGCCACCTCCAGTCTTTGAAATCTTGAACTCAAACCACCAAGATCAAATCCTGACAGGTGATAGAAAATACAGTAATCTTGATTTGCCTGTCAAAAGAAAGGAATTTGTTCATATGGTACTGGGTGATGTTCACGAGTTGTCCGTTATGACGACAGGGTCGAGCCACTGTGGCAGCAATCAAGTTGCATCTAGCTGTGGGATTTGTAGCAGAACTTTGTCCGATAAGGTGGATGATGCAAATCATGTTAAAAAATTAAGTCCTGTGAGCGATGAATGCGCGGAAATAGAGACGCTCGAACAAGCTCTTACGTCTTGCTCGAGAGGATCAGGTAGTAGCTTCTGGAAAACTACCAATCAGAGTAATGAAATCAATTGCCACAAAAGGAAGAGTAGGGATGCAGAGCTATCCGATTGCTTGAGCGATGTATGCTCACTTTTAAGCCTTCAAATAGCTCGTTGTTTAGTATTGTCTTCTTTTTCCTTTTCTAAATTACAGCAATCTTGTAGGCTACTGAATTGGAGTCGGGTTCACGAAACAAGTCATCTAAGAAATGTGGAACTGCTCGTAGAAGCCGTGTAGCTGAAGTGCATAACTTATCTGAGAGGGTTTGAATTCTTGGATCTCAAGCATACATTCATTTAGATGTTTTGTATCAAATTTTTTGTGAAATTCTCTGTGTTTTTTGTGCAGAGACGGAGGGACAGAATCAATGAGAAGATGAGGGTTTTGCAGGAGCTGATCCCTCATTCTCACAAGGTAAAAATGTCAGCACACACACGAATTTTCTACATTCAACGAGCTAAATCCATTCATGTTTTAAATTTTATTTTCTCTCGTACAGTCGGATAAAGCATCGATGTTAGATGAGGTTATTGAGTACATGAAGTCTCTTCAATCACAAATTCAGGTATACTTTACTTTAATGAACTGACTGGCTGAAAGTGTGCACCTTGGGACTCAGAATATATGCTTGTGTTTCATCACATGTTCTCAGTTTATGTGGATGGGAAGTCAAATGGCACAAATGGTAATACCAGGCATTCAAAACTACATGTACCGGGCAGGAATGGGAATCAGCCCAGCTGCCACGATTCCTCAAATTCACAATCTCATGCGTTTCTCGAGGCTGCCACAAATCTATCAAGCCAGGACGGTAGCTCCCATGGCAAATCAAACTGCGGTTGGCCCGATACCTCTTCTTAAACCTGTTAGTTATCCTAATCAAACGCAAAATCCTGGTTTCCATGAGCAATATGCGAACTACAGTAGCCTCTATCCGATGCAGAATACATCTCAGGTCTGTTCCTTAGGCACACCCTCTCAACAGAGTGAAGCTTATGGTGCTTCTGTTATGTAATAAGAGGCTTAAAAATGCAAGAACGCCGCGTGAAAACCTTGTGGCAATTTTGTTTCACAACAATCAAAACTTGATATCTTGGGGTTGTCATCTAAAACAACTGTGGTTTTTTTATTCAATAACAAGTAATCGATCTTAATAATTGGTATTAAATTTGGAGTCATGTATATCATCCTCTGAAATGCAAGTTGGAACAACTAATGAAATTGATTTGTTGGATAGCAAGAATTCACGCTATTGTCTTGTGTGGCTGACTGTGTGGCAAAATTATCAAACTATGACCTCTAAACTACCGGGTATATAAAGTTGCCGAGAGCAATAACGTACAAAACGTTTTTTGGATGTCAAATGATTTAATAATATTCATAGAACGTCTACAATATTTTACATTTGTGTTATAAACTCTGGACATCAAACTATTTCGGATTTTAAGCAGAGATAGTCATTCTTGTATTTTCTTACGAACTTTATTCAATCTCTTAATCAGGTCCACAATCAGAAGTTATGTTTCTCGTGTAGACTGCATTAAAAATCTATATGAATTTATGTCGATATTGAATCGCCGGACTTTCAGAAATCCGATGAGCGGCGGTGCATGAGGTCGAAATTTTTTTCTCTAAAGGCCGAAAATTTATGCGAAAGAGAGAGAATTGTTTTTGTGTAAAATTTATCTAATACAACTCTTAATGAAATATTTATAAACTTTGATTCCTAATCAAATCGAGAATCCTACTTTAATCGGGACATTGTTATTTCATTATTTAAAATTTCTCATATATGTATTTTTACTCTTGAAAATAACATGCTTAATTAAATCATTATTGTTATGAAAAAGTAAAAATTTACGGTAAAAAAGTAAAAATCTCAAACTCTCAAAATTATCAAACTACACACTTTATAATATTTTTTCCTTTCAACTCAATTGTGAATTTCTTCACAAATGGTGAAGCTATTTATAGAATTTTTTTGGTAATAATCCAAAAAATAAAATACATAATTACATACATCATCACACACAAATTTCTAATTTTTACAACTCTTATTTTCAATATTCAAATATTCAACTATTACTTTTTCAATATTCAAATCTTTTATTTTCAACACTCCCCCTTGTGATGATGATCATGATACGATGATTTCTTCATTACGTGTTTTTGTACTGCCTCGTTAAAAACCTTACTAGGAAAAACTCATTGGGATAAAAATCATAGTAAAGGAAAAAGAGTGCAGTCACGTAAACTCGCTCTCATGTTGACATGAGTCAATTTTTCACAAATTTCGTATATTGCGCATCCCAATATTATATATGTGCTTTCTGAATATTGTCGTAGGAAGTCTCTTTTTGAAGAGATCTGATGAGTTTTTTACTTGGTTGAATGTGACGAACATCAATATATTTATTCTTCTCAAGCTCCTTGGTGAATGCGAAGAACTTAGGAGGAATATGTTTAGTTCTGTCGCTTTTTATGTATCCTTCTTTCATTTGAGCAACACATGGAGCATTATCTTCATATAGTATCACAGGCTTCTCATCGAATGATAATCCGCATGAGATTTGAATATGTTGGGTCATTGATTTTAACCACACACATTCACAGTTCGCTTCATGTAGTGCAATAATCTCGGCATGATTTGATGAAGTTGTTACGAGCGTTTGTTTCTGTGAACGCCAAGAAATTGCAGTGCCTCCACGAGTAAATACATATCCAGTTTGGGAACGTGCCTTGTGTGGATCAGATAAGTATCCAGCATCGGAATAACCAATTATACTTGGATTCACATCTTTTGAATACAAAAGTCCCAAGTCTGTCGTTCCTCGTAGATAACGGAATATATGTTTAATTCAGTTCCAGTGTCTCTTTGTTGGATATGTGCTAAATCTTGCCAATAAATTTACGGCAAAAGATATATCAGGCCTTGTATAATTTGTAAGATACATAAGGGCACCGATAGCACTTAGATATAGTACTTCTGGACCAAGAATATTTTCATCATCTTCACATGGACGGAATGGATCATTTTCTATGTTTAATGATCTAACAACCATTGGTGTACTTAAAGGATTTGATTTATCCATATTAAAACGTTTAAGGATCTTTTCTGTATAATTTGTCTGGTGAACAAATATTCCACATTCTTTTTGTTCAATTTGTAAATCCAGACAATACTTTGTTTTTCCAAGATCCTTCATTTCAAATTCTTCCTTCAAGTATGACACAACTTCTTGAATTTCCTTATTTGTTCCAATAATGTTTAAATCATCAACATATACAGCAATGATTACGCATCCGGATGTTGTTTTCTTAATGAAAACATAATGGCATATTGAATTATTTATATATCCCTTTTTCATCAAGTGATCACTTAGTCGATTATACCACATTCGACCAGATTGCTTTAACCCGTATAATGATCTTTGTAATTTCACAGAATAACATTCTCTAGGTTTTGAACTTTGTGATTCAGGCATCTTAAATCCTTCGGAGATTTTCATATATATATTACTATCAAGTGATCTATATAAGTAAGCTGTAATAACATCCATAATACGCATTTCTAAATTTTCAGATACCGTCAAGCTAGTCAAATACCAAAACTTAATTGCATCCATCACGGGAGAATACGTTTCTTCATAATCAATTTCAGGCCTTTGAGAAAAACCTTGTGCAACAAGTCGAGCTTTATATCTTACTATTTCATTTTTCTCATTTCGCTTTCGAATAAAAACCCATTTGTAACCAACAGGTTTTACACCTTCAGGTGCAAGGACTATAGGTACAAAAACATTACGTTTATTTAGCGAATCCAATTCAACCTGGATGGCATCTTTTCATTTTATCCAATCCTGCCGATTTTTACATTCACCAAAAGATTTTGGTTCATGATCTTCATTATTATTTATGATGTCTAATGCCACATTATAAGAAAATATATCATCAATTTCTTCTATATCTTTTCGGTTCCATATTTTTCCAGTATTAATATAATTGTTAGAGATTTCACGATTCTCGTCAATTTGTGGTTCTGTCAGAATATTTTCATCATCATGTGTTTCTTCAGGAACATCATTCTTTATTATGTGATCATCATGTGTTTCTTCAAGAACATCATTCTTTATTTTGTGATCATCGGGTTTCTCTATGAATTTTCTTTTCCGAGGATTTTTATCCTTGGAACCGACTGGCCTTCCACGCTTCAGGCGTTTAATGACATAATGAGTATCTTCAATTTGTTTCTTCGGGATTTCAATTCGAGCAGGGGTATTTGTAGCATGTATATATGATTTAGTTATCCCTTTTGTGTCTGCAAATGCATCTAGTATTTGATTTGCTGTTCTTTGCAAGTGCACAATTTGCTGTACATCTTTTTCATATTGTTTTGTTCTTGGATCCAGATGTAACAATGATGATACATACCATATAATTTCTTTTTCGGTATGTTTCTGTTCTCCCCATAACATTGGGAAGATTTCCAGTTCCGCTCGCGCTCGAGCGGTGGAAGAATACCGCTCGAGCGCGAGCGGCGCTGGAAGCCGCTCCCCCCATCTCCCCTCCCATTCCCATCTCTCCACCTTATTTCCCCTCCCCACCTTATCTACACACAATTTCCCCTTCCCTTTTTCTCTCAAATCCCTAAATCAAAATACCCTTTTCTCAAATCCCTTTATCTATAATCTCTCAAAAAAAATTCCCCTTCCCCTTCTATCATTTACCACCTGCAGTTCCTGTCACCATGGCTCCTAAGAAGTCGAAAGGTAATCCTAGTTCTTCCTCTTCTTCTTCATTTGATAGAAGTAGATTTGTGAATGAGGCGGCTAGGGCTCGGTATGAACATGCAAAAATTCATAGAAACCCGATTACCGAGCAGGGATTTCGTAGGCAAATGGAGGATCGATACGTAGGGCCTCTAGTGGGGTTGGAGAGGCGGGGATGGGTAAAATTTGGGGCTCAACCTAATGCGGCGGCGGTCTCAGTGGTGTGAGAATTTTATGTAAATGCGGGGGAGAGGACGGATGACAAGGCCTTTGTTCGGGGTAGACTTGTGTCGTATGATTCGGGTACTATCAATGCATTATTAGAAACGCCCGAGGTCGATGATTCCGCCTTCCAGGATTTGGTTGCTGCCCCGGATTACTCTATGATAATCGACAAACTCTGTCATCTTGGGGCGATCTAGAAACCAGTAGGAGGGTCACCTAGTTGTTTTGATGAGAATATTTGATTGCAGATATTGCCCTTTGGTATTTGTTTCTGGCAAGGGATAATGATGCCGGTCTCGCACAACAGTGAAGTACAAAAAGAGCGGGCCGTGGTGCTATATGCGTTAGATGAGGGTTACAACATCAATGTGAGAAAGCTCATCAATTCTCAGATCATGATGAGCGTGAATAATCACACATCGGGCTTTTCTTTCCCACCATCATATCAGAGTTGTGTGTGAGATTAGGGGTTGTGTTCCGTGATGATGAGGAGTGGTTGTAACCAATGAAGCCCATTTGTGCAGATGAATTTCAACGGAAGTACACGAAACGATAGTTAGACTTCCCCACTCATGAGGGAGATACAGGTGGATCGAGCACTGCCGCCCCGCGTCGCCCACAGCCCCGCAGGCGGTCCCAAAACGACAAAGTAGATGAGACTCTTGCCTTCATGGGTCATCAAGAACAAGTTAACTTGAACCACAATGAACATTTTGCCTATGTTGAGTACATGATGCAGACAATGCTAATCCACAGGGGTGTTGACCCAGGGACCATCCCTCCACCTCCGTCGTTCATTCCTCCGTTCCATTTTCATTATGACTATCAGCAGCAAGGGGATGCATCGGGAGTGCCACCACCAGAGAATGACGAGAATGAGCCGTGATCAACGATTCCTTATTCAAGTTGAGTGAGGTATGTTATCACATGCTTTTATTTGTTTATTAATATACAATTCAGACAGTGCATGTGCTAAAGTTTGGGGTTCTTTAATTGTAATTTATTTTATTTTCGCAGGTGATCACGAACTGAAGAATGCCAAATTTGATAACATAGACGTCAACTATGTTTTTTTCATTTTATCTGTCAGTCGTGTACTTTCTTGTGTTCAGACGTGTAAATGTTAAAACATTCTTGTGGACGTGTTTGTTTAATTGTGTTTCTTTTTTTTAGTCGTCACTTATGATTTTTTTAATCTTATATTCCGTTTATCTTTCGCTTATTATCAATATATTGTAGAAATGATACAATTTATACAATGCAAAAGATACTATAATAGAATCGATATAGTTACAATTAAGTTGAAGAATCATCGTCATAATTATAATGATACAAATGGCTATCGGTCCCACAATCAGGTGGATTGCGTCTTCTCGTCCCTATACGCAATCCTACATGTTCAGGATTTTCCTCATTTGAGTAACCTGCAAAAGTGATATGTGAAATAAAATTCCTCTGTGGCCGAGTGTCATGCACAAGATGCTGAGGACCAACATTAAGCATATTCGTAAAACTTTGTGTGTTCGACCAATACGGAGTCTGAAAATCCGGCTGACCAAACGAACGAAAGTCAACAACCCCTGAATCACTGAAAAAACCAGGTTGAGTAGTTGAGGTTCCTGCAACATTCAATTCGGTTGACGGAATAATATTACATGTTCCTGCAAACCCAGTTGGTTGCGTAACCATGTCACCTCCCCACCCGAGTGATGACTGATGTGAAAATGGAGAAGGCGTACTGAAATTTTGTTGGACATTAAATTGTCCGACAAAAGTATTGTAAGGATATGGTTGAAAACCAACGACAAAAACAGCAGGTGATATGGTGCGCACAGTTATTCGATTATACCATTGGAAGTAGTCTTCGTCAGTTTGCATCGATAGCCCGTGTCGCACCCCTTTAGCAATATATCTCAGCCTATTATTCCACAACTCAATTGAATTTCCATGATAATCTCTCAAATCGTTGTTTTGATGTCCTATTCTGGTAATATTATGCATACCATCATTGTCGACGGCAGACCTTGGAATTGATTGTCGTCTTCTAAATTGTCGCATCACCCGATTAGGATGGTGCATCTCCACAATGTCAAAGCATATAAGACGACAAACACATCGTCATATTTTGTTGTCGTATGAATCTATAATCGTCTTCACATCTATGTCATTCTTCTGATAAACGACCCAATTAAACTGTAAAAATTAAAATGTTCAAATTATAAATTCATCTACTCAAAACAAAATCATCTTCATTTAATCACTATTAAATATTAAAATTAAATAATACCTCGTTAATATTCATACGATCTATAGAATCCCTTATAATTTTTACAGCATGTGTTGGCGAATGTGTGTAACTAAATTCAATTTTCCACCTACAATTTAAAAAAAAAATTACATATCAAAAATTTATACGAGATATATATGAAATTACCACAATAATTTTTAAATATTACCGTGCACCATACGGAGAAACTGGAATAATAGCATCTGGATCAGCGGGAGGTACACCTAATGTTAACCCACCTCGGTCGGGGTTAACATATTTAATCCTGCTACAGGCCCATGTCTCCTTACAATAATAAAAATAGTTCAACAAAATTACCAAAGAACTTGTGTTAAATAATCACATTACATTAACGATACCTGCAGGATATATAAAGGTACAGCCATTGATGTCTTCTCTATACGTGACGCGTTACACAACTCACGGTATAGAAATGCTAAAACTGCACTACCCCAACTATAAGAATTCACGTTATCAATATCCCGTAGCAGTTACAAAAATATTAGTCTAGCAGATCCTCCTTGATAGTCAGGGAGCATTATTCCTCCAATAATCATTAACGCTATACAACGGGTAAATTTAACAACATCTACTTCTAAAGTATCATCAGTAACAAGGTTAGACATAAAATGATCGTATAGTACAGTCATAGACAGATGACCACCTTTCAAATGTTTTGATGATGACAAAAATCCCAACAAATCCAAACTGATGTGTTGCCATTCCTCAACTTTATGTGACACATCTATTCCAATGACTGCTTCACCATCAATTGTTAGACCCCAAATTATTGAAACATCTTGCAACGTGACGGTTGCTTCACCACATGGAAAATGAAACGTGTGTGTCTCGCGTCGCCAACGTTCAACAAGAGCAGTAATCAAATGATTATCAAAAACTTGTGAGCCTCATTCTAAAACTGCATAGAAACCCATATGATTCAAAAATGTAAGCACACGATTGTGTATATAATTATCAGTGTATAACTTCCAAATCAAATTGTCTGACCTTCTCACTTTGATAATATCATCAACTGTTAAGGAAGAAATTGTTGATGACATATGTGTCTCTTGTAAATAGAGGACACTGGAATCTTCGGGACCTCGATTCTCTGCCATTCTGAAATATGTTGTCGATCTTTTAAAATTCAATATAAGGTAAGCACCGATGTCGAAAAACTTTTGAGAGGAGAGGAAAAATTATGAAGAAGAGAGAAGAGAAAAATGAATGGGTCAAGAAGGATGAAGGACGAGATAACGGAGGAGGAGGATAAGGTGAGGAAGCGGACACTTGGAGTGTCCGCTCCTACGAAGCAGTCCGTGCTTAAGCACGGATTACCGTAAACTTGCAAATTTTTTTTTAAAATTATTTTTGAAAATAAATTTAAAAATTAAATTAATTTTAAAAAAAACCCAAGGACTAATGTGTACAATCATAAGCATAGACTTTTCCCCTCGATAAATATTTGGACAGTCCGAGGGAGGGTTGTTTAATGTATCATCAAATGATCCTTATTTTATGAATGGACATCTTCATGTCTTTGTCAATGAAACATGATGTTTACATCACATATTCTAGTTTAAAGTGATTTTTATCTTTATTTTAAGTGGCTGATTTGACTAAGAAACTGTTAAGAATATACGGTACACTTCCTAATGAGTTTCATGATATTACGTTGCGAGACTGACCTCATGGTACCTATTGTCTATTCAAAATCTTTATATATACAACTTGCATGTCAATTCATATAAAGTAAATATCACAATTGAATAAAACCCAAAAACATTATTATAATAAAAATTGTTTTTACATAAAAAGTCAATAAAGTCCAAGCCACAAGTTGGCCCGCTGAGCCTTTACTCTAACAATCTCTCACTTGCCCTATATCCAACTATCCAAAGATTTCAGACCCATTACTTCATGATGCTTTTCAAACAATGGTACTGGTAGGGGCTTCGTTCGTGGATCAACAACATTATCTGTAGAGACGACTCTCTCCACTGATGTGTCTCTTTTTCCCACATTATTCCGAATTATGCGAACTTCTTCAGTATATGTTTAGATCGCTGATGAGACATTGGTTTCTTTGCTTGCACAACGGCACAGGTGTTGTCGCATTAGACCATGACTAGATCAACTATGTGAGGAATGAAACCAAACTCTTGAACAAAATTCCTCATCCAAACAGCCTTCTTTGCTGCAGATGATGCAACTATGTATTCGGCCTCAGTGGTTGAATCCGTTGTGATGTCTTGCTTGGAACCCTTTCAAGAGACACCACTACCATTGAGCTCAAATAGAAAAATTAGGTGTTGATTTTGAATTATCTGCATCTGATTGGAAGATAAAATCAGTGTAATCTTACAATTTTAATCCTACAGCCCTTTAAATCATGAAGAAATTATTAGTTCTTCTTAAGTACTTAATAATATCTTTCACGGATTTTTAATGCAATGAACCGTGATTCGACTGATATCTGCTTGCAACACTTAGTTGTTGGAAACTTAATTTCGGATGTTTGACAAACCGATTGCTTATTGGAACTAACTGATCAAATATTCGATCCATACAGCTTGCCTATCTGAAGAGTATCGCGCATATTATCGAAGGCAACCGAACCCAGCTGAACTGAACTTTCGAAGAAAACCAACTGATCAGTTGAAAACCGATCAGTTGATATATTCAGCCATTCGCGCATATTATCTAAAGAAAACCGAACCCAGCTGAACTGAACTTTCGAAGAAAATCAACTAATCAGTTGGAAATTGATCAGTTGATACATTCAGCCGTATGCTTCCTTCAACTAAACATGTCTCGGGAAAGAACGATCAACCGACAAAGAGACATAGAAGATTGCAACGCCGCACTTAAATCAATAAAGCTTAGAACAACACATTTCGGCGAAAGCAGTTAAGACGCCGCATCACAATAAATGAAGGAAACAATATCCAAGGAATAATCAAGTAAAAAATCAACGGATACAAAGATTCAAATTTATTTCAAGCTACCGTCGGAAAGGAAGTATATAAATAAGTGAACAAAGCAGTTGAAGAGAGACAATCAACACATTATTGAAGCTTGCTGTTATGCTGCTATAATCACAATTCACAGCTCATGTATATCAGATATATCAGTAGCATCTAAAGCTACACTTTGAGCGTGTTAGCACCTTGTAATTCAATCAAGAATATATCAGTTGTGCTAAGATCAGTCACGAACTGATAAACGCTGTTGTATGCTAAGAGTTTCAGTTTTTGGCTGTGTTAAGTCCAAACTGAAATGGGTCAGTACAAGTCTTGTATTCGATCAAAGTCTTTTAGTGAAAATCCTATCCTTGAGATAGAAGGGGTGACGTAGGAGTGATTGAATTCTCCGAACATCCAGAAACAATCCTTGCGTACTTTATTTCAGTTTTGTATTCTATCTTTCAGTCAGTTATTTTCCGCAACTACTTTTAGTTTAACTGATTGTCATCGACCAACAAGATTCCAAGAATCATTTTGTCACCAAACTGAATTCAAAATTCGAAAAGATTCATTTTAATTGTGAGTGTTTATTCAACCCCCCCTTCTAAACACTCTTGATACGTTAATCGATCCTATCAAGTGGTATCAGAGCGGTTGAATCTTGTTCTTGAATACTTTTGATCTATAAACTTGCTAGCATGACTTCATTCAACAAAATCCATATGTTCTCCAGAGAAGAATTTGATGATTGGAAAATCAGAATGCAGGCTCATTTAGCTGCACAAGATGATGACATGTGGTATGTCATAACTGATGGACCCATGAAGATTCTGAAAACTAATACAGCAGTTGCCATAACAGAAGGGGCACCACAAAGAATAGAAAAGCCCAGAGAAGAATGGACAACTGAAGATAAAAGAAAAGCCAATCTTGATAATGTGGCTAAAGACATTCTGTACAAGACGCTGGACAAAATAACTTTCAGCAAAATAAAGATGTGTAAGACAGCCAAAGAAATTTGGGAAAAGCTGATCCAGCTTTGTGAAGGAAATGATCAAACCAAGGAAAATAAACTTTCAGTTGCAGTTCAGAAGTTTGATAATATCAAAATGAAAGCAGGAGAATCAATGCACGAGTATGATGAAAGAGTAAGCAGTATCATCAATGAGTTAAATGCACTTGGAAAAGTGTATACAAACAAAGAGGTTGCACTGAAGGTAATGAGAGGTCTTCCCAAAGAATGGGATGTCAAAACTATGGCAATGAGAGAATCCAAAGACCTGAACCAGATTGAACTTCATGATCTATTTGCTGATCTTAAAGCTTATGAGTTCGAACTGCAAACCAGAGAAGGAGAACCATCCACACCAGCAGCCACAACTGCTCTAGCTGCTGTCAGAACAGAACCAACTAGTTCAGTTGAGAAATCTGCTGATCAGTTAAGCAATGATGCTATGGCACTATTCATCAAAAAGTTTGGAAGGTTCATGAGAAAGAATCAAGGAAACTTTCAGAAGTCATACCAAAGAAACAACTCCAAATATGAAACAAATGCTTGTTACAATTGTGGCAAATCAGTTCACTTCATTGCTGACTGTCCTAAACCCAAGAGGGACAGTCAAGGCTCAACTGATAGAAGAAAGAAATCATATGATAACAAAAGAAAACCCAAGGATGATAAGAAGTCCTTCAGAAAGAAACATGAGGTACTCCTAGCCGAAGAAAGCAAATCTAAATGGGCAGAAACTGACAGTGAGGAGTCAGAACCAGAAAGCTCATGCAGCTCTAGTGATGATGAGGAAGACAAGTGCCTGATGGCTAATGATGCAGAAGAAGAATCATCTAGTCAACAGGTATTTGATTTCAGCTCAACTGACTTTACACGATAAGATCTCATTCTAACACTACATGATATGGTAAATGAATATCAAAAGCTTGCATCATTATTCGAAAAAACCGAAGCAAAGCAAACTGATCCCACAGACAATAAAACCAAAACTGATGAATCAGTTGACGGGTTGAGTCTGAAAAGGGAAATTGCTGAGTTAAAAGCAGAAAGAAACAAAGATCAGTTATTAATCCAAAAGTTGATTCTTGAAAACTCAAAACAGACTGAGCTCATTCAATCTTGGAACAAGTCATCTACTGCACTAAATGAAATGCAGAATTCACAAAAATCAGTTTCTGATAAAACTGGTTTAGGGTTCAACACTCAAGGAGAAATGTGTCCAAATGACACTCAACCAAAGCTAAAAATAGACAAAGGGAAATATATTCACTTTGTTAAATCAGCAGTAGTACAAGAACAAATTGAGCCTAGTAAGCTGATTGAGCAACCTACTGTAAATATGAACAAGGCTAGAAGATATGGGATTGGTTATAGTCAAAAATCCTCAACTGATTCACAAAGTCAGTCATCAAAGAGGTTTCACAAAAACTATTCAAATAGCTACTTCAATTACTATAACTGCAAGCCAGTTCAGAAGAGATACAGACTAAACAATCAGTTGAATAAACCTAAAATACATAATGTATCATCTGTACACTACACACCATGCACACAAAAGCCGAGAAAAACAATTTGGAATACAACTACTGGAAAGTCTGTTAGACTAATCCAAGTGTGGGTTCCTAAGGGACTAATCAGCTCAGGACCCAAATAAGTATGGGTACCAAGTTTTATTATGTGTGTGATTGCAGATAACAGGTACAAACAAGAACTCAATATGGTATTTGGACAGTGGATGTTCGCGACACATGACAGGAGATGCAAGTGTGCTATCTCAACTGACCAAATACAGTGGTCCAAACATCAGTTTCGGGGACAATTCCAAAGGTAGAACTGTGGGTAAGGGTAAGCTTATCCATGGTAACTTTACTTTTAAAGATGTTCTATTAGTAGAAAACCTGAAGTATAACTTGATTAGTATCAGTCAGTTATGCGACAGTGGATTCTCAGTACAATTTGACAAAAATTCATGTTCAGTCAAAACTTCAACTGATGAAATCATACTAACTGGCAAACGTTGTGGAAACACATATAAAGTCAGTTGGAATGATCAAACTTATGCACCAGTTTGTTTTATTGCTTCCAAGTCATCTAAAAACTGGTTGTGGCATAAGAGACTAAATCATTTAAACTTTAAAACCATTGCCTATCTGAGTAAACATGAACTTGTAACTGGTTTGCCCAAAATAGATTTTTCTAAAGAAAAACTTTGCTCAGCATGTCAGTATGGTAAACAAGTACGATCCTCTTTTAAAAACAAGGGTTGTAAATCTTCATCCCGATGCTTAGAACTGTTGCACATGGATCTTTTTGGTCCTATACCAGTCATGAGCTTAGGGGGAATGAAATACACCTTGGTGGTCGTAGATGACTTTTCAAGATTTACTTGGGTTATTTTTCTCAAATCTAAGGACCATACTGCTTCACAACTGATAAAGCTCTTCAAAAGACTTTTAAATGAAAAATCAGTTGGAATTGATCGAATCAGATCTGATCGAGGAACTGAATTCATCAATCAAACTCTTTCAAATTTTCTAGAAAATGCTGGAATTAAGCATGAGCTCTCAGCAGCCAGAACTCCTCAGCAAAATGGTGTAGCTGAGAGAAGAAATCGGACCCTTAAAGAAGCTGCTAGAACAATGCTTGCTGATTCTGGTATTTCTCAAAGGTTTTGGGCAGAGGCAGTAAACACTGCGTGTTATACTCAGAACAGATCAATGATTAATAAGAATCATATGAAAACACCATATGAGATCTGGCATGGAAGAAAAAGTATAATTACTTATTTCAAAATATTCGGCTGCAGATGTTTTATCCTTGATAATGGTAAAAATTATTTAAAAGCGTTTGATGCTAAATCTGCAGAGGGAATATTTCTTGGATACTCATCAGTTAGTATAGCCTATAGAGTCTTCAACAAGAAAACCCTAAATGTTGAAGAATCAGCTCATGTTGATTTCGATGAAACTGAACTAACTGATAAGCCAACTGATCAAGTTGAGCTAGCTGATCGATTTACAGACATCAGTTTGGAAGATGATAGCAAAAATGAAAGTCACAGCAATCAAAACAGATTTCAAACACCTGAACCAGAAGTACTGGACCAATCAGATGTACATAAAGTTGTTGCTGGTGATCAGTTGACAGAGCATAATGATAACATTCAAATACAAGTTGACGATGCACCAACTGAGACTGAAAATTGTGTTCAGTTACCAACTGAAGAAATTGCTGATACAACAAATACTGAGTACAGTTGGAAAAAATCACACCCACCTGAACTGGTAATAGGAAATCCATCAGATCCAGTAAGAACTCGAAATCAAATGCTATATTTATTTATCCATTCAGCTTTTGTTTCACAACTAGAACCAAAGAAAACTGATGAAGCTCTTCCTGATCCTAACTGGGTAAATGCAATGCAAGAAGAGCTAAATCAGTTCACTCATAACAATGTCTGGAATTTAGTTGCAAGACCAATTTCTAAAACTATTATAGGTACAAAATGGGTGTACAGGAACAAACTGAATGAAGACGGTTCAGTTGTACGCAACAAAGCACGATTAGTGGCACAATGATATAGGCAAGAAGAAGAAGTTGACTATGATGAAACTTATGCACCAGTTGCAAGACTGGAGGCAATAAGAATCTTTCTTGCTTATGCATCACACAAAAACTTCAAAGTATACCAGATGGATGTGAAGAGTGCTTTCTTAAATGGTCAGCTGCAGGAAGAAGTATATGTTGAACAACCTCCAGGTTTTATAAATCATAGTTTACCTGATCATGTTTATCATTTGAACAAAGCCCTGTATGGTCTTAAACATGCTCCCAGAGCTTGGTATGAAACCCTTTCAAAATTTCTAACTGATCAAGATTTTTTCGTAGGATCAGTTGATAAGACTTTGTTTAAATTTTCTAAAAATAATCATATCTTACTAGTTCAAATTTATGTTGATGATATCATATTTGGGTCAACTAAACCCAAATTGTGTGAAAAGTTTGCTAAGTTAATGCATGACAAGTTTGAAATGAGCATGATGGGTGAACTGACATTCTTTCTTGGACTGCAAGTGAAGCAACTGGAGACTGGTATATTCATCAGTCAGACTAAATATACAAAGGAATTGCTAAGGAAATTTGGAATGGAATCATGTTCAGCTGCAACCACTCCCATGAGCTCATCAGTTAAAATGGACACTGATCAAGGGGGAATATCAGTTGAGGCGACACTGTACCGAGGTTTAATAGGTTCATTATTATACCTAACTGCCAGTCGTCCTGATATTGTTTTTGCAGTCTGTATGTGTGCCAGATTTCAAGCAAATCCTAAGCAATCACATTTCTCAGCTGCCAAAAGAATTTTGAAATATCTTAAGGGCACACAAAATATCGGACTATGGTATCCTAAAGATTCATCTTTCAATTTAGTTGGATATTCAGATGGAGATTATGCAGGATGTAAGCTAGATCGTAAAAGCACAAGTGAATCATGTCAGTTTCTTGGAGACCGACTGATTTCTTGGTTCAGCAAGAAGCAGACATCTATAGCTACCTCAACAACTGAAGCGGAATATCTAGCTGCTGGTAGTTGTTGTGCACAATTGATCTGGATCCAGCAACAACTGAGAGATTATGGAGTAATTACAAATGAATCACCCATATTTTGTGACAATACGAGCACAATTGCCATTACCTATAATCCAGTTCTTCACTCAAGGACAAAGCATATAGATGTCAGACACCACTTCATTAGGGATCATGCTTTGAAGAAGGACATTCGACTGGAGTATATATCAACTGAGCAACAAGAAGCTGACATCTTCACCAAACCATTACCCGAGACTAAGTTTTCTTACTTTCGCAATATTCTTGGTTTAATTGATTTATCATAAGAAAATTGTTACTGCCACTTTACTAATGAAATTGTCTGCAGAAAATAAGGACACAACAATAAACTGAAAACGATATGTTATTAAGAATAAAAACGATTCCATCTTACAGTAGACAATTCAGAACCAATTGAATCCTGCCATTCTGTAATAAAGTTGTTCAATTCATAAATTCGGATTCTAGAGAATGATTTAGTTATAGAAATCTTCTTAATCACATGCCACTCCTTCCACAGCATTGCTTGTAACAGAACCTTGTCATCGACAAGCTCTGTAACATGTCTGACTTCAAATCGATCCAAATATTTTCTGGCTGTTGTTGCTTGAACTCGAGAAGGAGTCACACCACTACTACTTATTCTCTGCAACTCATGAATTTTGAACCATGTTGACATCACCTTTTTCAAGACATATTCTTCCATCTTCTTCTTCAACTCTTCCAAATAAGCACTTGTTTCTTCAGAAACGTGAACATGCGTACTACTACAAGCATAGGAAATATCTGAATCTGCCATGTTTAAATGATATTATCTCACTACTCACTGCTATTATCTTATAGACATGTGACATTTAATGTCAAACAAGTTGAAGAGTCTCAAGCCAACAAAAGCGTTTTCTCAATTACCCAGGCTTCTTATCTATCAGTTGCTTATTTGATATCAGTTTGTTAATTACCAATTGATTCATTTTTAACTGATTTCAGTTTGGCTTTTAAATCCTAACTGATTTCAGTTTACAGTCAACTAATATTAGTTCTTTAACAGTTCATTTGTTCAGTTAGTAATTCATTTACAACAACTAATGCAACTGCCAATTTACAGGAAAGAAAAAAGACAAAATTAACTCAGATAAATATTTTATTCAAGTATAAACATTAGCTAGCATTACAGCATAATATTTTTCCTCTACATCAATTATCCTTATCTTCAACCAAGTGGATAAAGGTGGAGTGGACGTCTTGGCAAAGCTGTGTGAGTAAGCCATGCGCCTCAGGATCTTCAATTCCTTCCGGAGCATCAGCTGATGAATATGACCATCTTTAAAGACGTCAATCCACTCAGCTATGTGCAAGTGCTCCCGCACCTTCCTCAGCTCTGCCACCCATTTAGGAGTAGTAGCCTCTCCAGTGTTATACAAGAACTCAAGTTCTTGTAAATTCTCCCAGTACTGAAGATTCTCATAGAAGACTTCATCTTCTATCTCAGTCTTCCTGGCCTCCAGAGAAAACGGCGACGCACTCGAGCTACTCGCACCAGCCATTTCTTTTATCTTAAATATTTCACTAATATGACTGAAACTAACTGTGTTACTTCTATTTATAGCCGAGAGTTATGGAAGCTGAAGGGCCGTGCACGTTCCAGCAAACAATAAATTTCTTAAGCTTTAAATTTATTTTTATCGTCATTTTTAATTATTTTGAGCACCCATTAAGGGGGAATATTAGTTTTTAAGAGGTTAACTGAGAAGACAATTGTTTGTAAATTATCAACTGAAACGGATCAGTTTCACAACTGATCGTTCAGTTGGTTGTTTTACAAAACTTCTCACATAAGTTAACAAATTAAAAAACTTATTATATTCCAAATCAACTGACGTGACTGCAGTTTCATAACGTGGCCTATTTTAAAACCATTCACTTTTTGCACACACGCTTATAGCACACGTACACATATCTTTATTCAAATTTTTTGGGACTGACACGTGTCCTATAATTCGAACAGTCACGAACATAAGTACTTTACCCGCCCCATTTCAGTTCTTCTTCTTTACGCTTATCCAAATTTCTCAGAGCAAAAACAAAATCAAGCATTCTCTTTCGCAGGAAGTCATTCAGTTCAAATGGCAAACCAAATCCCCGCGCACGTTCTAAATGCTATGGCCATTGATTTCGATTCAGTTTTATCAGTAACTGAGGTTGAAGTGAAGAATGTTTTTTTGAAACTAGAATCAACTGGGCTGAAGAAGTTTCTAGGGCAATCTTCACAAACCATCTATCCAAAGGAAATCAATGATTTCTATACAAAGGGTTTTGTTACTATTGATGGAAATATATCTATTACTATCAATAATCAGCTAATGATTATATCTGAAGAAAGCTTCGGGGAAATCTTCTCTCTACCAACTGAAGGAATTATCAGCTTCTCTGAGGTACGAACTGCTGATATTGAAGAAATGCAATCTCTGTTATCTGTTGATGGACGGAAAATCAAAGTCTCCGATCCTAAGAAATAACTAAAGCCAGAAATTCAATTGCTGGCTGATATTGTTGCCAAGGGCATTCTGGCAAGGCTGGTTCATTTGCAGCCCTTACTCTTGAAAAATTCCAAGCCATGACCGTGATAATGGCAAAAAATAAAATGAACTGGAGGCATATTATTTTCAGTATTCTGCGAAATATGCTTCAATCTACCAAGCAGTCCAGAGGTTATGCAGTTCAACTCAGTTATCTACTGAAAACAAAAGGTTTAGTGGCTAACAATGCTGAAAAGCTATCCAAGTTTAAGGTATTCTCTGAGAAGAACATATTGCCACCAAAAACCAAACTGGAACTGTCTCCTGATCAATTCGTGAAGATCAAGAAAGAGATTGGGACGCAGCAGGCTGCTCCCAAATCAGTTAAAAAGGCTAGGTCTCAGGCCCAACTGAAATCTACCAAGAGGAAGCTGATTGTCAGTGAATCAGATTCTGAGGAAACATCTTTTCAGCTGATCAACAAGAAGCAAAGGACTCAGAAAACAAAGTCAGTGGCTTCGCTGACAGCTGTTCCTGAGAAACCAAAGGCATCAGATACTCAACAGCCTATTCAGGCTATTCCCTTGACAGCAATTCCTGCTGATAAGGAGAAAAAATCAGCAAAAGCTTCAGCCCCCTTAACTCAAATCAAACGACCCGCAATTCTTGCTCCTGCTCGACCTAAGGGAATTGTTATTCAGGAAAGAGTAGACTCTACTCACTCTGGACTAAACATTCCGCATATTCTTACTGATGAGAAAGGAAAGGGCAAGATGATCAAAGAACCAAGGCCCTCAAATGCTATTCAAACTCATATTGACCTCATATGGGAACATGTCAATGCCTTTGCTGCATCAAAAATGAACATTTTTGAAGCTTGGACGACGTTTATAACACATACTTTTGCCAAGCAGCTGAAGAAGAAGTCCAAGCTGAAGACATTTATCAAATTGGAGACAACTGTTCTAAGAGTGGTCAAAGCTGCAACAACAACTCAGGCCTTGGAGCGCAAGAACTACTTCTTTGATCAAGTCCGAGCCAAAAAGTTGGACCAACTGATCGAAAAATTGAAAGTCAACTATATTCCCACAAGTCCAACTGCATACAATGATCGAGCTGTGATCACTCAGCTAGAAACTGATCTATTAACTCTGCAATCCCAAATAAAATTTTGGGAGACGGATCAGGAACTTGTTATTCATGAAGGCACTTCAGAAGATGAAGAAGCTGATTCACCTTCTCGGCACCGGGAACCATCTCCTGAACAAGCTGCTACAACTGATGAGCCAGTTCAGAATGTGCCTCAACCTACCGCTGCTGATCCACAAATGTACGCAGAAGCTGACTTGACACTCGCCAATATTGATGAAATTATTCAGTCAGTGATTCAAAAATCTCAAACAGAGGAACTTGTTTCTGTCTCAGTTGATCACTCAACTGATCGAGCAGTTCTAGAGGATCCCGTCTTACCTAAAGAGCTTGTTCAGCCTACTGATGTGCCAGCTCAGTCACCTGGTCACGAAACTACTGAAAATGTGGAGGCTCAGTTGCTACATTCTGAAAATATTCCAACTGATGAGCTAGTCCTCGTTTTAGCTGAATCTCCAGCAGAAGCACCAGTTCTTGATGCTCCGACTGAAGATACAACAAATCTGCCTATTCAGCCGGACAATTCAGTTGCTGCTCAGGATCTATCTTCTCCTCCCCCAGATCAAATTGGAGTTGCTGAAAAAATTGTTCCAGAACAGACCATTGCAGAGACAGTTATAACTGACAGGACATTAGTAGTCTTTGATCCAGTCTCCGAAGGACAAGCACCTGAAACTTCTGGACATTCACCACCTCATTCATCTAATGTTCTTGAATTAGTTCTTGAAGAAATTCAAGATATTCAGAATAATATGCATAAAATTCTCTCTGCCATCTCTAACATTCAGCATACTCAACTCACCCATTCTCTGAAACTGGAACATGCAGAAGTATTTAACTCAGAGAAACTGAAGGCAGTTCAAGCTACCGTGACATCTCTTTCCTTTGCAATTGCTGAAATAAAAAAGAATAGAGGTATAGCAGAAAGTCTCTCAGTAACTCAAGACACTATCAGCAAAAGAGTTGATGCAGTGGAGACACTCGTATCAAGAAAGATAGACTTCATGCAAACCACTGTGCTCAATGCAGTAGCAGACGTAGCCACTTCTGTCAAGATTCTTTCAACCGATGTTAAGAGATTATCTGTCAGAATGGAGGCGTTTGACAAAAAGGGGGAATAGACCATCAGATCAGCAGTTCAATGGAGATCAACTCAATAGATTTGATACAATGAAGCTACAGATTATTTCATTCAGATTATTTCATTCTTTCATTGTAAGAATCTGTACACAACAGTTGATTATTTTATCTACAACGAACTTGAAGATCATATAAGCTTCATTGATCAGTTATTAGTTGCTCAGTTTTGTCAAACACCAAAAAGGGGGAAATTGTTGGAAACTTAATTTCGGATGTTTGACAAACCGATTACTTATTGGAACTAACTGATCAAATATTCGATCCATACAGCTTGCCTAGCTGAAGAGTATCGCGCATATTATCTAAGGCAACCGAACCCAGCTGAACTGAATTTTCGAAGAAAACCAACTGATCAGTTGAAAACCGATCAGTTGATATATTCAGCCGTTCGCGCATATTATCTAAAGGCAACCGAACCCAGCTGAACTGAACTTTCGAAGAAAATCAACTGATCAGTTGGAAATTGATCAGTTGATACATTCAGCCGTATGCTTCCTTCAACTAAACATGTCTCGGGAAAGAACGATCAACCGACAAAGAGACATAGAAGATTGCAACGCCGCACTTAAATCAATAAAGCTTAGAACAACACATTTCGGCGAAAGCAGTTAAGACGCCGCATCACAATAAATGAAGGAAACAATATCCAAGGAATAATCAAGTAAAAAATCAACGGATACAAAGATTCAAATTTATCTCAAGCTACCGTTGGAAAGGAAATATATAAATAAGTGAACAAAGCAGTTGAAGAGAGACAATCAACGCATTATTGAAGCTTGCTGTTATGCTGCTATAATCACAATTCACAGCTCACGTATATCAGATATATCAGTAGCATCTAAAGCTACACTTTGAGCGTGTTAACACCTTGTAATTCAATCAAGAATATATCAGTTGTGCTAAGATCAGTCACGAACTGATAAAAGCTGTTGTATGCTAAGAGTTTCAGTTTTTGGCTGTGTTNTTAATTCAAGTGTTGGATTAATTAAATCATATTGAGTCTTGTAGATNCCTATCCTTGAGATAGAAGGGGTGACGTAGGAGTGATTGAATTCTCCGAACATCCAGAAACAATCCTTGTGTACTTTTATTTCAGTTTTGTATTCTATCTTTTAGTCAGTTATTTTCCGCAACTACTCTTAGTTTAACTGATTGTCATCGACCAACAAGATTCCAAGAATCAGTTTGTCACCAAACTGAATTCAAAATTCGAAAAGATTCATTTTAATTGTGAGTGTTTATTCAAACCCCCCCTTCTAAACACTCTTGATACGTTAATCGATCCTATCATTAGTGCAAATGCAATATCAGGTCGAGTAGATATCATATCATACATTATACTACCTATAGCAGATGCATATGAGATGAGGCTAATGGTTTCTATCTCATCATCAGTCTTAGGGCACATAGATTTAGATAGAGTTACAGCATGACACATTGGATGATATCCTCTTTGGACTCATCCATAGAGAATCTCCTCAGTATAGTATCGATATAAGTGGATTGAGTGAACTCTAACATCCTCTTTGATATATCTTTATAGATCTATATTATTAATACAAAAGATGCTTCACTCATATTTTTCATAGAGAATTTACTAGCTAACCATATTTTAGTTGATTACAATATGCCTACATCATTCCTAATGAGTAGTATGTCATCAACATAAAGTACTAAGAATGTTACTGCACTTCCACTGACTTTCTTGTATATACAAGGTTTCTCAGGGTTTTTAACAAAATTAAACTCTTTGATAGTGTTGTCATATAACGTCTCGAAAATTTGAAGGTCCACATAAACTACATGCATGCAACTTATGTATTTTAATTAAATTGTTTTAATTATATGAAGTGATTATAGTAGGCATGTTTACATGTTTAAAATAGAGTTTTATATTAAAATGCATAAAACTATGTTTTAAATGTTATTCGAGATGCGATCGGAGAACGGAGACCTGAGACCGGAGACCATATAAGAGAAAATATTTTTATTAAATAATTATTTTAATTATATGAAGTGATTATAATAGGCATTTTTACATGTTTAAAATAGAGTTTTATATGAAAATGCATAGAACTATGTTGTAAATGTGATTCGAGATGCGAGCGGAGAACGGAGACCGGAGACCATATAAGAGAAAATATTTTTATTAAATAATTATTTTAATTATTTACTATATGGTATATTTTAATATGTATGTTTGAAAATGAGGTATTTTGAGGTGTTTTTAAGCGCCGAGTCGAATTTTAAACCGACAATCAATTTTTGACGAAAATAGGAACTTTTTGGAGGCTCGGTTAATATTTTCAAGAAGCAACCTGAACAAAATATTTTAATTACCAAAGTTTCTCGGCTCTGGTTGATCGAGGGGTCAGATCGCGACGTCAAGAAGAAGTGATTGCAGTACATCTTTTCTCATACGAGTTACAAAAAAAACTTTAAAAGGATTTATAATGACTTGCGATAGACTTCAACAGCTATTTGAGTTAACTATTGTTGTAAAATGTGGACGAATACATAGTATTTGCTATAGAAGGTCATTGTGCAATTGCGTTTGCGCAGACATGAGCCCATGGTGTGACATTCCCAATTTGTTGAACTTGGAAAAATGCTTTAACCTAGTACGTCCATACAAACATACTATACATACTACAAGTTTTTAATGTAAACTTATTATACATATTATTTTACATAAATATAAAATATAATTTCGCCATAAAAATTTTTGTGAGAAGGTCTCACGAGTCAATTTTGTAAGACATATATCTTATTAGGGTCAGTCATGAAAATGTATTACCTTTTATGCTAAAAATATTACTTATTATTGTGAATATGAGCAGGGTTGACTCGTCTCACGGATAAAGATACGTGATACCGTCACATTTGATAATTTGTGTTAAACTTTAACCTCAAAACTAAAAAAAATTACGATTTTAAATTTCGGTTAGTTTTGTAGACTTCTTCTAATATTTTCAAATTTTTATGAAAATTTGAAAGAAATAAGATATTGAAATAATGAAAACGACTTCACTGAAAAGCAATTGTTAAAACGGATTTTTGTACCGAACATCAGTCTGATCCAATTACTCTATTTTTTGGACTTAGACGGAAACTAGTGCTCTGTAAATACTTGTTGCATGGAAATTTGGCATTTTGTTGAAATATAAATTCGTCGTCAGCAAGAACTTTGAGAAATATAGTTTTTAATTTGATATTATAGCAAAAATCATATGGCTAAAAACTCTTTAATAGATAAAAGTTCTTTCATATTTTATAAAATTAGTCTATGAGATTTGTTTTCATATTTTGTTGTCCAACACCCAACTGAATACGTATGGCTTGGATATTTAATACCATGTTATTTACATGTGTCTGATTTACAGAAGAAAAATTGTGTTATACGTCCTTTGATATGAAGGTTAAGACTAGACATTATTATTTTATTGAGTATTTTTTTAACTCATAGTTTGAACATCTAAAAATGTAATCTCATTACTATACGAATAAGTTTTGTAACCAAAAAATACAAATATTGTAAGATACAAATCCAAATTTGTAGCTCAATATTTCTCGTTGACTACGAGAAAATATATGCACTTAACATGGATGTCACTAACTCCATGTTATAAGTTTTAATAAAGCTACACAAGTCACTTACGAATTAAGATAATATAGACATATGTGATACAAGCAATTTAGTATTCTGGAAGAGTTTACTAAAACTGCTAAGTATTTGAAATATAAATTTGAGATGAGTGACTGGACAATACTTTTATGGGGATATGTTGTATCCATTGGTCAAATAAATGGTTGTCTAGATAATTTTATAATAAAAAATATATCATTTTCACTAACTTAAAGGTGAAGAAAAAAGATTTTTTTGTTTTGAAGTATCATATCAAAGAAAATTGATGTATTATCACATCTTATTAATCGCGCTAGTGAGGCTATGCATTTACATAAAAAGATTAGCAACAATATAAAATAATATGATCAAATCTTTACACAAAAACATTACCTACATCAACTATTGGAAAGGTAGCATGTAAACTCGGATAACGACTTAAAAATTATAAGTGATTCGTTATAGGAAAAGTAGTCTAATATGTACTCTTTTTTCTATATCTATTATTTTTCTCGTGCGGTTGTACATAACAAAGTTTTTAACAAGGCATCTAACTAGTAGAAAAGAAAGTCGTACTTTTTTTCCTTCACTACGTTTTGTCTCAACGGATTTGTCCTATAGGATTTACCGAAACACATTTATCTATCGTAAGGGGAACATCCAAGAGATTATAACATCATTGTTTTATAATTGTACTCTTTTTTCTTGGCTCATTTTTTTTATCACTCGATTTTGTTGTCAAAACTTTAAAGAGGCAACAATCAAGTCCCCATGTCTTCTCCAATACACAAATGTAAGATTACACTGATTGATAATTATTGTGATATATTAATCCATATACTTTATAAATAAGGATATTTCGTTGAAATAAAAATAGTTTATTCTCTCATTTCAATTCTCTCCTCTGTTTTATCTTTATCTTATTTTCCATTAAATTTATAACACAACAATAATAATTTATTATTGTTGCAAATGATTGGGATGCAAGATCGCCAAATATTCGATTACAGCCCAACATATTTGGTTGGGCTTTTTGGAGTGTGGTTTTCTCAATTCAAAAACCCAACTTATGATTTATCTTCTTTTTTTTTTCCTCGAATATTTCCATAATTTAAATATATTTTTATTCAATCTATGACCAACGTTAATTTTTAATGATTTTTGTAGAATTTAAAATTTTAGATATATTCAATCTAAATTTTTATATATACTCTAGAAAAATCTAGCGGTATTCAACATGAATTTCATAGAGTTTTAAAAAGTCATTTGATATTCAAATTTGAATTTTTAAAATTTTATAAAGTGTATAAGTATCCAAAATGTCAATAAATCTCCAATGACTTCTATGAAATTCTTTAATACAGATTTTGAAACCTTAGGTACAACTATGAAAAATTAAAAATTCTTCATCACTCATACCAAATATTTGTAAAAAAATTTAATTAAAAAAACCTATAAATATCTTTTTTCCCTCTCCAAATATCACAAGACTCGTCCTCTCAGTTTATTATTTCTTAAAATTATTAAAACATAATATAATGTATAATTAACTTACGTTTAATTTCTATTAAAAAATATTATCTCTTCCATGAAATCATTTTTTATTCTTCTTCAAAAATTTTATTTACGTTTAATTTTTTTGAAATGACATTCTTCACACACTACTAAAATTATTTTTATTAAAATATTGTATAATAATGTGAAATATTTAATAATTTTATATTTTTAAAATTTGATTTATGTTAATTACATGAAAACCTGAAAATTTTGATATTGCATTTTATTTCTCATTTTCGATAATTTATTTTAAAATCATAGTCAATAATTTTTCATTTTATGTTGTATTAAAAAAATAATATTGTATTTTTTGTTACAATATATGAGAAAACGTAATGGCTATTATTTGCACTTTCTTTAGTTGATGAAATAATAACAATTTGTAATAAAAAGTATTACTTGATCGGTGTTTAATCATGTTTTTATGCATTAATAATATTAATATAAATTTGTTTGTTCTTAAATAAAATTTATTTTGTACTCAACCAACAATGTTAACGATTTTCTTGATACTTATGATATGTTTGCTTGATGGATTCATAGAAAATATTTTTCTGCTGATTTTTTTTTTCATAAATTATATTTTGATTATTATAATTTACATTAAACATATTAGGATTTGTAGATATCATTTGCCTCGATATACTATAATTTTCAAGCCACTGTCATCTTTAACATCGTTCAAGTTATAAAATCTATACAATTCTATAAAAAAAAATTAAAATAATAGTAAAAATCTGTCGAAAAGTGCAGGAATCAATATAATTCTTTTTACAATTATATGACACTCCATAAAACTTGATAAAAATTTAATAACTCTATAAAAGTCCATCATTTTAATAAGTAATTAAAACTTTGGATTGAATACATCTCTAACGCCGCTACACTTTTTGTGCTTCCCCCCAACCCAATCATTATTTTAGTTCACTTCTTCACTTATCGTTACATAATCATTTTGTTGCAACCTTCCAATTTTTTTTTTTTTTGAAAGGAGAGACGAATACCCGTAAGTGTAAACTTTGTCGTCGTGGACAAAAATAAGGATAACAATGGGTTTGTTCTATTAGGACCTAGGACAGACCCATCAAAATTTTAAGGACTCGTACTCATTTCGATCAGTTAAATCTTAAATATATATCTGAAGTTTAACGAGTTGGACTCGTTAGACCTACCAAAAAATTATATTTGTATTATATTTTGGTATATCTAATTTTTAAATAACACAATTTTTGGAATATTGTGTAGTTTCAGAATTTGATAAATTAATCCCCTAGAGAGCTGAAGAATCTAATTGATAGAACAATCGTGAAATCATAACTGAAGACTTCGCTTGAACTGAACTGGAAAAATTTTATCAGCTGAAGTATTAGGACATCAGCTACAGCTGATAATGTTCATTTGAACTGATCGGCCGATCAGTTGACTTCTAATCAGTTGGTCACGTCATTAGTTGATGTATCAGGAAACAAACTGACAAGTCGTACCAAAGTAGAACAATTGAATCATAACAGAACATTCTGAATACCTCGTACTATTGTCATATAAAGTAACTACGCGACGATTAAACAGATATTTGTCATTAAATTTTCATAAAGGCATTCAATACGACCGTTAGATAGAAGACTATATATAGCTGATCGAATCAGCTGAAGAAGGTTGGTGATTACAAGTGAACACACGTGAAGCAATCAAGCTACAACCTTCAATCAAGTTGCGATACCTCTCAC
>NC_133316.1:13183556-13209655 GCF_012295235.1 Primulina huaijiensis | reverse complement strand
AAGGACAAGCACCTGAAACTTCTGGACATTCACCACCTCATTCATCTAATGATCTTGAATTAGTTCTTGAAGAAATTCAAGATATTCAGAATAATATGCATAAAATTCTCTCTGCCATCTCTAACATTCAGCATACTCAACTCACCCATTCTCTGAAACTGGAACATGCAGAAGTATTTAACTCAGAGAAACTGAAGGCAGTTCAAGCTACCGTGACATCTCTTTCCTTTGCAATTGCTGAAATAAAAAAGAATAGAGGTATAGCAGAAAGTCTCTCAGTAACTCAAGACACTATCAGCAAAAGAGTTGATGCAGTGGAGACACTCGTATCAAGAAAGATAGACTTCATGCAAACCACTGTGCTCAATGCAGTAGCAGACGTAGCCACTTCTGTCAAGATTCTTTCAACCGATGTTAAGAGATTATCTGTCAGAATGGAGGCGTTTAACAAAAAGGGGGAATAGACCATCAGATCAGCAGTTCAATGGAGATCAACTCAATAGATTTGATACAATGAAGCTACAGATTATTTCATTCAGATTATTTCATTCTTTCATTGTAAGAATCTGTACACAACAGTTGATTATTTTATCTACAACGAACTTGAAGATCATATAAGCTTCATTGATCAGTTATTAGTTGCTCAGTTTTGTCAAACACCAAAAAGGGGGAAATTGTTGGAAACTTAATTTCGGATGTTTGACAAACCGATTACTTATTGGAACTAACTGATCAAATATTCGATCCATACAGCTTGCCTAGCTGAAGAGTATCGCGCATATTATCTAAGGCAACCGAACCCAGCTGAACTGAATTTTCGAAGAAAACCAACTGATCAGTTGAAAACCGATCAGTTGATATATTCAGCCGTTCGCGCATATTATCTAAAGGCAACCGAACCCAGCTGAACTGAACTTTCGAAGAAAATCAACTGATCAGTTGGAAATTGATCAGTTGATACATTCAGCCGTATGCTTCCTTCAACTAAACATGTCTCGGGAAAGAACGATCAACCGACAAAGAGACATAGAAGATTGCAACGCCGCACTTAAATCAATAAAGCTTAGAACAACACATTTCGGCGAAAGCAGTTAAGACGCCGCATCACAATAAATGAAGGAAACAATATCCAAGGAATAATCAAGTAAAAAATCAACGGATACAAAGATTCAAATTTATCTCAAGCTACCGTTGGAAAGGAAATATATAAATAAGTGAACAAAGCAGTTGAAGAGAGACAATCAACGCATTATTGAAGCTTGCTGTTATGCTGCTATAATCACAATTCACAGCTCACGTATATCAGATATATCAGTAGCATCTAAAGCTACACTTTGAGCGTGTTAACACCTTGTAATTCAATCAAGAATATATCAGTTGTGCTAAGATCAGTCACGAACTGATAAAAGCTGTTGTATGCTAAGAGTTTCAGTTTTTGGCTGTGTTAAGTCTAAACTGAAGTGGGTCAGTACAAGTCTTGTATTCGATCAAAGTCTTTTAGTGGAAATCCTATCCTTGAGATAGAAGGGGTGACGTAGGAGTGATTGAATTCTCCGAACATCCAGAAACAATCCTTGTGTACTTTTATTTCAGTTTTGTATTCTATCTTTTAGTCAGTTATTTTCCGCAACTACTCTTAGTTTAACTGATTGTCATCGACCAACAAGATTCCAAGAATCAGTTTGTCACCAAACTGAATTCAAAATTCGAAAAGATTCATTTTAATTGTGAGTGTTTATTCAAACCCCCCCTTCTAAACACTCTTGATACGTTAATCGATCCTATCATTAGTGCAAATGCAATATCAGGTCGAGTAGATATCATATCATACATTATACTACCTATAGCAGATGCATATGAGATGAGGCTAATGGTTTCTATCTCATCATCAGTCTTAGGGCACATAGATTTAGATAGAGTTACAGCATGACACATTGGATGATATCCTCTTTGGACTCATCCATAGAGAATCTCCTCAGTATAGTATCGATATAAGTGGATTGAGTGAACTCTAACATCCTCTTTGATATATCTTTATAGATCTATATTATTAATACAAAAGATGCTTCACTCATATTTTTCATAGAGAATTTACTAGCTAACCATATTTTAGTTGATTACAATATGCCTACATCATTCCTAATGAGTAGTATGTCATCAACATAAAGTACTAAGAATGTTACTGCACTTCCACTGACTTTCTTGTATATACAAGGTTTCTCAGGGTTTTTAACAAAATTAAACTCTTTGATAGTGTTGTCATATAACGTCTCGAAAATTTGAAGGTCCACATAAACTACATGCATGCAACTTATGTATTTTAATTAAATTGTTTTAATTATATGAAGTGATTATAGTAGGCATGTTTACATGTTTAAAATAGAGTTTTATATTAAAATGCATAAAACTATGTTTTAAATGTTATTCGAGATGCGATCGGAGAACGGAGACCTGAGACCGGAGACCATATAAGAGAAAATATTTTTATTAAATAATTATTTTAATTATTTACTATATGGTATATTTTAATATGTATTTTCGAAAATGAGGTATTTTGAGGTGTTTTTAAGCGCCGAGTCGAATTTTAAACCGACAATCAATTTTTGACGAAAATAGGAACTTTTTGGAGGCTCGGTTAATATTTTCAAGAAGCAACCTGAACAAAATATTTTAATTACCAAAGTTTCTCGGCTCTGGTTGATCGAGGGGTCAGATCGCGACGTCAAGAAGAAGTGATTGCAGTACATCTTTTCTCATACGAGTTACAAAAAAAACTTTAAAAGGATTTATAATGACTTGCGATAGACTTCAACAGCTATTTGAGTTAACTATTGTTGTAAAATGTGGACGAATACATAGTATTTGCTATAGAAGGTCATTGTGCAATTGCGTTTGCGCAGACATGAGCCCATGGTGTGACATTCCCAATTTGTTGAACTTGGAAAAATGCTTTAACCTAGTACGTCCATACAAACATACTATACATACTACAAGTTTTTAATGTAAACTTATTATACATATTATTTTACATAAATATAAAATATAATTTCGCCATAAAAATTTTTGTGAGAAGGTCTCACGAGTCAATTTTGTAAGACATATATCTTATTAGGGTCAGTCATGAAAATGTATTACCTTTTATGCTAAAAATATTACTTATTATTGTGAATATGAGCAGGGTTGACTCGTCTCACGGATAAAGATACGTGATACCGTCACATTTGATAATTTGTGTTAAACTTTAACCTCAAAACTAAAAAAAATTACGATTTTAAATTTCGGTTAGTTTTGTAGACTTCTTCTAATATTTTCAAATTTTTATGAAAATTTGAAAGAAATAAGATATTGAAATAATGAAAACGACTTCACTGAAAAGCAATTGTTAAAACGGATTTTTGTACCGAACATCAGTCTGATCCAATTACTCTATTTTTTGGACTTAGACGGAAACTAGTGCTCTGTAAATACTTGTTGCATGGAAATTTGGCATTTTGTTGAAATATAAATTCGTCGTCAGCAAGAACTTTGAGAAATATAGTTTTTAATTTGATATTATAGCAAAAATCATATGGCTAAAAACTCTTTAATAGATAAAAGTTCTTTCATATTTTATAAAATTAGTCTATGAGATTTGTTTTCATATTTTGTTGTCCAACACCCAACTGAATACGTATGGCTTGGATATTTAATACCATGTTATTTACATGTGTCTGATTTACAGAAGAAAAATTGTGTTATACGTCCTTTGATATGAAGGTTAAGACTAGACATTATTATTTTATTGAGTATTTTTTTAACTCATAGTTTGAACATCTAAAAATGTAATCTCATTACTATACGAATAAGTTTTGTAACCAAAAAATACAAATATTGTAAGATACAAATCCAAATTTGTAGCTCAATATTTCTCGTTGACTACGAGAAAATATATGCACTTAACATGGATGTCACTAACTCCATGTTATAAGTTTTAATAAAGCTACACAAGTCACTTACGAATTAAGATAATATAGACATATGTGATACAAGCAATTTAGTATTCTGGAAGAGTTTACTAAAACTGCTAAGTATTTGAAATATAAATTTGAGATGAGTGACTGGACAATACTTTTATGGGGATATGTTGTATCCATTGGTCAAATAAATGGTTGTCTAGATAATTTTATAATAAAAAATATATCATTTTCACTAACTTAAAGGTGAAGAAAAAAGATTTTTTTGTTTTGAAGTATCATATCAAAGAAAATTGATGTATTATCACATCTTATTAATCGCGCTAGTGAGGCTATGCATTTACATAAAAAGATTAGCAACAATATAAAATAATATGATCAAATCTTTACACAAAAACATTACCTACATCAACTATTGGAAAGGTAGCATGTAAACTCGGATAACGACTTAAAAATTATAAGTGATTCGTTATAGGAAAAGTAGTCTAATATGTACTCTTTTTTCTATATCTATTATTTTTCTCGTGCGGTTGTACATAACAAAGTTTTTAACAAGGCATCTAACTAGTAGAAAAGAAAGTCGTACTTTTTTTCCTTCACTACGTTTTGTCTCAACGGATTTGTCCTATAGGATTTACCGAAACACATTTATCTATCGTAAGGGGAACATCCAAGAGATTATAACATCATTGTTTTATAATTGTACTCTTTTTTCTTGGCTCATTTTTTTTATCACTCGATTTTGTTGTCAAAACTTTAAAGAGGCAACAATCAAGTCCCCATGTCTTCTCCAATACACAAATGTAAGATTACACTGATTGATAATTATTGTGATATATTAATCCATATACTTTATAAATAAGGATATTTCGTTGAAATAAAAATAGTTTATTCTCTCATTTCAATTCTCTCCTCTGTTTTATCTTTATCTTATTTTCCATTAAATTTATAACACAACAATAATAATTTATTATTGTTGCAAATGATTGGGATGCAAGATCGCCAAATATTCGATTACAGCCCAACATATTTGGTTGGGCTTTTTGGAGTGTGGTTTTCTCAATTCAAAAACCCAACTTATGATTTATCTTCTTTTTTTTTTCCCTCGAATATTTCCATAATTTAAATATATTTTTATTCAATCTATGACCAACGTTAATTTTTAATGATTTTTGTAGAATTTAAAATTTTAGATATATTCAATCTAAATTTTTATATATACTCTAGAAAAATCTAGCGGTATTCAACATGAATTTCATAGAGTTTTAAAAAGTCATTTGATATTCAAATTTGAATTTTTAAAATTTTATAAAAGTGTATAAGTATCCAAAATGTCAATAAATCTCCAATGACTTCTATGAAATTCTTTAATACAGATTTTGAAACCTTAGGTACAACTATGAAAAATTAAAAATTCTTCATCACTCATACCAAATATTTGTAAAAAAATTTAATTAAAAAAACCTATAAATATCTTTTTTTCCCTCTCCAAATATCACAAGACTCGTCCTCTCAGTTTATTATTTCTTAAAATTATTAAAACATAATATAATGTATAATTAACTTACGTTTAATTTCTATTAAAAAATATTATCTCTTCCATGAAATCATTTTTTATTCTTCTTCAAAAATTTTATTTACGTTTAATTTTTTTGAAATGACATTCTTCACACACTACTAAAATTATTTTTATTAAAATATTGTATAATAATGTGAAATATTTAATAATTTTATATTTTTAAAATTTGATTTATGTTAATTACATGAAAACCTGAAAATTTTGATATTGCATTTTATTTCTCATTTTCGATAATTTATTTTAAAATCATAGTCAATAATTTTTCATTTTATGTTGTATTAAAAAAATAATATTGTATTTTTTGTTACAATATATGAGAAAACGTAATGGCTATTATTTGCACTTTCTTTAGTTGATGAAATAATAACAATTTGTAATAAAAAGTATTACTTGATCGGTGTTTAATCATGTTTTTATGCATTAATAATATTAATATAAATTTGTTTGTTCTTAAATAAAATTTATTTTGTACTCAACCAACAATGTTAACGATTTTCTTGATACTTATGATATGTTTGCTTGATGGATTCATAGAAAATATTTTTCTGCTAATTTTTTTTTTTAAAAATTATATTTTGATTATTATAATTTACATTAAACATATTAGGATTTGTAGATATCATTTGCCTCGATATACTATAATTTTCAAGCCACTGTCATCTTTAACATCGTTCAAGTTATAAAATCTATACAATTCTATAAAAAAAAAATTAAAATAACAGTAAAAATCTGTCGAAAAGTGCAGGAATCAATATTTTAAGGACTCGTACTCATTTCGATCAGTTAAAACTTAAATATATATCTGAAGTTTAACGAGTTGGACTCGTTAGACCTACCAAAAAATTATATTTGTATTATATTTTGGTATATCTAATTTTTAAATAACACAATTTTTGGAATATTGTGTAGTTTCAGAATTTGATAAATTAATCCCCTAGAGAGCTGAAGAATCTAATTGATAGAACAATCGTGAAATCATAACTGAAGACTTCGCTTGAACTGAACTGGAAAAATTTTATCAGCTGAAGTATTAGGACATCAGCTACAGCTGATAATGTTCATTTGAACTGATCGGCCGATCAGTTGACTTCTAATCAGTTGGTCACGTCATCAGTTGATGTATCAGAAAACAAACTGACAAGTCGTACCAAAGTAGAACAATTGAATCATAACAGAACATTCTGAATACCTCGTACTATTGTCATATAAAGTAACTACGCGACGATTAAACAGATATTTGTCATTAAATTTTCATAGAGGCATTCAATACGACCGTTAGATAGAAGACTATATATAGCTGATCGAATCAGCTGAAGAAGGTTGGTGATTACAAGTGAACACACGTGAAGCAATCAAGCTACAACCTTCAATCAAGTTGCGATACCTCTCACAAGTATTTTATCAATTTATAGATAGCACACTCAAGCTCTACATTCATTGTATTCATCAGCATCATTCAGGCTACCAATTTAGAGCATATTTCAGTTTATAATTGTATAAGAGTTGTTAGACTAAGAGTTTCAATTTGGCAGTGTGTAAGACCAACTAAAGTGGATTATTACAATTTGTTGTAATATATCGAAATCTTTTAGTGAAATCTTATCCTTGTGGTGGAAGGGGTGACGTAGGAGCATTTGAAGTCTCCGAATATCTATAAAAATTCTCGTGCTCATTTCAGTTATCATTTCAGTTTACACTAAGTATTCATCCTATATTTCAGTCTTATTCCGCACTACTATCAGTTGACTGATCTATTTCGACAAACAAGATTTTAGAATCAGTTACTCAAAAAACTGATTCAAATTTCAGAGAAGAATTAAAAAGTCCTAAGTGTTTATTCAACCCGTCTTCTAAATACTTCAGCTACCTTAACTGATCCAATCAAGTGGTATCATAGAGGTTAATCTTTTTACTGAATACTTACAAACTCTCAAACTGATACAAATCATCATGTGATCTTCTTTCAACAAGATTCTCATGTTCTATATAGAAGAATTTAATAATTGGAATATAAGAAAGCAGGATCATCTAGCTGCTCAAGATGATGATATGTGGAATGTCATCATAGATGGACCGATGAAAATCATGAAAGCCAATATGTTGGAATCTTAATTTCGGAGTTTGAAAAATTGAGCGTGAAAGATTAAAGAACTGATCAAGACGACTGAAGGTAACTGAACTTAAGATATGTAACTAACAGTTACCCGAACTGAAGATTAATGCACAAATAATCAAAGGTAACTAAACTTNATCTTCTCGGGGCTGTCACACGAACGAACGTAAGAGACATTGAGGATTACCCGACGAAAACTCTCTGACACTCAAGTCACCTATCACCTCAAAATATGTTAAAAAGGAAAGAGTTTTTGGAACTCAAAGTCACTTGCCTCCAATGATCCAAAGTACAAGGTATTTATAGAGATTTGAAGTAAGGCAAAAGGCAAAAGGCAAAAGGCAAGTAGGGCTTTTAAAGAGAATATCACTAATTGAGTCTTCCGAGAATCAAACATTCTTAATTGGACTCGTACATATTTCTATTTTGATAACATTTTAATTATTTCATATTTTATATACTATTATCGAAATGTGATACCCATCAAATCGGATTGTGCTGTTTATGTGAGTCTATGGTTAAATATTTTAATCTTATCATTTATGTAATGAATTCTTGTTCAACAAGTGTTTGTTGATTAACTTTAAGGGAAAAAAATGTGTTTGTTGATTAATATTGAGTGATTGGATCACATGAGGTCAAAAGCTTCTAGATCTTTCTAGTTATGTGTGAGCATTTACCTCGGTAACGTCTTCGTCTGGAGCCTCGTCACCTTCTTGATAAATGCCCTATTGTTTAATTTAGCATGGGGAGGCTCCTCAATTTCTTGGCTATGAGCAAGCTGTTAGAGTAGATGTCCTGCAAGCCAACGGTTGGCTAGGGATTTTATTGACTCAATTGTAATAAACAATCTTTATTTTAATATAATTTAACTCTTAATGGTTTCGTTTCACTTTATCTGTATATNACTGAAGCTGTGTAGTTAACTGGATGATCAGTTAAGACTGATCAGTAACATAGCAATCAGTTAATCCTATCGGCTATAAAGATTCAACTGATAAATCAGCTTTACACGTCATCAGTTAAAAGGCGTAGCCAACAACCGACAAATTGTACAAGAGTATACTGCAATTTGTAGTGGGAACTTCGCATTTCAGAAATGTTACATTGTACGATTGTTATAAGAATAATGACGTGTCTACTCAACGGATATAAATTATTCAAATGCATTAAATGTTACCGTTGGAAGCAAAGCCTATAAATATCCGAGAAGATTAGCTGAGAAAGAGTTACGAAGTTACCCAAGTTACAAAAATTACTATTACTGATCTACAACAAGTTTGAAGCAAGCAATTCATTCTCAGTAAAATATTTACAAAAGCTCACTTTATTATATACATTGATAGCTTTCAAGCTATATTTTGAGCTTAAACATAAACATTCATTGTTGCAACATTCGATCTTTTAGAGATCAGTTGTGCTTTGAAATTACATCAGTTGAGTACTGATAAAGTTGTATTGATACTATGAGTTTTAGTTTGACAGTGTTAAGTCCAAACTGAAGTGGGTTTGTACAAAGTATAGTATAGACCAAAGTATTTTAGTGAATATCCTATACTCGAGATAGAAGGAGCGACGTAGGAGCGTTTGAAGTCTCCGAACATCCACAGATATTGTGTTCTTTATTCTCAGTTTTATTCTATCTGTCTTTCAGTTATTTCCGCACTTCCATTAGTTAACTTATTGACATTGAAAACAAGATTCGCTAATTCAGTTTATCACTAAACTGATTCATCCATCGAAAAGTTGTGAAAATTGTCAAGTGTTGATTCAACCTGTTAGAGTAGATGCCCTGCAAGCCAATGGTTGGCTAGGGAATTTTACTCAAGTATAATAAACAATCTTTATTTTAATATATTTTAACTTTTCATGGTTTCAGTTTACTTTATCTGTATACCCATGCAATCAGCATAGATAAAGTCCTTGATTATACTTTAATACAAATGAATCGCAATTCGATGTTGAAACTCATTTGTAAACACTGTATAATCTAAATTTGTTCCTAGTTNGACAACACTGAGGCTCTATATGCTAGGGCTGTGCTTTGACTCGTTTATCGGCTCCAGGTGAGTTATCAGGTGGCGAGGTTGGGTACAGTTGCGACACATATAGGAGTCAGTGCATTAGTCGGGGATTCACCGCTCACCTACGGGTGTGAATATCCTATGTTATCTGATGAAATAATAGTGCGTGGAATATCTGACCAGAGTATAAGATGTACATTGGAGAAGGAGTTCTCCAATAGTACATGCGATGCTACTATTTATATGTGTCACATAGTTATCGAATTAATATGCAACCCTCGATGAACCAATGGTTGCAAATTCGATCGGGATATATGAGATGAAGGGACCGTACTGTACGTTAATCATAATCGACTGGTTCTTGCAGGCACTATCAGTGATACCTAGGGAATCATGGTGCGATACTACTAGACGCCCTTACCATGATTCGATGGGTTAAATCAGAAATATGATTTCTGACATTCTAATGATCAATTGTTGATACATAGAATGAGGCAAATTGGGGTAAGCCCGAATAAAGGATTATGTCTTGAATCACAAGGAGTTGTGAACTCACGACTAGCTATATCCCTGAACTATTGAGGGTCACACAAGCACTGGTTACTTGTTCTCGTTGAGATAATAAATTCAATGAGTTGAGTTTATAAGAAATAAGTTTGATATGATCAATCGATAAGCTTATAAATAAAGTTTATAAAAGCTTATAGAAATTTTGAGAGCATGACTGCTAAAAACAGTCAAAGGGAGTGCACCTGCCTTATTTAGACATTGGTGATCTCGAAATTAAAGTGTGCATGATAATAACAAATAAGTTGAATTTGTCACATCGATGATATTGGATCGTCGATAGGAATTATGATGAGATTAATGTAATGGGAGCATGTATCATGGGCTTGTAAGAGTATAGCTCATCATGCAAATTTATTAAAGTTCAAATGGGCTTTAATGATTATTTATATTTTAATTGAGTTAAAATATAGCTCATTAAGTTTTTATAAAATATGGTATTGATTTATGTAATATGAAAATATTCAATATACCATAATTTAAAAAACTTGCACACAAAGAAAAATAATATTGCATGATTATGGGTGTGCTAATTTCGAGAGTCAAAGATTTATTGAAATCTAATTACTTAATTAATGTGATTAATTAAGGAAATTGCAATTACTTAATTAAATTAGTTAATTGAATTATTGCTTTGGGCATGCATTCAAAAATGTTTCGGTAATTTGGCAAAAGATGAGATGCAATTTTGGAATCTTTAATTAACTTAATTAATGTGATTAATTAAGCAAATAAAAGATTAAAAAAAAAGAAAATTAATAAGGATTTTTATTATTCTTATGGCACAGAGAGATTTGAAACATATTTTTCAAGGAAGATGACCGAAACTTTAGAAAAAGAAAAAGAGGAGAAAGTCTCCAATTTTTTCGGCCAATTTTTGTTTTGGTGCTCTCAAAAAGTTTTGAACCAATTTTTGTTCTCTTAATCTCTTCGTAAAAATCTTCTACACTTTCTAGTGCAAGTTAGAAGAAGAACAAGTAATCTGGTCGTGGACCTGATTCGAAGATTAAAGAAGGAGATTTGAAGAACGTTCGTGGGGATTTACAACAAGAGCTACATCCGCTAATACCGGAGTAGTTGGAGCCATGTGAAAATTGTTCACTAAAGGTATAATTCTTTAACATCCTATGTATGTTTGTTCATTAAAACCATACGAGTGCCCAAAATATATTTTGATTGTCAAAATAAAATAAAAATATTTTAAAACTTTCGCTGCGTTTGGGCGTGTAGAAACCGAGATCCAACAGCACCCCCTTTTTCTAAACACTTTCTCACACCCAACCGATCTTAACACAATATAGCTGTCGCTCTGACTAATGAAGCACCACACCAAATAGAGAAGCCACAAGATGAGTGGACCTCAAAAGACAAAAGAAAAGCTAACTTGGACAATGTGGCCAATGACATTTTATACAAAACTCTGGACAAGAACACATTTAGCAAGATCAAAATGTGTAAATCAGCTAAAAAAATATAGGAAAAGCTGATTCAACTATGTGAAGGAAATGAGCAAACAAAGGAAAATAAGTTGTCTGTTGTTGTTCAGAAGTTTGACAACATAAAAATGAAAGCTGGAGAATCGATGAATGACTTTGACGAAAGAGTCAGCAGTATAGTGAATGAACAGAATGCACTTGGAAAAGTGCACTCAATTAAAGAGATTCGCCTGAAAGTTATGTGTGGTCTTCCCTGGGTGTGAGATGTTATTGTAACGCCCCGAAATTTTAAAGGTCCACGCGAACCATATGCATGCAATTATTAAATTCTCTTGTATTTTAATTACTTGTTTTAATTGCATAAATTAATTATGTTGTGCATATTTACATGTTTAAATTATATTTTCTACATTGTCGCATAAAAATTTATTTTTAAAAGTTATTCGAGTTGCGATCGAGGAACGGAGACCGATGGCTGAAAAAAAATAGAAAATGTTTTTATTAAATAGTTATTTTTAATTATTTAAAATATGAGTGATACTTTTTCTTATTTTTAAAATATGGAGTTTAGAGGTGATTTTATATGCCGGGGCGTAATATTTATCGGTGTTGGATTTTCAACAAAAACGCGAACGTTTTGACAACATGGCTAATAAATTCACAAACTTTATTAAACAAAATTATTTTTATTATTTAATTAAATACTAATGGGCCTAATTAAAACCGGGCCTAAGCCTTGTTACTAGAATAATTAACTATTTAAAACACAATTAAACCCCATAACCCTTCCCCACTCACATTAAACACACGCCCAACTTTGTGATTTTTTGGCACACCAAAACTCTTCAACTTACACGGCACACACACAATATTTTTGAATGGAAGCTTTCGAAAATTCAAGGGACAAAATCAAGCCATCGTCTCGCCGTCGCCGTTCTTCAATCGCCAACGTTTTCGTGCGTTTAAAACGTAAAAGCACGCCATATTCTCCCTTTTACTCATAATTCACACCATAGTATTTATTTAAAATTAGATTGCATGAAAAACAAGTTGCAACTTTGAAGATTTTCGGATATGCTTATTATGTGATTTTTAAAACATGTATTTTGATCTAAAAACCATGAAATTCATGTGCTAAGGGGCTGCCATGATTAGGAAGGGTAAGGGCACTTTTTTTTCATGGTATAAGGGTCCTAGGATGCACGACACCTTGCTGCACAATAGTTGGAAACGAACTGGAACCAATTGTTTATTTTCGTAGCATGTGTGATCGGTTGAAGGGAAAGTGATGCATGGGGGCATGTGGCTCGACCAAGCCTTGTGGTTGGGTCCTAGGGGTCATGGTTAGGTCCTAGGGAGAGTCCTAGGAGGGCTAGGGGTCGAGACCATGGGCTGGGGAGGAGTCCTTGCCAAGGAGGACTCCACTCGTGAGCTGTAGGAAGAAGTTACGCAGGATTTCAGCAACTTGTGCAGGGTAGGTTGGCTCGGTCAGGGGCTGGGGGTTGGGCTAGGGTGCGACCTTAGGGTCCTAAGAGAGTGCTTAAGGGTTGGGTCAGGGGCAGGAACAGCTGGGCAGGCCGCTGGCTCAAGATAGCACAAGAAAGCTCAAAGTGGCGCAGGATTGTTGTTCTTGGTTCAGAGGTTCGGGGCTTGGGTTCCAGGGCTTGGGTCGGTCTGGGCTTGGTCTGGGCGTGGGCTAGGGAAGGTTAGGGTCATGAGGGGTCAAGTTGTTAGGGGCTGGAAGTGTCCTAGTTCAATTAGGAGTCCTAAATATCCTAGGAGACACACACACAAAAACATGCAGAATTTGGGTCAAGTTCCAGGGGGCTTTTGAGCGGGCTAGGGCTTGTTTTACGGGCTGGGCTTACACAGAAGGGTCCCTAGATGGGTTGGCTAGGTTTTGGTTCAAGGTGGCTCGGGCGTGGCTCGGGTAAATTAGAAGATGGCTCGGTGCGTTCGATAAGGTGTCAAAAACGAAAATTTAAGAAATAAAAATTGATCCAAGGGTCCACGTGGGTGGCTCATGACTTGGAATGGTAGAATAAATAATAAAAAGGTTATGTTAAAAATTTGGGATCAAAATAACGAGTTTTGGATTTATTCGGGATTTAATCGTCGCACGAAACGTCAATTAACGAGTTAATTGAAACGCCTAGTTTTATGCTTCATAAAATTATGAAAAATTATATTTTAGCTTAAATAATTATTAAAAGTCTAAGTTTTGAATTTGAGAATTTTATATTAAGGTTTGGGTTAATTCGGGATTAAAACGCAGTAATACGTCTTATTTAAAGATTTATTTAAAAGTAATCGTTTAAGACTAACTAAAAATATGAGAAAATTCATGTAGGCTTAAATAACTATTTGGGACATGTTAGAGTCAATAAAATTAAGAAAAAGTCAAAAACGTAAAATTATACGTCCAGGGGTAAAACGGTCTTTTCACACCTAAAAAGTAGTAAACGTCATGGCAGTGCCCTGAATGCTGTTTTATGTGCTAATAAGATTATTTTCTATAGTTATGGATGTTTATGAAATTTTATATGTTAAAATGATATTTTAAACGTTTATGTGATTTTATATGTTAAAATGATATTTTAAATGTTTTGAGGTTAAAATGATTATTTTTAAATGTTTATGAAATGTTCATGATTAAATTATGATTTTTAAATGTCTATAGGATTTTTATGATTTAAGGTTGACATTTAAAAGACATGTTGCATGCTTGGTTTCAAAAATAAAAATGATATGTTATGGATGATTTTTATAAGTGATGAAAATGTAAAATGTTGAAGGAAGTGAAGTGATTGTGACTAATTCGTTAATGATGGCGATGTCGTGAGGGTGATGGTCCCAGTGGGAGCCCGACGATCGTGTTTCCATTATTGCGAATATGAGGTTATGAGGATATGAGGTTTGAGGTAAGAATGGGAATATCGTGAGGGGAGAAGGCCCCAGAGGGAGCCCATTTATGGGAGAAGGCCCCAGAGGGAGCCCCGACGATCGTATTTCTATTCGATGAGGATAGGCCAAGGCCCAGTTGACCGGTGAGAGTGTCGCTGGAGTCCCCGCCGCCCAGTACTGTGGTTATATGTAGATGGATCCATCGATCATGTCATGTGAGGAAAGTCACAATTAACGATCTGAATTCAACAAAGGAAAAGGAAAATGTTTATGATCATGATAAAAGGTTTTATGTCATGTTTTGAGGAAAAAGAAAAGGTTAAGGTTTATGTTATGCATGTCATGAAAATGTTTATGTTTAAAGTTGATACATCATTATGAAAATGTTTTTATGCATCATAAAAAGGTTTACGAAAATGTTCATGTTTGAAGTTTATGCATCTTCATGAAAACGATATTTTAAGTACAAGTATTTTTCACTGTTGCGTGTGGTTTTATACGTATTACTTGTTATCAAGAATATGACGTGTTGAGTCTTTAGACTCACCAGGTGTTTTTGATAAAAATGTTATGGGAGGTCTTGATGGTTGACCTGACTGGACTGAAGGTGCACACGACCCGAGGACCAGCGCTTCTAGCTTTCCGCATCTACGATTATGATTTATGTTAAAGATTTTTACGACTTTTTATTTATGCTTTTGAGTGATTTTTGAGAGATTATAGTATGGGCTGTATTTCTCAAATATATAGTTGGTTGTGTGTATTTTAAAATGATATCCAAAATATTTTATGTAATTTTTGTGGTTCGGCCGATGCTAGGGAGGTTTAAAAAAAAAAAATTCTAGCACATTTTTGGAAAAAGAAAGGCAGACGTTTTAGTTGGTATCAGAGCAAAGGTCCTGTAAAGGGTTGTGTCACCATCAGCGCCGGAAAGATCAGTTGTCAAGCCTCACACTTGTAAGTTTACATGCTTTATATGATTTATATGATGTTACCTGCATAAGTACATGAATTATATGTTCACGTCACATGTTTAAGAGCTTTATGATAATATATGATTTTTATGTTTTAGAACTTTTATACGTGATGCGATATGAAATGAAAAATTATTTGATTTCAACGCATGTTGGCTTTGTGGTGGAATTGGATTATGTCGATTTTTGGGTTTTAGTATTGACATTTTACTTTTTGGGCTATAAGTTAATCATGAATATTATGAATGTTTTGGGACACGTAGATTTTCTAAGAAAATATTTATGATTCATGGTTCCTAGTCGAATTAATTTTTAGGAATTAGATGTAAAGAATAATGATTTAAGGATTTGCAACGACTTGGGAGTAAGAAAATGCATAAATTGGGATTTTAAGTTTTGATAAAATATAAGATTGATTATGAGAATTGATTTTTGGGTAAATAAGCTTAAAATTATCGAAATTATGTCATGGGAAACTCGTAGCAGGAAATTAAGAATGCCAAGAACTTATGGGTTAATCGTAGGATTTTCGAAATTTAGGATCAATGGGATAATTTTTGAGGAAATTAAGAATTAATTTTGCAATTGTTAACGAACTCGGGGAATAGTTTAACAATAAGTGAGAATTGAATGTGTTATATGATAAGAATTTTGATGATTTAGATTTTTAAGAATACATGGAACCTTGGGATATCATGGTTATAGTTTTATAAAGAATGTTAATCAAGGACTTTTAAGATTGAATCAATATTAGGCTTGAAAAATTTAAGCGTTAGCGGATGCGTTTGGGATTTTTAAGATCGAAATTTGGTAAGTTGACGAACATTTTGGGTATAAATTAAGGAAAGTAATATACGATAAGTTTGGTTATCCATCTTTTAATATTGGGGATCGTAAGAAAAATTGAAATTCGAGGTTATAATAATAATAGAACTAAGTCATTTGGGTCTTTTTAAGTTGCGATTTGAAAATAAGGATTTAGAAGGAAAATTAAATTGGGATCAAGGAGACGTAATGACCTTCTAGAATTTCAGTTTTCTCAGAGTAGCGCACTGGAAGCGTGGATTTTTGGGATACTAGAACTAAGTCTAAACTTTGGGTTATTAAGGATAAGCGAATTTCGAGGACGAAATTCAATTTAAGGGGGAAGATTGTAACGCACCGAAATTTTAAAGGTCCACGCGAACCATATGCATGCAATTATTAAATTCTCTTGTATTTTAATTACTTGTTTTAATTGCATAAATTAATTATGTTGTGCATATTTACATGTTTAAATTATATTTTCTACATTGTCGCATAAAAATGTATTTTTAAAAGTTATTCGAGTTGCGATCGAGGAACGGAGACCGATGGCTGAAAAAAAAATAGAAAATGTTTTTATTAAATAGTTATTTTTAATTATTTAAAATATGGGTGATGCTTTTTCTTATTTTTAAAAATATGGAGTTTAGAGGTGATTTTATATGCCGGGGCGTAATTTTTATCGGTGTTGGATTTTCAACAAAAACGCGAACGTTTTGACAACCTCGGTAATAAATTCACAAACTTTATTAAACAAAATTATTTTTATTATTTAATTAAATACTAATGGGCCTAATTAAAACCGGGCATAAGCCTTGTTACTAGAATAATTAACTATTTAAAACACAATTAAACCCCATAACCCTTCCCCCACTCACGTTAAACACACGCCCAACTTTGTGATTTTTTGGCACACCAAAACTCTTCAACTTACACGGCACACACACAATATTTTTGAATGGAAGCTTTCGAAAATTCAAGGGACAAAATCACGCCATCGTCTCGCCGTCGCCGTTCTTCAATCGCCAACGTTTTCGTGCGTTTAAAACGCAAAAGCACACCATATTCTCCCTTTTACTCATCATTCACACCATAGTATTTATTTAAAATTAGATTGCATGAAAAACAAGTTGCAACTTCGAAGATTTTCGGATATGCTTATTATGTGATTTTTAAAACATGTATTTTGATCTAAAAACCATGAAATTCATGTGCTAAGGGGCTGTCATGATTAGGAAGGGTAAGGGCACTTTTTTTTCATGATATAAGGGTCCTAGGATGCACGACACCTTGCTGCACAATAGTTGGAAACAAACTGGAACCAATTGTTTATTTTAGTAGCATGTGTGATCGGTTGAAGGGAAAGTGATGCATGGGGGCATGTGGCTCGACCAAGCCTTGTGTTTGGGTCCTAGGGGTCATGGTTAGGTCCTAGGGAGAGTCCTAGGAGGGCTAGGGGTCGAGACCATGGGCTGGGGAGGAGGCCTTGCCAAGGAGGACTCCACCCGAGAGCTGTAGGAAGAAGTTACGCAGGATTTCAGCAACTTGTGCAGGGTAGGTTGGCTCGGTCAGGGGCTGGGGGTTGGGCTATGGTGCGACCTTAGGGTCCTAAGAGAGTGCTTAAGGGTTGGGTCATGGGCAGGAACAGCTGGGCAGGCCGCTGGCTCAAGATAGCACAAGAAAGCTCAAAGTGGCGCAGGATTGTTGTTCTTGGTTCAGAGGTTCGGGGCTTGGGCTCCAGGGCTTGGGTCCGTTTGGGCTTGGTCTGGGCGTGGGATAGGGAAGGTTAGGGTCATGAGGGGTCAAGTGGTTAGGGGCTGGAAGTGTCCTAGTTCAATTAGGAGTCCTAAATATCCTAGGAGACACACACACAAAAACATGCAGAATTTAGGTCAAGTTCCAGGGGGATTTTGAGCGGGCTAGGGCTTGTTTTACGGGCTGGGCTTGCACAGTAGGGTCCCTAGATGGGTTGGATAGGTTTTGGTTCAAGGTGGCTTGGGCGTGGCTCGGGTAAATTAGAAGATGGCTCGGTGCGTTCGATAAGGTGTCAAAAACGAAAATTTAAGAAAGAAAAATTGATTCAAGGGTCCACGTGGGTGGCTCATGACTTGGAAGGGTAGAATAAATAATAAAAAGGTTATGTTAAAAATTTGGGATCAAAATAACGAGTTTTGTTTTTATTCGGGATTTAATCGTCGCACGAAACGTCAATTAACGAGTTAATTGAAACGCCTAGTTTTAAGCTTCATAAAATTATGAAAAATTATATTTTAACTTAAATAATTACTAAAAGTCTAAGTTTTGAATTTGGGAATTTTATATTAAGGTTTGGGTTAATTCGGGATTAAAACGCAGTAATACGTCTTATTTAAATATTTATTTAAAAGTCCTCGTTTTAGGCTAAATAAAAATATGAGAAAATTCATGTAGGCTTAAATAACTATTTGGGACATGTTAGAGTCAATAAAATTAAGAAAAAGTCAAAAACGTAAAATTATACGTCCAGGGGTAAAACGGACTTTTCACACCTAAAAAGTAGTAAACGTCATGGCAGTGCCCTGAATCCTGTTTTATGTGCTAATAAGATTTTTTTCTATAGTTACGGATGTTTATGGAATTTTATATGTTAAAATGATATTATAAATGTTTTGCGGTTAAAATGATTATTTTTAAATGTTTATGAAATGTTCATGATTAAATTATGATTTTTAAATTTCTATAGGATTTTTATGATTTAAAGTTGACATTTAAAAGAAATGTTGCATGCTTGGTTGCAAAAATAAAAATGATATGTTATGGATGATGTTTATAAGTGATGAAAATATAAAATGTTGAAGGAAGTGAAGTGATTGTGACTAATTCGCTAATGATAGCGATGTCGTGAGGGTGATGGTCCTAGTGGGGGGAGCCCGACGATCGTGTTTCCATTATTGCGAATATGAGGTTATGAGGATATGAGGTTTGAGGTAAGAATGCGAATATCGTGAGGGGAGAAGGCCCCAGAAGGAGCCCATTTATGGGAGAAGGCCCCAGAGGGAGCCCCGACGATCGTATTTCTATTCGATGAGGATAGGCCAAGGCCCAGTTGACCGGTGAGAGTGTCGCTGGAGTCCCCGCCGCCCAGTACTGTGGTTATATGTAGATGGATCCATCGATCATGTCATGTGAGGAAAGTCACAATTAACGATCTGAATTCAACAAAGGAAAAGGAAAATGTTTATGATCATGATAAAAGGTTTTATGTCATGTTTTGAGGAAAAAGAAAAGGTTAAGGTTTATGTTATGCATGTCATGAAAATGTTTATGTTTAAAGTTGATACATTATTATGAAAATGTTTTTATGCATCATAAAAAGGTTCACAAAAATGTTCATGTTTGAAGTTTATGCATCTTCATGAAAACTATATTTTAAGTACAAGTATTTTTCACTGTTGCGTGGGGTTTTATACGTATTACTTGTTATCAAGAATATGACGTGTTGAGTCTTTAGACTCACTAGGTGTGATTGATGCATGTATTTTTGATAAAAATGTTATGGGAGGTCTTGATGGTTGACCTTACTGGACTGAAGGTGCACACGACTCGAGGACCAGCGCTTCTAGCTTTCCGCATCTACGATTATGATTTATGTTAAAGATTTTTACGACTTTTTAATTATGCTTTTGAGTGATTTTTTAGAGATTATAGTATGAGCTGTATTTATCAAATATATAGTTGGGTGTGTTTATTTTAAAATGATATCCAAAATATTTTATGTAATTTTTGTGGTTCGGCCGATGCTAGGGAGGTTTAAAAAAAAAAATTCTAGCACATTTTGGGAAAAAGAAAGGCAGACGTTTTAGTTAAAACCATGGCCATGAGAGAATCTAAGAATTTGAACAGATTGGAATTACATTATCTATCTGAAAGCCTACGAGTTTGAGATGCAAACCAGAGAAGATGAGCCAACTGTTCCACCAGTTACAATTGCTTTAAGCGCAATGAAACTGGAACCATCAGTTTCAACTGAAAAGTCAACAGAACAGTTAAGCAATGATGCAATGTTATTGTTTGTAAGAAATTTGGAAAGTTCATGAGAAAGAATCAATGCTCTTTTCAAAGGAACTATCAAAGGAATGAACCCAAGGAGGAACCTAATTCGTGCTTCAACTGTGGAAAGACCGATCATTTTATTGCTGATTGTCCAAAGCCAAAAAAAATACAGTAGGAGATCAATTGAAAAGGGTAAAAAGCTCTTCGAGCACAGAAGAAGGTTTAGGATGAGAAGAAATCATCCAAGAAGAAGCATGAAGCTCTAGTAGCAGAAGAAAACAAGTAAAAGTGGGCTGACTCTGACAGTAAAGCATCCGAAACTAAGAGTTCAAGCAGCTCAAGTTATGAAGAGGAGGTGAAATGCCTCATGGCTGGTGATGCTGAACTAGAGTCCAGCAGTTATCAGATATTTGATTTTATCTCAACCGACTTTACACGAGAAGAGCTTATTTCAACACCGCATGACATGGTAAATGAGTACCGCAAATTAAGCAAAATGATCCCACAACTGACACAGCTGATATCTTTAAATAAGTTGAGAGCTTAAATTTCACAGAGAAGATTGCTTAGCTAAAAGCTAAAAAAGATGAAAGTGATTTATTGATTCAATAGCTAAGAGCTGAAAACTCTAAATTGACTGAATTACGGCTTGGAAGAAATCGTCAGTTACATTGACCGAAATTCAAGGGTTGCAAAAACCAGTTGGAGATAAGACTGGTCTGGGCTTTGATAGCCAAAATGAATCCTCAACCAATGGTACAGTGCCAAGACTGAATACAAGAAAATGAATATATATTCACTTTGTTAAATCAGTCATGGTACATGAGAATCCTAACTTCAAGAATACAGTATAAAAACCAACTGAAAAATCATTTGAAAATATGAACAAGGCAAAGAGACATGGAATTGGATACAGTCCCAAAATTTCAGCTGAATCGAACAACTGGTCGCCCAAGAAGTCCAGTTATACCAAATGAAATTCAGCTAGAGGCTATTATCACAATTATTATAATAGCAAGCCTGTTCAAAAACATTACCAAATGAACAACAAGGACGAAAGAGTACAAACACATGTTATATAATATTCACCGCATTCACATGTAACACAAAAATCAGGAAAGGTTATTTGGAACACAGAAACTGGTAGATCAGTTCGACTGATCCAAATCTGGGTTCCCAAAAGACTAATCAGTTCTGGACCCAAATAGATTTGGGTACCAAATTTATTTATTGTTTGTGATTGTAGGTGGCAGGTAATTTGATCGAAGATTCAATATGGTACATGGACAGTGGATGTTCAAGACATATGATTGAAAACGCTGAACTGATATCTCAACTGATAGTTTTGGTGATTCTTTATAAGGTAAAACCATGAGTAAGGGTAAGATTATTCATGGTAACATTATCTTCAATGATGTATTACTAGTTGACAATTTGAAATATAACTTAATCAATATTAGTCAGCTATGCGATATTGATCATTCAATTGAATTCAGTAAGCAAGCATGTTCAGTTAAAAATGCATCTAGTGATTTAATCATAGTAGGAAATAGATTTGGAAACACATACATAGTGAGATAAGCCATTTTGTTTAGTAGTTTCTAATCAATCTCAGAATTGGCTGTGACACAAAAGATTAAACCATCTAAACTTCAAAGCCACTATACAACTGAGCAAACACTAGTTGGTAACTGGTATGCCCAAATGTGATTTTTAAAGGATAAAATTTGTTCTGCTTGTCAGTTTGGGAAGCAAGTTAGATCTTTTTAAAAAAATAAAATTAGTAAATCTTCAACCCGATTCTTACAACTGATACATATGGATTTATTTGGTCCAATACCAGTCATAAGCTTTGGGAGAATGAAATACACTCTTGTGATTGTCGATGAATTATCAAGATTTACTTGAGTCATTTTTCTAAAATCAAAGGATCAAACTGCTTCACAACTGATTAAACTCTTTAAAAGATTTTTAAATGAAAAATTGGTCGGGATTGACATAATAAGATCCGACCGAGTAACTGAATTTATCAATCAAACTTCGTCTCAATATCTTGAAAATTTAGGAATCAAGCATGAATTCTCTGCTGCAAGAACACCACAACACAATGATGTAGCTGAAAGGAAAAATCAAACTTATAAGGAGGCAGCGGGAACAATGCTAGCTGATTCCGGCATCACAAGAAAAGTGTGGTTTCTTAGTTTAAAATATTCGGGTGCAATGCTTCATTAATAACAATGGTAAGAATCACTTAACATCATTCGATGTTAAATCGTATGAATGATTATTCTTAGGATATTCATCTGTTAGCAAATCATATAGAATTTTTAATAAACGCACTCTCAATATTGAAGAATCGATGCATGTTGTGTTTGATGAAAATGTGCTAACTGGTAAGCCAACTGATCCAGTTGAGCTGATTAATCGCTTAACAGATATAAATTTGGAAGATGATAATGAAGACGAAAATCATATTGTCAGAAATTCCTTTCAAACACCAGAGCCAAAAGTGGTAGAACAACCAGTTGAACAAGATACAACTCCAAATAATCAGTTTGATGATCGGCTAGAAATATTCAACCTCAAACTGATGTTGTTCCAACTGAAGAAGTAGGAACTGTTCAGTTACAAACTAAACCAGACTTTCAAACCAATCAAGAAGATCCTAACTATAGATGGAGTAGAAACCATCCTCAAGAATTTGTATTAGGTAACACATCTTATCCGGTGAAAACTAGAAATCAGATGTTGAATTTATTTATTCATTCTGCTTTTATATTGCAATCGGAACCAAAGAAAACTGAAGAAGCTCTAGTTTATTCCAGCTGGATCATTGTCGTGCAAGAAGAGCTTAATCAGTTTACACATAACAATGTCTGGACATTAGTTCCAAGACCCTATTCAAAATCTATCATAGGTACCAAATATGTATACCAAAACAAACAGAACGAAGAGCGTTTAGTTGTGCGCAATAAAGCAAGACTGGTCGCACAAGGATATAAATTGGAAGAAGAAATAGATTATGACGAGATTATGCTCTAGTTGCTCGACTGGACATGAACGGTCAGTTGCAATAAGAGGTGTATGTAGAACAGCCTCCAGGTTTTGTTAATCACTTAATCCCTAATCATGTTTATCATCTGAACAAAGCTTTATATGGTCTAAAACAAGCTCCTCGAGCTTGGATTGAGATCCTATCAAAATTTTTGATTGATCATAATTTTACAGTAGGAACTGTTGCTAAAAATCAATTCAAATGTACCAAGAAAAATCTCTAATTAATTGTTCAGATTTATGTTGAAGATATCATATTTGGGTCAACTAACGCCAAATTATGTGATAAGTTTGTCAAGCTGAGGCAGGAAAAGTTCCAGATGAGCACGATGGGTGAACTGACATTATTCTTAGGCTTGCAAGTGAAACAACTTGAGACTGATATTTTTATCAGTTAGACCAAATACACGAAGGGATTGCTGAAAAGTTTGGCATAGAAACATGTTCAGCTGCATCCACTCGCATGAGCTCATCAGTTAACTAGACAAAGATGAAGGGAGAATATCAGTTGAGATGACACTCTACAGAAGGTTAATAGGTTCTTTATTATACCTAACTTCTAGCCATCCTGATATTATGTTTGTTTTCTGTTTATGTGCTAGATTTCAGGCTAATCCTAAACAATCGCATTTCTTAGCTGCCAAACGTATATTGAAATATATAAAAAGCAGACAAAATGTGGGCTTGTGGTATGCTAAGGACTCATATTTCAATTTAGTAAGCTTGATCGAAAAAGTAAAAGTGGCTCATGTCAGTTTCAAGGAGACAGACTGACCTCATGGTTCAGAAAAAAGAAAACATCCATCTCCATTTCCCCAACTGAAGCTGAGTATTTATTTGCTGGAAGTTGCTGTGCTCAACTGCACTGGATTCAGCAACAACTGAAATATTATGGAGAAGTAGCTGAAGAGTCACTGATCTTCTGTGACAACACGAGCTCCAATGTGATGACATACAATCCAGTTCTTAACTCCAGAACCAAGCATATTGATTTCAGACATCACTTCATCAGAGACCATGCTCTCAAGAAGGACATCAGATTTCTTACTTTAGAAATATCTTAGGGCTTAATGATTTATCATAAATGCTTAATTTAAGGGGAATGTTGAATTTCAATAAGTAAACTGATTAGACAGATCCAGTTGTTTATAAACTGAACGGATTCAGTTTCGAACTGATTATTTGGTATCTGAATAAACTGGTCTTATCCTGTATGTTGACCAAACTTTAATTCGTTTTTAAGTTCCTTAATTGAAATCGTGACCAAGTACAAATTATGAATTTCAAACGTCTTTCTGTTTTTATCTAATTGCTCAAACCAATTACTAAATTTAAATGACCAACGGTTAAATATCTTTTTTATTTGGTGAAAACCTTTCACGGACTGCCACGTGTCCAAAATTTGAAGGTCACGAGATATAAATAGAAACTGACTCTCAGAAAGTTTCTCACGATTTCCAAAGCTTACAACTTTCTTATTTTCAGAGCAAATCACTAGGTTTTTACTATTTTGACCATCCTATGGGGGGAGATGACTATCCCCTCACACTCTTACTCCAAATTCAGCTGGGTAATTTCTTTGATTAAGTTCAAATAGTCACACTGTTAGGAGACAGGTCGGTCAGGGTGCTCAATCTTAGTGTCTTTCTATTCGACCCTTACTTCTTCTGTTTGACCCCTACTTCTTCCACGTAACATTTACGGGCTACTCTTTGATCCACTTTCACTTCTCCGAATTCAACTCCGACAGGGAACTTGAATTTCTGATGAAAGACTGAGGTCACTACCATGAAAACGGTCATGGCTGGTCAGCCCAGGATGGCATTGTACGTGGACAGGGCCTTGAAAATTAAAAAACTGATAATCCTTGTATTCATTTTGTAAGCTGCCCCAAGTGTGAGTGGAAAGTTTATTATGCTTACCGGTCAAATAGCATGTCAAGTAAATTCGAACAGTGAAGTGAGCACTGGTTCGACCTTTTATTCTCCCAAATCCATTTGATCCGTAGTTTCTTTGAAGAGAACGTTCATCAAACTTCTAGAATCGACAAATATTTGAGCTACTTCATAATTAGCAATCATGGCTTGGATGACCAAGGCATCATTGTCTGGGTCGGATAATCCGGACAAGTCCCCAAGTCCGAATGACATAAGAGTCCCGTTTTGGACTCTTGCCCCAGTAATTTCCATATTGATTAATATTCTGCTGCTTGTCTTTCTTGCCTAGTTGGAATCCCGGTCAGTGGGTCTTCCGGATATAATGTTTATGACTCTCCAAGGGGTTGAAAGGGGATCGGTTACGGTGACCGGAAGCGCAACGGAAGTTTAAAAATCAAATTTTTAAGTAAAAATTTCGGCCACCTCCATATCTTGGTGTAGCAAATACAAAAACAACAAAATGTCATACATAGTGTGTTTAGAAAAATTATACCTATCAACCTCTTGAGGTTGATGAATGGCACCAACCAAGTTGTAAACAACTTGGCTCTTGAATGGATGAAGATCTACAAGCTTCCTCCTCCTTCAAAAATTAGGCCCACCACTTGCTAGGTAAATCCCTTCTTGTTTTGCACTAGAAAAACAAGAAGATTTTTCAATGAGAAGAATATTTCTTCCTCAACACTTGAAGAAGAAAAATGAGAGAAAAACTTGGAGAGAAG
>NC_133316.1:13168207-13179689 GCF_012295235.1 Primulina huaijiensis | reverse complement strand
GAAAAACACATAGGATATCCATACCCGTAGGTAAGCGGTGAATCCCCGACTACAATGCATCGACTCCTATATGTTTCGACAGAACACCCAACCTTGCCACCTGATGACCCCATGAGAGTCGGTAAACAAGTCAAAGTGTAATTCTAGCACATAGAGTCTCAATGTTGTCCCGGGTCATAAGGACTAATGGTGTACAACCATAAACTAGGACTTTTCCACTCGATAAGTGAGAACCACTTGGAAAGTCCTTTAATGGAGGGTTGTTCAGTGCACTCTACCAGGAGCACCTATCTGCATGCTCGGACATCACAATGTCCCCTACCAATGAAACATGGTACTCACATCGCAGATACTAGTCTCAAGCTCGAGCGGCCTATATCCTTCTTAGCGGCGGCTGAATCGACTAGGAACCGTTTAGAATATACAGTATTCCAAATATGAGTTTCATGATACTCATCATATGAGCATCTCATATTCTTTCTACTATTTGTATATTCAAGGGCTTTATCTATGCAACTAGCATGGGTATACAGATAAAGATGTGCCAAAACAATAATTTCAAATATTATTAAAATAAAGACTGTTTATACATAGAGTTTCATTGTGAACACTCGGCCAACACTTGGCTCGACGTGCACCTACTCTAACAGGGGGATCACACTATCTCTGGCTATTCCTGGGGTGGGCGTTGTTCACTTCGAGGCCCACTTCTTCTTCTTATGTCTCTGGGGTCGAGAATTTCCTTAGCCCTTTTAGGGGTTCGGTAGTCCAACCCTTGTTGTGTCAGGATTTATTCCATTTCTGCATCTTGTTGGACTATATGTTCTATCACATGACCTAGATGTTTGCGTTCATCAGTGGTATACCCATAATCCTTGTTGAAGTCGCAATATCTGTGTGACCTGTGTCTCTGAGGTAACTGACAACTTCCCTAGGGCCATTATATAAGGTGCTTATTCTCACATATTTGGAGGGCTTTGAGCTTACTAACCTTAAGTGTGATGTATGCGGCGAATTGACCCAAAGTCTTTGGACAAGCTGATCTGTCCGGGTGGGGAGCCGAGCTGATGGGCTTGGGTTTTTGGGACTGATGGGTGGGTTCATCTGCTAATGGGCTCGGGCAAGCTACACCTCCTTTATATTAAAGTACTTGTCAACCCGAGTATGTACTTCATCACATGTATTAGCTGGCTGTTTTATCAACGACTTCAAGAAATCCTTTGTAGTAAGCTCTTGAATGAATGCACTTAATAATAGGTCGGACTTGGTAGAAGGCATTTCAATTACCACAATGCTAAACCTTCATATGGATGCTCATTGGATCTCATGTTCCGGCTGTCTCATGGCTAAGAGACTGAAAGGAGTGATGGAATGTTTTTTGCTATTTGATGGTGTCCGAGTAATGGTATAGGAGCATGGAATTTTCGAACCATGATAGATGGTCCTCAAGGTCTCCCTTCCCGTCATACTCTATGATATTTGGGAATTTGAAATTTTTGGGGAGTTCTTCGGCTAGTATCTCGATAGAGAATGGTACGGCCCAGGCTACTGGAGGAAGACTCCCATTCCTATTGTCCTTCAACTGTTTGATCTCCTCTCTCATATTCCTCATCTCGGCCAGCTATGCTTTTTGGTCAAGGGTGGAGGAGGTGGATCTACTTCTTCCTGCCTGGCCAAACTTGCTCTAATGTGACCGTAATCAATTGCATCAGCTCGACTATAGTGAGGCTCTGGTTATCATTGTTGCTTCTATTTCTTTCGCTCTCCTTAGAAATATCTTCAGTATTCACCATTTTATCTCTTTTTTTCAATTTCTTACAAACGAAGCTAATTGATGATACCAAAATTTTACCTTCTGTTCTGTATGAAGAGCGGATCCCCAAATCTTCGTAGCTGAGTGGATCGGGTCGGTGCTCTAGTTTTTGCATAGATAGAAATAGAGTTAGGGGGCATCAAAGAGTTTTTTTTGTGTGATCCCTCCAATGCTTAAACTAGTCCGGAAAGAAAACTTAAGAGTGAGATATAGTAGTGATAAGTGATCAAGAGAATGCGAGTTTCTATAATCGTAGCCAATACCTAGTATATATAGAGGAAGTATGGGTTAGTTACCTTATAGAAGTAGAATTCTTATTAAGATAGAACTCAACATCAAATAAGAAACATCATGCGGTAGTACTCAGTACCACGACAACTAAGACTCTTGATGGTGTCTAGGACTCTTGCCTTATCTTGACGAGATTTGATCAAATCCTGTATTTATTGGAGTTTCTCATTTATCGACAAAGATGTCTCCATATTACCTAACGGTGTTAGAGCGCGGACCCCTTTGCCACATTAGTGGGGTTGGAGCTTTAGTAAAAAAAATGCTAAGTAGATCGGTCCTATTAGAGATTCATGGGCTCAGACATATGAGTTCGGACTTCTGTGCTCGGTATTCGGGCCCTTGATCCCAATGAGGCTTGGGTCTTATTGGGCTATGGCCAATTAAAGGATGGGCTTGAATCTGTCCAGACATAGCAATTTTAGGGAGCATCAAAGAACCAGTTCGAGATAAAGCATAGCATCAAAGAACCAGTTTTAGGGAGCATCAAAGAACCATTTTGTTTTGAATCGCATTGTAAAGACGATTATATATTTTTTTGAAATAGACTGGTTTGGATATTTGATTACTACGAGGCTTGTTGTTTACATATTGTGTAATTGTGAAACAATGCCAGTGTCGAATATCCCATGTTTTTGGGAGTGAAATTTAATTTGTACCAGAGCCACTAGGTTCATAATCCGATTTGGAGAAATTTGGGTAAATTTGTGCAAGAAAGACACTTCAGCGCCTATAATTCGACTACCAGGTGCTTAAGCGCCAATGAAAAACACACGTTAGCTCCTAGTTTTCATGAATATGCGCACATCGAGTGTCTCAGTGAAGAAATCCAAGGAATGGGTTCCTCAACGGAAGACATTCGAAGCATTGGGGCCTCAACGCCACTTGCCCAACGCTTAACTTTTGCTCCAATTTTGGCTAATATTGTATAACTCATAACTTTGCATAGAAAACTTGGAATTCGATTCCGTAAAATTTTTCGGAAACCTCATGACGTATGAATTCCATTCATATTAATATTAAAACTTTTTATTTCTGGAAATTTCTCGAAAAATCTCGTTCGGCCCTTGTATTGCATCAAAATACTTGAAATTGTTTGGCTGATGCTACTTTCAATATTTTAAACTTATCCTTATCATTTTGGATTGTTGTAAAACATTCTATATGTTTTGATCAATGATTCTAATAAGGATATTCAATCCATTTTCCGTTAGCATTGTTCAAATATTGATTGCTTATATTTTATTTCGAAATCAATAAAAAATATTTGTGTTATCCATTGATTTCATTTTGGAAAATTTCTCGAAAATTTTTGTTCAACATGTATATTGTACTACTTTTAAAATTTTATGGAATTGTATTATGGAAGAAGGAAACAACTATCTGAGATAAGAATTAGATACTAAGTTTTTGTATATTTCAATATAGAAGATGATTTTTGTGTCAAAAGTTAATTGTGTGAACATCAAATTTGGGTTCTTAAGAATACTAAGCACTAACTTTAAATATGTATGACTTAAAATGCTTGTTTGTAAAGAATTTGAGAAACAATATCTTCCTTCAGGTTAAAAATTTATATTATTTTGGGATAATAAGTAGATTATGACCGTATGCAAATAAAATAAGTTATTAGATATTGTTATTGTATCGAGGAAAGTATAATATAATAAGTTTTTAATCTTCTTAAAGGACTAATAATAGTTCAAGGAAAAAGACATTCGATGAAACTCATTTGTGTTAGAGCACTCTAAGCTCATGGTATTGATGAAAGTAATAATTAGCAAAAGAATTAATAAATTAGGATTAGTTTCTTTGTATAAGTTTGAATTGAATTTTATCTTATAATGACTAAGCTATTTTTTTGGGAGATTTAAATCAATAGGCTATGAATTGATATTGATTTAAATTTCAAAATTCTATATGGGTTTTAAGTTTTGAGATAATAATCGACACTACATTGATTAAAATAAATATCAATACACTTACATTCAGTGCCGAATTGATTCAAATTACAATGTTGGAGTTTGATGTTATTCTTGGAATGAATTGGTTAGCCAAAAATCATGAAGTATTAGATTTCCGCATGAAGAATGTCGAACTCCGTACGCCAGACCAAGAAAAAATTGTATACCATGACAAGGTCAAGGAACATAAATCTCTACTTTCTGCTTACCAAACTTGGAAAATCGTGAAGTCTGGAGAAGAGGTCTATCTAGCAATGATAAGTGAAATAAAAAAGAAGTCGAGCTCAAGTAGTAGATATTCAAGTGGTACGAGAATCATCGGACGTTTTCTGGGAAGCGTTACCTGGGATGATCCTGGATCGCAAAGTTGAGTTTGATATTAATTTGATACACGATGTTGCACAAATCCCAAAGGCACCCTACCAAATGGTCCTAGGGGAACCAAAGTAGCTAAAAAAACAGCTCCAAGAGTCGTTGGATAAGAAGCAAATTAGACCAAGTGCTTCTCTTTCGGGAGCTCCAGTCCTAGTTGTTAAGAAAAAAGATGAGAGCATGAGATGGTGTATGGATTACAGAGAATTAAACAAGATCACAATCAAGAACAAGTACTCCGTTCCGAGGATAGACAACCTTTTGATCTACTCAAAGGAGTTAAAGTTTTTTCCAAATTGGATATGAGGTCAAGTTATCATCAACTGAAGGTCAAAGCATAATATATTCTGGAAACAACCTTCAAGACAAGAGACAAGATACGAACACTACGAGTTCATGGTAATGCCATTTGTTTGACAAAAACTCCATCGACATTCATGGATCTCATGAATAGAGTGTTTAATACATTTCTTGATAAATTTGTGGTGGTGTTTATCGATGATATTCTCGTATATTCACCAAATGAGGAGGAACACAAAGAGCACCTTCATCTCACTCTTCATATAATAAGAGGAAGGGATTTCACGCCAAGTTCAAGAAATGCGAATTTGGGTTAAAGAGCGTGACTTTCACAAGAAATGCGAATTATTACTAAAGAACGTGACTTTCTTGGGTCGTATTAATTTAGAAATAGGATTATCGGTGAATCCAAAGAAGTGGAAGCAATCGTGGAGTTGTCAAGACCGAATAATATGATTGCATGCGTATCAAGAAAGTTAAAGTCATAAGACAAAAATTACCCTACAAACGATCCCGAGCTAGCAGCAGTGGTTTTTACTTTAAAAAGCTGGAGAAACTATCTTATGGATTAAACATGAGACAAAAGCGGTTGATTGAACTCTTGAAATACTAAAACTTGACAATAAGCTACCATCTGAGTAAGACAAACAAGGTAGCTGAAGCTTTGAGTTGGGATAATATGGGTAAAATCACCCTACCCTAACTTCACTCTTGGTGCAACCATGCATTCGAGAGACAGTCAAGTTGAATCAAAATTGAGACCATGTATTAGAAAAATTCAACGAACCTGCAAAAGAGAGAAAGACTCCATATTTTTCAAGTATACAAAGACGAAATTCTATTGATGAAAGGACGAATATGTGTACCAGATAATGAAAATATTCTGCAAGAAGTAATGTCAGAAGCACATATATCAAAATTCTTTGTCCGCCTTGGCAGTACAAAGAAGTACAGTTATTTGAAACAAAGTTTTTTGTGGAATTTAATGAAGAGAGATATTGAAGATTTTGTCTCTAGATTCCATGTATGCCAATAAGTCAAAACAGAACACAAACGGCCTGGAGGATTGCTGTAACCATTGGAAATTCCAGAATGGAAATGTAAGCATATTTCCAAAAGAATTTGCATTAGTTTTACCAAAATCTAGACAAAGTCATGATTGTATATGAATAATATTGTGTGAGTGCATAGAGTCCCAACAAGAATCTTCTCAGATAGAGATTCGAGAATTGCATCCCGTTTTTGGAAAAGATTCAAGAAATCTATGAGAACTAAAGTTACTCTTGGTACAATGTATCACCGTCAAATTGATGGCCAAACTTAGAGGACAATACAAACTCTTGAGGATATGCTGAGAGCTTTTACTCTATACTTTAATGGTAATTAGAGTGAACATCTCTCCTCGATTAATTGTTATCAAAACAGCATTGGAGTGTCACTGTACGAAGCTCTGTATGGGTGAAAACGTGGATCACCACTATATTTAGATGAAGTAGGGGAAAGAGCCATAATTGTTTCCGAACTAATCCAAGAAACATTGGATTAATTTACTCTAATCAAGGAGAGACTAAAGGCTGTGCATGATCGATAGAAAAGATGGGCTAATCTTAAGAGAATATCAGTAGAATTTGAAGTGGACGAAAAAGCATATGTGAAAGTTTCATCCATGCAAGGTGTGTTCCGATTCAATAAAGTTGGAAAATTGAATCCAAGATATGTCGGATATAATATCACTTCCACCCCACGTGTAAAAAATTCACAATTTCTTCCATATTCCACAACGGAGAAGATATATTCTGGATTCAAGTCATATTCTTGAAGCTGGATGAAACGTCTGCTATTCGTTTTCTTAAAACATGCTAGAAATTATTATTTTTTTTTAAAACCTCACATAGCATTCGGCCGAACCATAAAATTTCATAAAATATTTTTGACATCATTTAAAATAAACAACCAACTAACATTTTTCTAAATCTAAAAATAACATTTGAAAAGTATAGCCCATATTGTAACCTCTCAAAAACCACTCGTGATCATGATAAAAGTCATAAAAATATCTTTAACATAACTTAAAATCATTAATCATAACTAGTGCGGAAAACTAGCGTCGGTCCTCGGGTTATGTGCACCTTCAGTCCAGTCAGATCAACCACCAAGACCTCCATAAACATAATCATCATAATCACCTGCATCAATCACACCTAGTGAGTCTAAAGACTCAACACGTCATATCCTTGATAACAAGTAATACGTAATACAGTTAACATATAACAGTGAAAAATACTTGTACTTAAAATATCATTTTCATGAAGATGCTTAAATTTTAAACAAAACCGTTTTCATGATGCATAAACTTTAAATAAAAACATTTTCATAATGATGCATCCTCTTTAAACATAAACATTTTCATAAACATTTTCATAAACATTTTCATATCAACATAAACATATTCATATTCTTATTCATATCCATATTCGTATCCATATTCATATTCATATTCGTATATGTTGAATTCAGATCGTGATTGTGACTCGTATTCTTAAACGTATTAGGCGATGGATCCATCTACATGTAACCACAGTACTGGGCGGCGGGGACACCAGCAACACTCTCACCGGTCAACTGGGCCTTGGCCTTACGTATTAACATATTCGTGTCATTGGAAATACGATCGTCGGGGCTCCCTCTGGGGCCTTTTCCCATAAATGGGCTCCCTCTGGGGCCTTCTCCCCTCACGACATCTCCAATCATATCATCGTATTCGTATCAACGGAAACACGATCGTCGGGCTCCCACTGGGACCATAACCCTCACGATATTTCCAACATATTTAGTCACAATCCCTTCACGTCCTTCAATATTTCGTATTTCCATCACTTAATAAAAACATGAATATAATATCGTTTTTCTTTTAAACCAAGGATGCAACATGTCTTTTAAATGCCCATATTTAAATCATAAAAACTATAGACATTTAAAATCGTAATTTAACATGTTAAAATCATAAAAAGCCATAAATGTTTTAAAATCAACATTTTAACGTCATAAACATTTAAAATAACATTTTGACATTTAAATCATAAACATTTAAAATACTCATTTAACATATGAAAATCCTTAAACATTTAAAATAGACATATTAACATATAAAAATTCATAAACATCCGCAATCAATGAAAATAATCATGTTAGCATGTATAACATTCAGGGCACTGCCATGACGTTTACTAATTTCTAGGTGTGCAAAGACCGTTTTACCCCTAGACGTAAAATTTCACGTTTTTGACATTCTCTTAATTCCATTGACTCTAACATGTCCCAAATAATTATTTAAGCTTACATGAATTTTTCCATATTTTTATTTCGCCTAAAACGAGGACTTTTAAATTAATCTTTAAATGTGACGTATTAATGCGTTTTAATCCCGAATTAAACCAACCTTAACATAAAATTTCCAAATTAAAAACTTAGACTTATAATAATTATTTAATCTTAAACCTAATTTTTCATAATTTTATAAAGCTTAAAACTAGGCGTTTCCATTAACTCGTTAATTAGCGTTTCGTGCGGCGATTAACTCCCGATTACATCCAAAACTCGTTATTTTGATCCCAAATTTTTAACATAACCTTTTTATTATTTATTCTACCCTTCCAAGTAATGAGCCACCCACGTGGACCCTTGGATCAATTTTTCTTTCTTAAATTTTTGTTTTTGACACCTTATCGAACGCACCGAGCCATCTTCTAATTTACCCGAGCCACGCCCGAGCCACCTTGAACCAAAACCTAGCCAACCCATCTAGGGACCCTACTGTACAAGCCCAGCCCATAAAACAAGCCCTAGCCCGATCAAAAGCCCCCTGGAACTTGACCCAAATTCTGCATGTTTTTGTGTGTGTGTCTCCTAGGATATTTAGGACTCCTAATTGAACTAGGAAACTTCCAGCCCCTAACCACTTGACCCCTCATGACCCTAACCTTCCCTAGCCCATGCCCAGACCAAGCCCAGACCGACCCAAGCCCTGGAACCCAAGCCCCGAACCTCTGAACCAAGAACAACAATCCTGCGCCACTTTGAGCTTTCTTGTGCTATCTTGAGCCAGCGGCCTGCCCAGCTGTTCCAGCCCCTGACCCAACCCTTAAGCACTCTCTTAGGACCCTAAGGTCGCACCCTAGCCCAACCCCCAGCCCCTGACAGAGCCAACCAACCCTGCACAAGTTGCTGAAATCCTGCGCAACTTCTTCCTACAGCTCTCGGGTGGAGTCCTCCTTGGCAAGGACTCCTCCCCAGCCCATGGTCTCGACCCCTAGCCCTCCTAGGACTCTCCCTAGGACCTAACCATGACCCCTAGGACCCAACCACAAGGCTTGGTCGAGCCACATGCCCCCATGCATCACTTTCCCTTCAACCGATCACACATGCTACGAAAATAAACAATTGGTTCCAGTTTGTTTCCAACTATTGTGCAGCAAGGTGTCGTGCATCCTAGGACCCTTATATCATGAAAAAAAACGTGCCCTTATCCTTCCTAATCATGGCAGCCCCTTAGCACATGAATTTCATGGTTTTTAGATAAAATACATGTTTTAAAAATCACATAATAAACATATCCGAAAATCTTCAAAGTTGCAACTTGTTTTTCATGCAATCTAATTTTAAATAAATACTATGGTGTGAATGATGAGTAAAAGGGAGAATATGGCGTGCCTTTGCGTTATATACGCTCGAATAACCGTTAACGACGAAGAACGGAGGAACACCTTGGCTAGCTTTCTACTTGAAACTTCGAAAAACCCTCTTGGAAGCTATGTATGTGTGCCGTGTGTGTGTAGGGTGGTGAGGAGAGAATTTTCAGATTTTGAAATAGGGTGGCCGATTGTTTGTGTTGAGTAGGGTAGGGTTTAATATATTTTATACCCTAATTAACTACTAACTAGGCTTTGGCCTAATAAGCCAATTAAATTAAGCCCATTAGTCTAATTAGGTTTTAAATAAAATATCAACAAGGTTTTGGTAAAAATAAATTTGTGAATTTATTAGCCGGATTGCTAAAAAGCTCGCATTTTTGTTGAAAAACCAATACCGATAAAATTTACGTCCCGGCGTATAAAATCACCTAAAAACCCCATATTTTCAAAAATAAGAAAAAAAACATCACCCATAATTAAAATAATTAAAAACAATTATTTAATAAAAAATTTTTTCTATTTTTCAGCCCTCGGTCTCCGTTCCTCGATCGCAACTTGAATATTCCTTAAAAATACATTTTAATGCAACCATGTAGAAAATATAATTTTAAACATGCAATTATGCACAACATAATTAATTAATGAAATTAAAACATTTAATTAAAATACAAAAGAATTTAATAACTCAAATGCATGTGGTTCGTGTGGACCTTAAAATTTTCCTGGCGTTACACTGGACCACTTCTGTTGGAACATTTCATGTTCGCAATCTTGATTTTGATGTTTGCAAAACTTTTTATTGTGTTTCTAACATATTTACTCAAGTGTGAAGTTATTAAAACAAGAAGCAAGCTGAAACTGAATTCTGCACAAATTGAATTTCTGGCGAGCTTAGGTGTTTTGATGATATCTCCCACCTGGATGATTCAAATGACAATCCGCTAACTGAACTGATCAGAAAACTCAATTTGAAACACATTGTATTTCACGTTAGTTGGGAAAATTCGGATATTATCTAGGTCAAACTGATCGTAACTGATCGCACGAAGACAAAAATCAGTTGGATTTGAGCAGCGGAGGTATTTAGGTCATATCTCTCAGTTCGGTTATCAAATGTAGCGATTTAGTATGCGTTGAAAAGATAAGACAATGATCTAAAAATCATCTTCATATATCAAAGTTTGAATCGAAGATTAAGATGGTGATAAATGACGATGAAGCTACTGGTTCTGCATAAACTAAAATCAGCTACGATGATTTGAGCACACCAACTGAACTTAACTGAACCAGTTTCTTGCTGAACAACTGAACCAGACCAGCTGTTGACCAAGTGAACCGAACCAGCTGCTGATAAACTGAACCAGACCAATTGAACCAGCTGAACTGAACCGAACCGAACCAACAGCTGACCAACTGAACTGAACTGAACCAGCTGCTGGCCAATTAAACTGAACGACCAGTTGAGTTGACCATAGTTGACCAGTCGGGAAAATGTCAAGCAAGACAAATTTGACTGTTGCAATTTCAGAAACAGTACAAAAACTTTTCAAACGATCATATTCTTGAGTCTAACGTATATATCATTGTTGGAGCTTAAAAATACAACATCTTGAATATCAACAAGAGCTTTTGAAGGGGATTCAAAGCATGGACAATTAGCATGAAGAAATCAGCTAGTTGAGTGCACAAGCCCTTGTGTGAAGATACATTTGAGATGTACACTGTAACTGATAAATTCCTCACACACAATCACTCACACATATACAAGAGAGTTGAACTTCAAAGAATAGTTGAGTGAGTCTTTACACAAAGACGTAAAAGATTGTGTTTGTATTCTTTGCATATGAGACATTAAACAAAATGCTAATTGTGAGGTGCTGCCTACAATCTTAAGTGTTAGGAGTTTCAGTTAGGCAAGAGATAAGTCCTAAGTTGAAATGGGTTTGTACAAGGTGTTGTATAAATCAAAGTCTTCTAGTGAATCCTTACCAAGAGGAAGAAGGGGTGAAGTAGAAGCATTTGAAGTCTCCGAACATCCATAAACAAATTCGTGT
>NC_133316.1:13166905-13168107 GCF_012295235.1 Primulina huaijiensis | reverse complement strand
GTTCGGCTAAAAATGCTTTCTTTTTTACATTCAATTTTCTTTTCATAGTGCACAAATCTTTAAAAAATTTGGCATATAATGGTACCTGTTTTATTGCATTTAATAAAGGAATATTAACTTTTACTTGTTTAAAAATATCATATATATCAGAATTCAAATTTGATTTTTTTGTATTTTTCAATGCATGAGGGAATGGTGGTGACACTGTCTGTTGAACTTCCTCTTCGCAAGTTATGGGTTCCACTTCCTTACCCTTTGGGGTTGATTTATCATCATCTTCACAAGGTTCAAGAATGGATTTTTCTACAACCTTACCACTTCGAAGGGTAATAACAGATTTTACCTGATCCATCGGTTGAGTTCCAGAAGTTCCAGTTTGTGAATGATAATCCTTGGGATTAGGCAGAGGTTGTGAAGGAAATTTACCTTTTTCATGAGCATTAAGCGCAGATGCAAATTTAGCAAGAGTATCTTTCAAATCTATCATGGTTTGAGCAGTTTGAGTATTGATAGACTCTTGCTTTGCAATGAAAGAATTCAATATATCTTCCAAATTCCTTTTAGGTGGAGGAACATAAGGTGCATAATTTTGAAAATTTTGTTGATTTGGGAAATGGGGTTGGAAAATTTGTGCAGCATTATCATCCCTCAAACAAAAACTTGGATGATTTCGCCAACCTGGATTGTAACTTTGAGAAAATGGTTCAAAATTTGGCCTTTTGAGATTGTTTAAAACATTGGCTTTTTCATTGAGACATTGCAAAGTGGGACAATCTTTTGTAGAATGATCACTTGTATCACAGATGTGACATGCAATTTCTTGAACAGATTTTAATTGACCATTCTTTTTCAATTCAAGTGCCTCAACTTTTATTGCCAAAGAGGTAAATCTAGCTTGAAGATCATGTTCATCTTTGAGAGTGTACATACCTCCACCAGATGTAGGAAATTGAATCTTGTTTGATGGTTCGATTTTACCTATAGTGTCCCAATTTTGAGCATTTTCAGCTAATGAATCGAGATACTCAATTGCCTCATTTGGATCTTTATCTTCAAATGTTCCATTACACATAAATTCAACCATTTGCCTATCTTTAGGTGTTACCCCTTCATAAAATTGAGAAACAACTCTCCAAATTTCAAAACCATGATGTGGACAAAGATTAAGCAATTCTTTATATCTATCCCAACACTGATAAAAA
>NC_133316.1:13111016-13166040 GCF_012295235.1 Primulina huaijiensis | reverse complement strand
AAACCAAACTAACATTTAAATGGTTCCAAGAATTTAATATTATAATATATTTATATATAATAAATCAAGGCATCCACTTTAAATGGTTGGTAATACCAAACTAACATTTAAATGGTTCCAAGAATTTAGTGTAACATATAGCATCAATAAATCAAAACTTCCACTTATAAGTAGGGTATAAAAATGGTTAAAGAAATAAATATAACATAAACAATAAATAATGGTTAAATAATATAAAACATAGATTCTTACCTTTTAATAACCTTATTATCATGCCAAGAGTTTCACCTTATCATCTCAACTTTAGGAAGTTAGCTATTCATTATTCAAAGTGTAAAACTTTGAATGTGAAATTAACATGCTAATTGTATTTAAATGAATAAATAAAAGAAAAATATAGAGAGAAATATTATGAACTCAAAGGTTTGTTCATAGAATGAGGGATATCTCAATACATTACAATGCACCCCTATTTATAGCCAAATTTGGGGAGACAACCACAAATAAAATATTATTTTTTTACACATAAGTCTTCATTGGTGTTCCAAGATATTATATTATATTACACATCACTTTTGTAAATCTTCTTCTCCGAATTTGCTTCTTCTCATAAAAAGAAACATGTGGATAATTGAGTTGTCTAGTTGTGGTATTTTTTTAAACCATTTGACCAAGTAATTTGAGAGATATGGTCAAAATACTAGAGTATGGTAAAACTGCCACTCCTTTGGTAACTTTATTTGTTGCTTCATTTGATCTCAACTGTGAGAGGATTTTTATCTCATGCTTGTCAACAATATTGTAGATATTATAATCAATTTTCTATCATCTTAATCCCATTTGCAACGCCAAGTTTATTCTTGTTTTATCGAACCTGTAAAAAATAGTAAAAACTTGTAATTACACAACAACTTATATTTTATACAATTTATTAAAAAACATATAATATTTAAAGATTTAATAAAACAAAAACTACATATTTATATTATAAAACATTTAATTAATGTACAATTTTTATGTTTATCAGAAGGCAGATCATATGTGCTGCAGCAGAAATGAGCCATGGAGAAAATTGATTAGTTATCTCTCTTCTTTTATAATTTTCAAAATTTCAAAAATAGAGAGGGAAAACTCGTTATAATTTTAATGGATAGATTTTTTTTAAATATTGAAGGGGAGAAAATTTTGTGCTGAAAATGTTTTAAAATTTTGACTTTTTGATTCACACAAAAAGGAGGAGAAATATGTTAGTTGAATTGATTGTTTATCCAAGTTTTGTGATCATTAAAAAGGGGAAGATTGTTAGAACATTTCATGTTCGCAATCTTGATTTTGATATTAGCAAAAGTTGTTATTGTGTTTCTAATATATTTACTCAAGCGTGAAGTTATTAAAACAAGAAGCAATCTCAAAATGAATTCTGCACAAACTGAATTTCTGTCGAGCTTTGGTGTTTTGATGATATCTCCCAGCTGGATGATTCAAATGACAATCCGCTAACTGAACTGATCAGAAAACTCAATTTGAAACACATTGTATTTCACGTCAGTTGGGAAAATTCGGATATTATCTAGGTCAAACCGATCATAACTGATCGCACGAAGACAATAATCAGTTGGGTTTGAGCAGCGGAGGTATTTAGGTCATATCTCTTAGTTCGGTTATCAAAATGTAGCGATTTAGTATGCGTTGAAAAGATAAGACGATGATCTACAAATCATCTTCATATATCAAAGTCTGAATCGAAGCTTAAGATGGTGATAAATGACGATGAAACTACTGGTTTTGCATAAACTAAAATCAGCTACGATGATTTGAGCACACCAACTGAACTGAACTGAACCAGTTGCTTGCTGACCAACTGAACCAGACCAGCTGCTGACCAACTGAACTGAACTGAACTGAACCACCTGCTGACCAGTTGAAGTTAACGATCAGTTGAGTTGACCAGAGTTGACAAGTTGGGAAAATGTCCAGCAAGAAGAATTTGACCACTAAAATTTCAGAAACAGTACAGAAATCTTTCAAACGGTCATATTCTTGTGTCTAACGTATATATCGTTGTTGGAGCTTATAAATACAACATTTTGAAGATCAAACAAGAGCTTTTGAAGGAGATTCAAAGCATGGGAGTTAGCATGAAGAAATCAGCTAGTTGAGTGCACAAGTCCTTGTGTGAAGATACATTTGAGATGTACACTATAACTGATAAATTCCTCACACACAATCTGTAACGTCCGAAAAACCAACCCACGTAAACCACATGCATGCAAAATTGTTTTAATTACATAATCATTTTATTTAATTGTTTTTAAATGCTTGCATGATATTTATTATATAATTAAATGTATGATTGCATGATTAAATGATTATGTGACATATTTTCATGAAATTAAGGATTTTACTCGAATATTCGATAATAGGAAGGGAAAAGGAGACTGGGAACGACCAAGACAAGAATATGTATTTTTATTTAAATAATGGCAAGGCTTTCTAATATGATTAAAAATGATTTAATTTTTTTAAAAAATGTTGGAGTTCGAATTTATTTTACGAGTCGAGCTCGATTTTTCTCAGGAAGCCGGTTTCGGGCAAACGAGGAGTTTTAAAAGATCAAAAATATTATTTTATGGAAACTAATTTTACAAAATTTTATGTTTTAATTAATTAAGTATTATTGGGCCCAATTTAATGATTTAAAGAAGGCCCAATTAGCTTAAACTTGTAAGCCCAAAAACCAAAGCCCATTAGTATGTTAATTAATTATAAATAAGTGATTTAGGTTTCAAAAACCTGACAATTACCTCACCCATCATCCGTGAAACACACACCCCACACAATTCAGAATTTTCGAAATTTAGGAAAAGGAAAACTTGTGTTCTTCGTCGCCCGTCCGTCCTTCCTCGCCGACGATTGAAAATTCAAGCGTTATAATTGCAAAGGCACGTTTCCTAAACTCTTTTAACATCATACAAAGTATAATATTCTTGATTTAATTGTTTATGCATGAAAAATATGATTGTTCGATTATTTTTACGATAGATCGTATATTTTCAAAAACGCGACGATTTTACGTGTATTCGAAAAACGTTATGAATCCAACAGTTAATCTGCCAATACATGAAAAAAATATGGTTGAATTGTGATGGAAACATGATAAAATCAATAGGAAATAGGCTGGAACCGTAGGACTCAAGGGAAGAGGAAAAGAAAAAAAAATACGTGAGTTTCTTTTTGGTTGTGTGATTGTTCAGGACTCGTTTGTTTTGCATGGGGTGACGGGGCTGGCCAGGGCTTGTTGGGGGCTTGGCCAGGGTCAGGTTCAAAGTCTAGGTAGGGTCTTAGGGTGGCTAGGGTCGAGAGTGGCGAGTGAGGAAGAGCCCTTGCGTGATGGGGCTCTTCACGCGTGAGATTCAAGGTGGCCGAGAGATTTATGAGGGTGGTTTGAGAGAGGGCTGGGCTAGGTCGTCTAGGCTATGGCTCAAGGGGTTCCAGAGAAGTTCAGAAAGGTTGGGACTCGAGGGTGGCTCGAGCCTTGGGCTGGGGAAGAGTCCACGTGAAGAGAGACTCTCCCCCAAGGCATCCTCGCTGCTGATGTAATAGGAGAAGGAGGATTGCGGCTGGCCTGGGAGCGAGCCAGGGTATTCTGTCAGGGTTCAAGGGCAATGGGCAGGGGTCGGGCCAGGGGCTGGAGCGGTTTGGCTGGTGGCTGGCTCGAGCGAAGATGGAAACGTGAGGGAAACAAGGCAGCAGGTGGAGCGCGCAGGATGATGTTCTGATTTATGTGCTTCGCCTCTTGGGATCAGGGCTTGGGCTGGTCTCGGTAGGGGCTGGACGTTGTCCAAGGATGGTTAAGGTCTTGTGGCCTCAGTGGTGGCTCGGCTGGAAGGGGCCTAGGCTAGAAAAGAGTCCTATTGCACCAAGGAACTCACGCTCACACACATGCAGGTTTGGGGTGCTTCTTTCCAGGAGAGTTTGAGCGACTTAAGGGCTTGTTATTTAGGCCGAGCTTGGTCAAGAGGGTGCATAGGAGGGTTAGCTAGGGTTTGGCTCAAGGTGGCTCGGGCGCGGCTCGAGTAAATTGGGAGATGGCTCGATGGTTTTGATTAGGTGTCAATATTTCGAATTTTAGAACAAAAATTGAATCCATGGGTCCATGGGTGTGGCTCATGGCTTGGAAAGGTAGAATAAATAATGAAAATTCTATGTTTAAAATTTGGGATCAAAATAATGAGTTTTGGATTTATCAGGGATTTTATCGCCGCACGAAACGTTAATTAAAGAATTAATCGAAAAGCATAGTTTTAATATTTATAAAATTATGAAAAATTATATTTAGACTTAAATAATTGTTTAGAATAATCCCATATCATTAAAAATGAGAAAAAGATAAATTCAAGAATTTTTACATCTATGGGCATAACAGTCTTTTTACACTTAGGGAAATACGAAAACGCTTGGCAGCGTCCCGAAGGATCATAACGCATGTTAAATGATATTGTATGATTTAAAATGATGATTTTGATGATAAAAATATATTTTTACGATTTATGGTAAAGCTGTACAATTTATACTGTTTAAAATGCTATTTTTGAAAAGTTGTGTTATTTTATGATTTTTAAAGAAAGGAAAAATATTTTGAGGGTTGTGAATTGACTGTGGCAAATGAAATGATATATGATTTTGTGGAGATGACGTGAGGGCCAAGGCCCCAGAGGGAACCCATATTCGGGCTAAAGCCCAGAGGGACCCCGTCTATGGGAAAAGGCCACCAAGGGATCCCGACGATCGTATTTCCATGGTGGAGCCTAGTGCCCACCCCCATGGACCATGTGGAGCTAAGACTGCAGTCGAGCAAAGGATAAAAGCTAGTCACTTTCAAGGATCAAACTTCACCCAAAATGATATATGATTGAAAGCTTATGATAAAAATGATTTTATGATATATGAATTACGATGATGATTAAAGCTATTTTTAAAATGATTTATTTATATTTTAAGCTTATTTTAAATGATTTTTTTAAAAGATTTATTTATGATTAAAGTTATTTTAAAATTATTTTACGATTTATGATTTAATTATGCTTAAATGATTTTTAAAATGATTTTAAATGGTTTATTTATTTTCAAAAGATATTTTAAATAAAATTATGATTTTTAAATGCATGTGAGTGTATATATATTATTTGCTATTTATGTTTAGAGCGTGCTGAGTCTTTAGGCTCACTAGGTTTGTATGATGCAGGATTTGATGATTTTGGAGGCTGTGACGATTGAGTCGATCGAGTGCAGCAGTACACACCCGAGGGCCTTTATGTTTTTGCACTAGCTAGATAGATTTTGGATTTAAAGATTTATGTTAAAGATTTTATTTAGAGATATTTTTATGCTTAATTTTTACTGTTAGCCGATCTTTTTAAAGGTCAATTTAGGAATTTTTGGTTAGTCGATGCTTTAGGATTTTATTTCATGCACTTGAGATATTAATTGTTAAATTATTATGATCCATGGTTATATTGAATTATTTTATTTAGAAATTTAGAATTTATGATTTAAGATTAGAAAAAAAATCGAGGTCGTTTCAGTTGGTATCAGAGCCGTGGTTTTCCCCAAAGTGTTGTGTACTGTCACTTCGAGAAGCTCAAGAAGTCACGCCTCAAATATGTGAGTTTTACTGCTTTATATTTTATATGCTAAAATTCTTTTAAATGTTTATATGATATAAAATATAAATGATAGTTGCATGCTTCATCAAAATGTTTAAATGCATGTTGGTTACGTGGTTGGACGACGTGTACAGAGATGCCTCCTAGAAGGATTTTGCGTAGGACTGATGAGGTTAGACAGAAGAGGAATAACGAGGTGAGACAGGAGGAGAACCTTCCACAACCTCCACCTGTTCAAGATGCTAGTGCCCGTGTACTAGCCGATATGGCCCGTTTCTTTGAGCAACATGTCGGGCATGGAGCGAAGGTTAGACCAGAGCCAGTTTATGAGAGATTTAGGAGGATGCACCCCGATTAGTTTCATGGCACTACTGATCCATTCGTTGCGGAGGGATGGATTCGATCTTTAGAGGCGATTTTTCGCTACATGGACATGGCAGACACTGATGGAGTTTGCTGTACCATTTATCTGTTGAAGGGCGACGCTTCCTTATGGTGGGAGGGAGCGGAGCTTGGAGTGAACATGGCGACATTGACTTGGGAGGAGTTCAAGAGGGTATTCTATGACAAGTACTTCACATCCGATGTTCGTTCTAGGCTTAAGAGGGAGTTTATGAGTCTCCGTCAGGGAGATTGGTCTGTTGCCTAATTTGTACAGAAGTTTGATAGGGGCTGTCACTTTGTACCCTTAATTGCCAATGATGTGGCGGAGAAATTACGACATTTTCTAGATGGTTTGAGGCCGTCTATCCGACGTGCTTGGCGATCCCACTGATTATACTAATGCCGTTGCCAGAGCTTTCAGAGCCGAGCAGTCACTCAAAGATATTGATTGGCAGATGCAGCGAAAGAGGAACTGTGCTCAGCAAGTCAATCAGAGCAATAAGAAGCCTCACACGAGATCACCAAAGCAACCAGAACCACAAGGGCAATCACCAAGAGGAAATGTTCCAAAGGCTGATGACAAACCACTGTGCAAAGAGTGCAATCGTCCACATTCCGGTAAGTGCTTCAAATGCGGAGATTTGGGACACAAGGCTAAGGATTGTCCAACGTTCAAGCAACCCACTACTGGAAGAGTCTATGTGATGCAAGCTGCAGAGGATGAGACAGAGCCGACACTACACTCATTTCAAGGTAACCTAGCTGTTTAACATTTTTCCGATGATTTTCTTGCATGAAATGTTAAATTGGGTTAGGGGAATTGTTTGGGATATCGAAGAACTTAGAAGAATAGGGTGCATGCACTACTTGAGCTAGGTTTAGGAGTCGACTTTTGGAAAATATTTGGGTTAGTATTATGATCTTCAAGATTTTGAGGACCGTATTGAGGAGTAAGATTTAAGTTAGAGGTTAAGTTTGAGGTGGATAAAGAAATCTAAGCTTTACAATCATCAAGTCAAGGAAAATTTTGAGGACGAAATTCAATTTAAGAGGGGCAGAATTGTAACGTCCGAAAAACCAACCTACATAAACCACATGCATGCAAAATTGTTTTAATTGCCTAATCATTTTATTTATTTGTTTTTAAATGCTTGCATGATATTTATTATATGATTAAATGTATGATTGCATGATTAAATGATTATGTGACATGGTTTCATTAAATTAAGGATTTTACTCGAATATTCGATAATAGGCGGGGAAAAGGAGACCGGGGACGACCAAGACAAGAATATGTATTTTTATTTAAATAATGGCAAGGCTTTCTAATATGATTAAAAATGATTTAATTTTATTAAAAATGTTGGAGTTCGAATTTATTTTATGAGTCGAGCTTGATTTTTCTCAAGAAGCCGGTTTTGGGCAAACGAGCAGTTTTAAAAGATCAAAAATATTATTTTATGAAAACTAATTTTAAAAAATTTTATGTTTTAATTAATTAAGTATTATTGGGCCCAATTTAATGATTTAAAGAAGGCCCAATTACCTTAAACTTGCAAGCCCAAAAACCAAAGCCCATCAGTATGTTAATTAATTATAAATAAGTGATTTAAGTTTCAAAAACCTCACAATTCCCTCACCCATCATCAGTGAAACACACACCCCACACAATTCAGAATTTTCGAAATTTAGGAAAAGGAAAACTTGTGTTCTTCGTCGCCCGTCCGTCCTTCCTCGCCGACGATTGAAAATTCGAGCGTTATAAACGTAAAGGCATGTTTCCTAAACTCTTTTAACATCATACAAATCATATTATGCTTGATTTAATTGTTTATGCATGAAAAATATGATTGTTCGATTATTTTTACGGTAGATCGTATATTTTCAAAAACGCGACGATTTTACGTGTATTCAAAAAACGTTATGAATCCAAGAGTTAAGCTGCCAATACATGATAAAAATATGGTTGAATTGTGATGGAAACTTGATAAAATCAATAGGAAATAGGCTGGAACCGTAGGACTCAAGGTAAGAGGAAAAGAAAAAAAATACTGAGTTTCTTTTTGGTTGTGTGCTTGTTCAAGACTCGTTTGTTTTGCATGGGGTGACGGGCTGGCCAGGGCTAGTTGGGGGCTTGGCCAGGGTCAGGTTCAAAGTATAGGTAAGGTCCTAGGGCGGCTAGGGTCGAGAGTGGCGAGTGAGGAAGAGCCCTTGTGTGAAGGGGCTCTTCACGCGTGATATTCAGGTTGGCCGAGAGAATTATGAGGGTGGCTCGAGAAAGGGATGGGCTAAGTCATCTAGGATATGGCTCAAGGGGTTTCAGAGAGGTTCAGGAAGGTTGGGACTCGAGGGTGGCTCGAGCCTTGGGCTGGGAAAGAGTCCACGTGAAGAGGGAGTCTCCGCCAAGGCATGCTCGCTGCTGGTATTACAGGAGAAGGAGGCTTGCGGCTGGCCTGAGGGCGAGCCAGGGTGTTCTGTCAGGGTCCAAGTACGATGGGCAGGGGTTGGGCCAGGGGCTGGAGTTGTTGGGCTGGTGGCTGGCTCGAGCGAAGATGGAAACGTGAGGGAAACTAGGCAGCAGGTGTAGCACGCAGGATGATGTTCTGATTTATGTGCTTCGCCTCTTGGGTTCAGGGCTTGTTCTGGTCTGGGTAGGGGCTGGCCGTGGTCCAAGGATGGTTAGGGTCGTGTGGGCTCAGTGGTGGCTCCGCTGGAAGGGGCCTAGGATAGAAAGGAGTCCTATTGCACCAAAGAACTCACGCTCACACACATGCAGTTTAGGGGTGCTTCTGTCCAGGAGAGTTTGAGTGACTTAGGAGCTTGTTATTTGGGCCAGGCTTGTAAGGAGGGTGCCTAGGAGGGTTAGCTAGGGTTTGGCTTAAGGTGGCTTGGGCGCGGCTTGAGTAAATTGGGAGATGGCTCGGTGGTTTGATTAGGTGTCAATATTTCGAATTTTAGAACAAAAATTGAATCCATGGGTCCACGGGTGTGGCTCATGACTTGGAATTGTAGAATAAATAATAAAAATTCTATGTTTAAAATTTGGGATCAAAATAATGAGTTTTAGATTTATCCGAGATTTTATCGCCGCATGAAACGCTAATTAAAGAATTAATCGAAAAGCCTAGTTTTAGGATTCATAAAATTATGGAAAATTATATTTAAGCTTAAATAATTATTTAAAATAATCCCATGTCATTAAAAGTGTGAAAAACGGTCTTTATGCACTTAGGAAAATACGTCTAGGGGCAAAACGGTCTTTTTAAACTTAGGAAAATACGAAAACTCTTGGCAGCGTCTCGAAGGATCATAACGCATGTTAAATGATATTGTATGATTTAAATTGATGATTTTGATGATAAAAAATGTATTTTTACGATTTATGGTAAAGTTGTGCAATTTATACTGTTTAAATGCTGTTTTTGAAAAGCTGTGTTATTTTATGATTTTTAAAGAAAAAGAAAAATATTTTGAGGGTTGTGAATTGACTGTGACAAATGATATGATATATGATATATGATTTTGTGGAGAGGACGTGAGGGCCAAGGCCCAGAGGGAACCCATATTCGGGCCAAGGCCCAGAGGGACCCCGTTTACGGGCCAAGGCCCCAGAGGGACCCCGTCTATGGGAATAGGCCCCCGAGGGATCCGACGATCGTATTTCCATTGTGGAGCCTAGTGCCCACCCCATGGACCATGTGGAGCTAAGACTGCAGTCGACCAAAGGATGAAAGCTAGCCACTTTCAAGGATCAGACTTCACCCTAAATGATATATGATTGAAAGCTTATGATAAAAATGATTTTATGATATATGATTTACGATGATGATTAAAGCTATTTTTAAAATGATTATTTATGTTTAAAGCTTATTTTAAATGATTTTTTTAAAGGATTTATTTATGATTAAAGTTATTTTAAAATTATTTTACGATTTATGATTTAATTATGCTTAAATGATTTTAAATGATTTATTTATTTTCAAAAGCTATTTTAAATAAAATTATGATTTTTAAATGCATGTGAGTGTATATATATTATTTGCTATTTATATTTAGAGCGTGCTGAGTTTTTAGGCTCACTAGGTTTGTATGATGCAGGATTTGATGATTTTTGGAAAAAGTGACGATTGAGTCGATCGAGTGCAGCAGTGCACACCCGAGGGCCTTTATGTTTCCGCACTAGCTAGATATATTTAGGATTTAAAGATTTATGTTAAGGATTTTATTTAGAGATATTTTTATGCTTAATTTTTATTGTTAGCCGATCTTTTTAAATGTCAATTTAGGAATTTTTGGTTAGTCGATGCTTTAGGATTTTATTTCATGCACTTGAGATATTAATTGTTAAATTATTATGATCCATGGTTATGTTGAATTATTTTATTTAGAAATTTAGAATTTATGATTTAAGATTAGGGAAAAAAATCGAGGTCGTTTCACAATCACTCACACATATACAAGAGAGTTGAACTTCAAAGATTAGTTGAGTGAGTCTTTACACAAAGACGTAAAAGATTGTGTTCGTAGTCTCTGCATATGAGACATTAAACAATATGCTGATTGTGAGGTGCTGCCTACAATCTTGAGTGCTAGGAGTTTCAGTTAGGCAATAGATAAGTCCTAAGTTGAAATGAGTTTGTACAAGGTGTTGTATAAATCAAATTCTTCTAGTGAATACTTTCCACGGGGAAGAAGGGGTGACGTAGGAGCATTTGAAGTCTCCGAAAATCCATAAACAATTTCGTGTCTATTTGTTTATTACATTTACTCATCATTTTCATAATTTTAAAGATGCATTGTTGAAGCATTTTATGTGTTCTTCAATTACCAAAATATTGCATACCAAGTGTTTGATAAAATGCTTCAATTAAAATATTTTTAGTAATTCAACTTGCATATTTTTTAAATTCTTTACAAAATATTTAATCGGTTTCTACGAAAGATTATTTCGAGTGTATTCCGCTTGGTTTGAACACCAACTCGATTTAATTCACCGGTGTTCAATATTTCAAGAACCGAGCTATTGTAGCTCAACTATTTTCCCCCAAACTTGATCCTAACAACTTCTAATCGAAGGAAACTTGAATGAAGAATTAAAGTACGAAGAAGCTCCCATTCGAATTGTGGACACCAAGGACCAAGTTCTTATGCGACGAACTAATTCATATGTAAAATTACAATGGCCTAATCATACCAAAAGAGAAGCTATTGTGGAACTTGAAGATAAAATGAGAGAAAAATACCCTTAACTCTTTGAGTATCAATCTAACACGTGTCTGGAGAATCTACTGTCCAAAAACAAGATAGATTCTTTAAGAATCTTCTTCTTTAGTACCATGTCATTGGGAGTTTCCAGCTCGAATTATGTGGTCTTTGGCTCGACGTCTGCCACGAGACACTATACCTTCTGATATTCACTCTCACTGGTAGATGTCTCTGAACATGATTGTTTTTAGTCCAAATCAGTCCATTTTATCTTACTTCTTTCAGCAATCAACACTTTTTGGTCATTTTTCCTTTTAAGATACTTTCTCATCTTTGGAACATCATCTTTCATATGACTTCTTATCGTCTTTCTTCGTCCTGTTGCAGTATACAATAAAATGGCCTTGCTTTCCATTGTTAAAACAAGCTTGTTTATAATGAGCTTGATATTTTTACGGTAAGAATTGAATTTAGACTGATTATTTCTCATAATTTTGCTAAATTTCTTAACAAATAAAGACATTGCCTCATTCCTTATCTGATCAGCATATTTTCTGCAAGAAGCTTATTCATTTGCAATCGGAGTTGATGTGGTGGAGGCTAGAACTTTTGTAGGTTGAGGAGTTGATGGTTATTTTACTGTCCGAATCCACATCACAAACTCATATGATTTGAGATCAGCAAATAGGTCATGCAAATCAAGTTTGTTGAGTTGTTTGGATTCCCTCATGGCCACCGTCTTTACATCTCATTATCTTGGAAGTTCTCTCATAACCTTCAAAGCAATTTCGCGGTTAGAGTATTCTTTTTTAAGAGATGTTAGTTCAATAATGATAATACTAAACCATTTATCAAACTCATTAAGATTCTAGTCGAGCTTCATTTTGGCATTGTCAAACTTCTGAATTGCAACAGTTATTTTTTTCTCCTTGGTTTCATCATTGCTTTCATAAATTTGGGTAAGCTTCTCCCATATCTCTTTGGTTTTTGAATAAGTCTTGATTTTGCTAAACATATTCTTGTCAAGGATCTTGTAATGAATGTCTTCAGCCACATTGTCAAGGTTTGCTTTATTTTTTCCATCTACATTCCATTATGACTGATGCTTCTGGACCATTTGTGGTGCACCCTCAGTCACTGCTACTGCTGTATTGGTTTAGTATCTTTATCGGACCGTAAGTGATGGCACACCACATGTCATCATCTTAGGCTGCTAAATATGCCTGCATACATGTGTTGTAATTATCATAGTATTGTTTGGAAAACATTGGAATCTTGTTAAAAGAAGCTATTTTAAATATAGTTATCATATTTCCAGAAAAACCTTCTCTCATACCGTTCATTGGGATCATATTACAGTTTGAGGTGAATAAATTCTTTTAAAATTTTCTGAACTTTGAACCATTCTCAACAGTTTTTAGGTTGTTAAAAAATATTCTTGAACATATAGTTTTGTTGTACCACTGAAAAATGAACAAGTGCAGAAACTATCCAGCTTGACTAGTGCTGAACTATACAATGAAATTGACAGTTAACAAAAAACATTGAAGGATCGAGTGTGCTAGTGCCTTTGAAGGCATTTTGAACATTATATTCTCCAATGAACTGCAATAGTTCGTGTTCTAAGAATGTTAAAACCGATGAATTAAATCGAGGTTTGTTTAAAACCAAGAGGAAGAAACTCGAAGTAATCCTTCGTGAAGAAGACTGTTAAATTAGAAAACATTTTAACTTATGTAAACTGAATAACTGAAAAAGGGTAGATCAATTTTTGCATTCATCAGTTCAGTTATGGTGACAACTGAACTGACTTATACTCTTGCTGATCCAAACAGTTTGAAAACAACAGTTAATCAGTTAAATACACAAGATATTTTTATGGATGTTCGGAGACTTCAACTGCTCCTATGTCACCCTTCTACCACCTCGGGTAGGATCCACTAGAAGACTTTGATTTATACAACTACTTGTACAAACCCACCTAGTTTAGGACTTACCCACTGCCTAACTGAACTCCTAGTCTAGACTGAAGGCAACACCTTCCAGCCAACACTTCTTTTACGTCTATGTGAGAAAGACTACATACATAAGTTTAACGTCTTTGTGCAAGACTGTATTTGAGTGGTGGTGAGAGTGTTTTTGTGTGATAACTGAACAAGGATGTTCTCACAAACTGAGGGAATTAAGCTTCTAAACTAAGATGATAAAACTGTGAAGAGTTCCCTTTGGGCTGATTACTTCTGAAAGCTGATGTGCAATACGCGTATCCTTTCTTTTATCACACTCTCTCTTGTATTTACGTTGATGCTTCTTGTGTCTCTCTTTCTTCTTGTTGTTGAGTCTTCACTGATCTCCATCTTCCATTTATAGGCGCGAATATAGATCGTACATTGACACTCAATTATTGTATACGTTGCATTTTGAATTCGTTCCTAGGACTTTATGTCTCGACTTTTCGACTGCCTTTTGAAACATTTTGTCTTCAATGTTCTGATGCAATGTCCATTATTGTCATTTGACTGGAAAATTACTTTGTACCTTTGTGTATAGCTGGAATCCAATGAATGAGTTTGTGTTCATCTAAAACTGAAAGTTTCTTAACTGATGCTTCGAACTAGTCAGCTGAACTGATCTTCAGTTGGGCTGGTGAAATTAGTTGACTCGTCAGTTGGACTGATTTCAATCTCGTTCAGTTGGACTGGTCAGCTGGGCTCTTCATTAGTTGAACACTCCTTCGGCTGGCCAAGATTCTGAGGTTCTTCTGCTGAACCACCTATCAACTGGACAATCAGCTGAACTGCTCAATTGACGTAACAATTAGACTGATTCATTTTGTTAGATCATTTGAGTCTTCAATTAGCGATGTAAACAGCTCATGACTGATCTTAGTTTTTACACACTAAGGTAGATTATTAGTAACACAAAATAACAAGTTTTGTTAGCATAAAAAACAAGATTGAAAACTTGTAAAAGTTCCAAAAAACAACTTGAAAATAAGTGCGTAATGAAATTAGACAAATATAATTTTGGATGCTCAGGGATAAAACTCCTACATCACAGACCCCTTATTGCACTTAGTAAAGTTTCCACTAAAAGAATTTTGTTTACAACGTCTTGTAAAAACGTACTTAGTTAGGACTTATTACTTTCTAAGATAAAACTCTTCGTGATCACTTTACAATATCTGGATATTTAAGAACCCTCGATTCACCAAAAAATAATATAATAACCCAATGTTCAGTTTTGATGTATTCAGTTCATAGTTTAGCATATAAATTATTTTGAAGATTTGATATATTTTGATAAGAGTATGATAAGTGCATCTTGAGATTGAAAGCTTGAGTGTGTTCGAAGTTCTTGAAAATATGCAGGATTTGAGCACTAGTTTCGATTTCAGTTCTTATTTTCTTATTGTTGATCGGTGATCTTCTTCCTTTTTAAATCAGAATATATATAGTTAAAAATTTTCAACATTTGCTTTTTAGATATCACAGAATGGATATGTCACTTTCTATCGCCGTACGTATCATTAAATTCTCATTAATGTTCATTGTGTTTTGTGACTTTAAGTTTCTTGCTTTTAAGAAAGCTAACAAACTATTTCCGAAATAGGTAGCTTTCTGTCATTTAGGAGTTGGTAGGGGACTATGTAATCACTATTAATAAGGCAGGCATTGAACAGCTTGACTTGCATTATCCTTTTTGAATTTACTGAATCCTGACTGATGGCAAAGCTGTTGGACTTTCAACTGGTTGAACATGTGTACTGCCAGTCAATTTGGCAGATGATTTCTTGCAGCTAAAGCTTAGACATTCTGTGTCTTGACTTTCTTGTCAAAACGTCTTGAAGTTTTCATTCTCTTTTCTAAACATCTTGAAATTATCCAACGGTCTGAAAGCTTAAAAATACAACTAAAGAGCGGCTTCATCTAAAACAGACAAATATTATTTTAACAATCACCAAAACTTATGGTAATAGAAATGTTAGGTAATCGGTTTTCTCATGTCCAAAATGCAGCGGAAGTTTTAAAACTTTATTTTGAGATTCAAAATTTTTAGAAACTCGTATGGTTTAAAGAAAACAAACATTCATAGGGCGTTTGTGTCACGCCCCGAGACTGAGACATTGGTGACATCTGGCCTTGTTAATCAAATAACAATAAGCCTCGTAGAAAATAGCCAAATACCAGTCTATTTCATAAAATTTCATTGTCTTTATATGAAAGGAAAAATACAGAGTTTGCGGAAGCGAAAAGTACAAAAATTACTAAGAAAGACAAAGGAATACTAATGGGCTTGAACATCCAGAACTTGAATTCCTTCCTTCTAATTCTTTACCAGCCCCGAAACTGCTCCTGCTCCTGCTCCTTTTGTTCTACCTGTTCTTCATTCTCAACTGGAGAGGGACATAAGGGAGGTGAGCGTTTCGAGAAACACTCAGCAAGTGGAGCCGATCGAATACCAGAAAGCATTTGATACATAATACTTTTAAAACCTTCTTCTTTTACATAGCATAGTATATCAGAGTTGGATGAACATAAGTTAATAATTGAACAAATCAGAGCATTAGAGTTGGATGAACAGAAATCAGACATAGAACAATTCAGAACTTCGAATCAGAACATTTCAGAACAGAACTTATTAGAGCTTATCAGACAAACGGATTATAATGATCATGGGCTATCCTTGATCTTGGGCTTCTTCTGGAGCCTTCTCCTGTAAATAGGCTCCCTTTGGGGCCTTTTCACGAATCCGGGCTCCCTCTGGGGCCTTCTTCCATAGACATGCTCTTTCTGGGACCTTTTCCCTCACAGGCTTTCTTGATGCATCATTATCAGATCCATACTTATAACTTATCATCCAGAGACGAATTGTTTCGAATAGAGCGACACCAAGACAGAACAAAGAGAAGGGCATGAACGGACAATGGACGGAACGAAAAGATTTTGAAGTAACTTAGAATTTCAAAATCATCACTTATACACAACATGTAGTAGATGATCGAATTTTAAAACATACATAACTTTAAAACATATAAATCCACTTACCTGGAAGATTGTTCCAAAAATCCTGAAATGAACAAGTTGGAGCTTGACACTGAAAAATCAGTCACCTTGCAAAATGTTTGCGCCTAATTGAACCGTTAGATCGATCTGAATTTTTGATATGTTACTCAAAACACGTGTAGGTGTATTTTGAACAATGGAGAACGGATTTTGACGAGTAAAACAATGAGAAAAACTTTCTAAAATTGGGCAGAACTTTTGATACTCGAAAATTGCAACTTTTAGAGATAACTTTTGATGTTGTTTTGGTGTGCTTTCACTCATTCTTTTGCCACTATTTATAGGCAACAATGTGACTTTAGGCTTTCCCCCTCCATGCCAAAGGTTGCATGATTTATGGCATGTAATCACCAATGTAACTTTAGGCCTTCACCCTCCATGCCAAAGGTTGCATGGTTCATAGCATGTAATCACAAATGTGACTTTAGGCCTTCCCCCTCCATGCCAAAGGTTGCACGTAATTTATTCTCCTTCATGACATAATTCATCTTCAATGCAAAACTAAAATCAACTAGGTACTTTGTCTCTTTGTATAGTAAAATTTTGGGTCTTCACATCCTTCCCTCCTTGTTTAAAGTTTCGTCCTCGAAACTTGAATTAGCTTGGTCTTTGAAAAGGTAGGGGTGATGTATGCGCTTTATTTCTTCAAGTTCCAAGTAGCTTCTCTTTCGGTATGATTTGACCATTGCACTTTGACATATGGAATGGTTCGGTGTCGTAGCATTTGTTCTTTGGTGTCCACTATACGGATAGGGACTTCTTCGTATCTCAATTCTTCATTCAGGTTGCCGTCAAGTAGTAGAGGTGAGACCTCAAGGATATGACTCGAGTCGGGAATTTATCTTCTCAGCTGCGAAACGTGGAAAACATTTTGGATTCTTGACATGTCCGGCGGCAAGGCTAGTAGTCAATAAGATAAGGTTCCAACTCTTTCAAGAATCTCGAAGGGTCCGACGTATCTTGGGTTCAATTTTCCCGATTTGCTGAAGCGGACCACTCCCTTCATAGGTGAAACCTTGACAAAAGCCTTTTCTCCGACTTCAAACTCCAACGGTCTTCTCTTCAAGTCAGCCCAGCTCTTTTGTCGATCCTCGGTCGCCTTGAGTTTCTCCCTGATAATGGCTACCTTTTCAACCGTGATCTGTACCAGTTCCAGTCTGATGATGGTTTTCTCCCCGATTTCGTCCCAATACAGTGGGGATCTATATTTTAGATTGTAGAGCGCTTCATAAGGGGCCATTTCTATGCTATTGTTGTAGCTATTATTGTATGCGAACTCTATTAGAGGTAGATGTTCACTCTAATTTCCTTTGAATTCTAGAGCACACGCCCTTAACATATCATCCAAAGTTTGAATCGTACTTTCAGTTTGGCCATTTGTTTGTGGGTGATAGGTCATGCTGAGGGTGACTTTGGTTTCCATGGCTTCTTTGAAACCTTTCCAGAATCGGGACAAAAATCTTGGATCTTATCGGATAGTATACTTGCTGGAACTCCGTGTAATCTTACTATGTTGTTCATGTACAGTGTGGCTAGTTTATCTAGGTTGTAGTTCATTCGCACCGGTAAAAAGTGCGCTGATTTGGATAGTCGGTCGATGATAACCCAGATCCCATCATGGTTTTGTCTTGATTTTGGTAATCATACAACAAAGTCCATGGAAATGTGCTCCCACTTCCATGTTGGGATTTCTAGTGGTTGTAGGAGTCTTCCAGGTCGCTGATGTTCGGCTTTGACCTGTTGACAGATTTGGCATTTTGCGACAAAATCAGCTACATCCTTCTTCATTCCATTCCACCATTAATTTTTTTCAAGTCTCGGTACATTTCTTGAAGGCATGGTTGAGCTGAAAGAGCCAATAAATTTACTCTTCCTATGTCTCTTCGACTAATGGCGTTTGCTACCTTGTTGGCTTTACCCGGATGATAGTTGATTGTTAAGTCGTAATCTTTCAAGAGTTCAATCTACCTTCTTTGCCTCAAGTTTAATTCTTTTTGGGTGAATATGTATTTGAGGCTCTGGTGATCAGTGAATATCTCGCATTTGACTCCGTAAAGGTAATGTCTCCAGATCTTTAGTGCAAATACAATTGCAGCTAACTCAAGATCATGGGTTGGTTAATTTTTCTCATAATGTTTTAATTGCCTTGATGCGTAGGAAATTACCTGACCTTCCTGCATAAGCACACACCCTAATCCTCTCTTTGATGCATCACTATATATCGTGAAGTTCTTGCCATCTTCGGGAAGTAATAACACCGGTGTAGATGAAAGTTTTCTTTTAAGAATCTGAAAACTCTTCTCGCATTCTTTGCTCCAACTGAATACAGAGTTCTTCTGTGTGAGTTTTGTGAGGGGTATGGCTATTGAAGAAAATCTTTCAACGAATTTCCTAAAATATCCAGCTAAACCCAGAAAGCTTCGAATCTCAGTTACGGTCTTTGGTCAAGGCCAGTCCACAATTGCCTCAACTTTCTTGGGGTCCATTGAAACACCTAGTTCAGAGATTATGTGTCCCAATAAGGTGATACTTGTTAGCCAAAATTCACATTTCTTAAATTTTGCATACAATTATTTTTCTCTGAGTGTCTGTAGGGTGAGATGAAGATGTTTATCATGATCCTCCTTACTTGGTGAGTACACCAGGATGTCTTATATGAATACGATCACGAATATATCAAGGTATGGCTTAAAGACTCTATTCACGTGGTCCATGAATGCTGCTGGAGCATTGGTCAGTCGAAACAGAATTATCGTAAACTCGTAATGGTCGTATCTCATCCTGAAGGCTGTTTTAGGGATATCTTCCTCTTTTAACTTCAGTTGATGGTATCCTGACCTCAGATCGAGTTTTCAAAAGACCTTGGCTCCTTTCAATTGGTCAAAAAGGTCATTTATTCTCGGGAGTGGGTATTTATTCTTAATCGTGATCTTGTTTAACTCTCTATAGTCGATACATAACCTCATACTCTCGTCTTTCTTTTTCACAAATAGTACTGGGGCTCCTCACGGAGATGCACTGGATCGAATCTGATTTTTATCCAACAACTCTTGGAGTTGCTCCTTGAATTCCTTAAACTCTGCTGGGGCCATTCGTTATGGTGCTTTTGAGATCGGTGTAGCTCTTGGAATTAAGTTGATCTCAAACTCCACTTAATGTTCAGGAATAGTTCCAGACAATTCTTCAGGGAAGACGTATGGAAACTCTCGAATACCAAAATATCCTCTATCTTTCGAATAACTTTGTCATTTACCTCGCCAATCATTGTTATTTAGACTTCTTCGCCATACTCCATGTCTTTCTAGGTCTGAGAAGCAGAAAGGAAGGATTTATGTTCTTTATCCATGCCATGAAATACGATTTATTCTTGGATTGGAGTTTGGTATTCTTACCCCGACAATCTACCATTGCATGATTCTTGTCCAATCAATCAATTCTCATAGTACAGTGAATAAAATCGACACTGAATATATGCGTATCCATACTTATTTTATTCTATCTTAAAATTATCACGATTACTATCCCAAAACTTAAAACCAATATAGAATTTTATAACATAACTCCTTATCATCCTATTGACTCAAGTCCCAATAATTATAACCTAATTAAAATTTCTTTCAACCTCGTATGGAAGAAACTAATTCATCAAACAATTCTTCTTTTACTAAATCTTTTCTTAATCAAGACTATGAGCTTAGCATTCTTTAACACAAACAAGTTTCGTTGAATGTCTTTCTCTTCAAATCTCCTCTTTTTTTTTTGTACTATAAAAAGAGTCAGAACTTATTATGTATGCTACACTTCCTTGACGCATATCAATATCTTACTTTATTTTAATAAGGAAATGAACTAAAATAATATAAATTTCTTAATAGATATTATTTCTTACCTTCATAAGATATTACAAAATCCTACATATTTAAATTTAGCACTTAGCATTCCAAATTGAATGTACATACCTGATGATATCCGGGTGAATCGGGTATGAGATACGTGGGCAATCCACTGGATGATGAGGATAATTTTGTGTTTATGAAATTTGAGTAAGGATAATGGCCTCAAATTAGACCTACAAACAAGGCAAAAGAACTCGTGAATGGGTGTCGGAGAGGTGTCCAACGCGGCCACTCCGATGCTTAAGTCAGCAGGCGAAGAAGAAAGGTATCAGCGATATATGTGAGAATATATGTGAGTGCTTGAGAATTCAAGATTTCAGAATCTTTAAATGAAAGTAATACCTTCTATTTATAGGAGAAATCTCATCATTACCTTGTTTTCAGTGCCCACCTACTAAGTATGGCAAGATGGCTGCCCATACTTTTACTTCTGATGACTTTTAAAGCACGCCAAACCCATACTATTCTGACAGATTGGATAGTCAATTCAGATACACTAGAGTGTGGTGCGTTTCTCGAGGTAGCTTGGGTAGAAAGTTCTCGGGAGCTTGCACAAGAGCCCAGACTCTTGATTGCCCGAGAAGAGAATAAATGACCGGCCATATTGGCTCTGATTTGGACTATCTATTTAATATCCCGGGTCATGCTCTTATGGGGGTATCACCACCCATCCCTTAAATAGTCGGGCTAGAGTCTTACTCGCTGTCCCGCTCAGTTCTTCTTTAATAGAAAAATAATCCATTTGTAATTTATAAAAGTATCGGGCCTTCAAATATCCCATAGATAGGATGAGATGCCGGGGTCTAATATCTCCCAGGCTTTGAATAAGATGTCGGGGTCTCATGTCTCCCGGACTTTGAATAAGATGCCGATGCCTCATGTCTCCTGGTCTTAGAATAAGATGTCGGGGCCTCATGTCTCCCGGTCTTTGAATATTCTTGTCGTTTAGTATTCTCGGGCAGTCGAGTTGATGTCATGATGACGTTTACCTTAGCATTTAAAATAATCGAAAAACGATTCGTATACGGAGAATCCAATAAGTCTGACACACCTCGATATCCATGCACGTCTTTTCATATGTCTTCACAATTTCTTAGATGCATCCTGACCGTACGATCTGTTTTTTGATCAACGGGTGAGATCGTACCCCACTTCGCTTATATAAAACCAAACACCCCTTCATTTGTCACTTTCTGCAAATTTGAATTTCAAACTCTCTTAAATTTCTCTCACTCCCCCAACATAAAGTACTCCTCCCTCTCAGGCGAACCTCCATCGCAGCAACTTCTCCGTTCAGACATCACCTCCTTCACTTTAAACTCGTAAGTTTTATTTTCCTTGTTCTTCAAAATATGTCAAACTCCACCTTTTCCACCTCCGGAGCGAATGCGCAAGGTTCATCGGAATATGAATCGGAGGCGGTTCGCTCCGATTCCTCCCCTTCCCCTCCCCCTCTCCCCAAAATCTCTAAGACTGTTCCTTCCCTGCCATCAAAGAAACAGAGGGTGAAACCTTCTGCGGCAGGTCCCTCTCTAGATTCTAAGAAGGATAAGGACAAAGCCCTATCCTCCAATCTCCCTTCCTCTGAGGCCCCGAATGTCCCGTGGTTTTCTACCATGGCCAGCACCCTCGGTCCCGGGGCCGAGGAGGAACTTAGAACTATAGGTTCTATCCCATCTTCCTTTTCCATCCTCATTCCCGTACCTTCGGATAGGACAGACAAGCCCCCAAAGGGTTTTTATACTTTCTTTAAGGACCAACTTTCCCCTCCCCTCCTTCTACACCGAAGTAGCCCACTTCTTTAGGGTCCCCGTAAACCAATTCCACCCCAACTCCTTCCGGATCATGGCCTCAGTTTTTATTCTTTTTAAAATGCACAACCTTCTTATCAACCCTCTCATCCTTTTCTACTTTTTCTTTTGTCGCTTTGGTGACAATGATTTTTCCCTTTCAGCCCGGCTGAAGAGCCGATTCCTTGATGACATCCCTTCTTCTCTGAAGGGGTGGAAGGACAGATTATTCTATATAACTCTTCCTTCCCATCCTCTCTGCACAACCGGATTCCTACCCAATCTCCCTACCCAACCCGAACTCCCCAATGGCTACAAACTTTAAGAGCCCAACTCCCGGAGCCATGATCTAGTTGGGGAGAGAAACTTCTCCTCCTCTGTTCTCCTAGAGGATGAAAATTTTATTACGTTGCCGAAATGAAGAAGGCTGCCAAAGAGTCAGCTGCTATGGAAACCATGGCCTGGGGGGCCACCAAGACTGAAATCCCGGCTACTACTCATGTAGAGCTCAAAATGAGTACACGTAAAACTTATGCATTTATTTAAATTGTTTATTTAAGTTTAAATTGATTTTTAGCGATGCATGATTTATTAAAATGCATTAATTTAAATTATTTATGTTTATGTGATACACGTTAAATGTTTTCTCGAGTTTCATGTTTTAGGCGATTATTCGATGCGGGATCGAGGAAAAGAGACCGGCGACGATTTTGGCAATTTTAAAACGCGGTATTTTATTTTAAGATAAGAATGGGCATTTTAAATGATTTACTTAGTTTTAGTATTTTAAAAGCCTAAATTATCTATTTAAGTGATTTTAGAATTTTAAAACTTTTAAAGTCTAGCAGTTGTGAATTTTATTTAAATTATAGGATTTTATTAGAGTATGTAGTAGTTTACTATTTTGATTAACTTGTTAATTGAGTTAGTATTTTAAATTAGCTTGTTAATTATTAATTAAGCAAATTTTACTCCCTAATTATCAACTAAACACATGCACACACACACTTTTACACACACTATTACACGTAAGTCACACACACTTATATTCCACCAATTTCAGAAATTTATTTTTGAGAAAAAACCTAGGGTTCTTCTACCATAGAGCAGCCGCCCCTCCCTCTGATCTTTTCTGCAAGTTTCGTTGATTTTTGTGCAAGAAAAATAGTTCCACGTTCGTCGCGGATCAAGCCTCTCACCGTTCCGCTTCGGTATCGCCGTATCGTGAGTTTTAAACACCAAAAGGCATGTATATTCTGTTTTTCCTACGTCGATCTAGTCATATTATGTGTTGTGATGTTTTTATGCGAGAAAATTCATGTGTGATGTAAATGATTTGAGCAGAAAATTGTTTGATCAATCTATGCAACGTTTTTAGATCTTAGAACTTATTTTTTACTGTATTTCGAATTACTGTGATTTTTCAATCAAATTTTTTTGAAACCTTACAACATATGAAACGTAGAACTTTTTGATACCTTCGATTTGATATAAAATTCAAAATATTTGGAAAATAATTGAGTGAGTTATGAATGTTTTCGTGGGACTGCTCAAACGGTGTTTTCTGAAAATATGTTATTGATGTGTTCTTGAAGTTTTATTGTTGCAAGCTTCGTTGGGGATCAACGGGTGATCGCTGCTGCATTAAGGTATATTTTTAATGATGTTGGGATGGTTATTGACTTTTCGTTTCGCATCTGTAGGCACTTGGGGAGAATGAGTAGTCGTAAAAATCGTTTTGTCGTCAAAAGTCGTGTTCACGGGTTTATTGTGTTACTTGTGATGCGTAGTTGTTTTGGGGCAATTTTATAAGCTTGAGTCAGTGTTATAGTATCCTAGGATGGGTCTCGAGGTGTCGATTCATGGTCGGAATGATCGAGTTAGGGAGTTTAAGTCGCAAGCATAGAAAATTTCGTTGGTTTGCTCCTCTCGCAGGTACGCGGACCCGGGGACGGACCCTTACACGGGGTCCGTGCCTTTGTTTCTTCCGAAGTGTCCTTTTCCAGAGCCTGCACGGACCCTTAGATGGACCTAAGCATGGGGACCGTGTCCTTACTTCTTTTCGGATATAAATTTACAGAGCCTACACGGACACATAGTCGGACCTGGGATCGGGGTCCGTGTACTCCAGTTTTTGGGAAAAATTTTATTGATTGTTTTGGGGTTTCACGTCATGGTTTAGTACGATGATTAAACGAGGTCAAGTCCCGAGTGATCTAAATGTCATAAGCTATTTATTTACTTCGGTGGTGAGTACAAATAACTACGCCTAAGTTATGCAAGTTAAGTGTTGAAATTCATGTTAGTATGTGCAACAGTGGCCCAAAGCGAGTTCCAACGAATCCCTCAACGCCAAGTAAGTATATTCGACGTGCGAAGAAAATACTTTTAAGTTTTTGAGGTATGCTAAATGTCTTGTGACCAAATTATGTATGGGATTGGAAAGCGGTAAAGAATGACCAGGAACCAATCCACCCCGTTAAAGCATGAACGTGTTTAGATCAGGATTGGAAAGCGGTAAAGCATGACCAGGGACCAATCCACCCATTATAGCATGAACGGGGATCTCATGTATGTGGCAGTGGGTTTTCCCTGTCAGTCCAGTACTGTGGTTTATTCTAATCACGAGCTTTTATGTATGGGTCACTTGCTTTGAAACTTGCCTCTACGCAAAATGATGTTATGTATGCTCAAGTATGCATGAAGCAAGCAGGTTTACGAAAAGTTTTATATTGATGGCACGTCTATGTATGTATGTACGTATGTTCAATCTTATGTATGCATGTTCAAGTTCAAGTATGTACGTTCTATTTTAAAGTTGCATGTGATTTTATTATGTAGTACTTGTTACTTCCAGTTTATACATGTTGAGTCTTTAGACTCACTAGACTTGATCGATGCAGGTGAGGATGAGTTTGAAGAGACGAGAGGTGAGGACCAGTGAGCTGGCTTGGACTAAGCGGGAGGCTAAACCCGAGGACCGCCAAAGTTTTAAGAAATTATGCAATGTTCAAATACTCTGATTTTTATGTTACTGTCATGATGTTTAGACAAATGCTTTAGCAAAACTTTAAATTTTGAACGTTTTGTTGTAAATATTTTTGGGAACAGATTTTGGATGATTACAATTGAATAGTTTATTTTGTATTTAAGAAAATTTTTATTTTTCCTCAAACTTTAGAGTAGTTCAAAAGTACGGTACATTACAATTTAAGAGGCCGATCTAAGCGGAGCGAGGCCACTTCCCCAAACTACTGCCCCGCCTCGGTCTATCAAAGACGATGCAGACAACGCCCTCTTCGACAACACAAGATAAGGGCGATAGCTGCCCCTGAAAAAGAGGCCCTGGCTATCCAAGCTTCCGTGCTGCACCCCCTGCTACCAAGCAATCTCCTTCTTCCTCCCAAACCTCCCGACCACCACCCTCCCGAGCCAACATCTTCCTTGAAGGGCCTTCCCCTATTGGGTCCGCTTCTTCAAGAGCATGCTTCTTCCCTACGAGGAAGCTAACTTGAAGAGCTCCGGCCCCAATCCAAAACTCTTTGAAAGATCCAACCGAATCCTTTCTGTAAGTATAGTGCTATTCTTTTTTTTCTCTCCCTCTCTTTTTTTTACTAACTCCTTTTGTATACTCTTGCTCAGGGCGTTCAGATGCTGATCTCGGCGTTTGAAGAAGTGGCTTTAGTGGCCAAGAAAGAGGCTGGCAAGGCCCGAGCCAATAATTACCTCTACTGGCAAATACAAGAAGAACTGGCCCGGGATACGAGGACCCACAAAAAAGAGACCGCCAATCTCAAGGCCACCCTAGAAGTGGCCAATCAGCAACTGGCCTCTGCCCAGACTGCTCGGGACGACGGCTTGTTCCAGGAAGAAAAATTGCAGAAGCGGGTTTCATTCTTGGAATCAAGGACTCGTTACCTTGAGGACGAAGCCAGCCAGCAGCAGCACCGAGCCATTGCTGCCGAGGACAAGCTGGGGGCCTTGCAAGTTACTCAGGAGGAGTGGCAGACCTCTTTCCTCAAATCTTCCGAGTTTCAAGCGGCTGTTGAAGGGAAATCTTACAACCACTTCAAAGTCGGCTTCAAAAAATGCCGAGAGAAATTTGAGGAGAGGTCTCCTCCCTCTAGATAAGCAGGGCTTCCCATATATTGATAGAGCCATCGACTTCCTTCCCAAGGATGATGCGGCCAATGAGGAGGCTGAGAAGGCTCCATCAGGGGAGGCCGGGGGAGCAGCCTGCTCAAATAGATTTAGAGTAGGATTGTAATATTTTTTCTTCTTTTTTGTAACCTTTAGCCTTCGGACCTTTTTTAGTAATGAAATTCCATTTTGTCTTCATATATGATGTTCTCATTTACACTTTCCAAGTACCAGACTTTAGAAATCATCATGACTTGTGAATAAGAAATCACAAAAATTTCTAAGTGTTCTAAATTAACCGGGAATCATAATAAGTAACCAGGATGTTGAACCTCAAAATTGAATAAGAAATCCTTGCACTTAATAAATTCTCGAGGTGTAGACCTTCTAAGTCAGGGTAGAGAACCTTGAATTGTTTCAATAACCAGGGTGTAGAATCATGGGCCGGGGATCATGTTCGGGGACTTGTGAATGATCGAGGTGTGGTGCTCCGAGCCAGGGTGTAGAGCCATGAGCTTATTAATGACCAAAGAATGGAGCCTTGGGCCGGGGATCATGTCCCGGGACTTGGGAATGGTCGAGGTATAGTGCCTCGAGCCAGGGTGTAGGCCCCTGGGCTTATTAATTAACCGGGGCTTTGTTCCTCCTGGGTTCAGATAATTCACATTCATATACTTTCTGAGAAGAACAGAACTTTCATTAGATCTCCAAACAAATAATTACATCTTTTAAGAAAAATACTTCTTTAAATGAAATACATTCCAGGGTCTTTTGAGAGAGCACCCTTGAGCATCTTCTAGATAAGAAGATTCGGAGCTAACTTTCCAGGTTATTTTGAAAGGCCCTTCCCACCGAGCTTCCAATTTTCCAACCTCTCTAGTTGGATTAACTTTCTTCATGATTAGATCTCCTAATTGAAAGTCTCGGATTTGAAGTCTCTTGTTATATGATTTCCTAACCCGGCCTCGATAAGCTTCCATTCGAATTAAAGCCCGTTCTCTATTCTCTTCCACTAGATCCAATTCCATTGCACGGCTTTGATCATTATCATCCAGGTAAGATTATACCCGGACAGAAGATTGTCTGATTTCCACCAAAAGAACTGCCTCAGAACCATACACCAAATTGAAAGGAGTCTCTTGAGTAGGTGTCCGAGGAGTAGTTCTATATGCCCAGAGAACACTGGGCAATTTCTCTACCCAGTCTTTTCCTTTAACCTGTAGCCTTGTTTCTAATGCTTGAACAATAATTATGTTCACAACCTCCGTTTGACCATTGACCTGAGGATAAGCAACAGAAGTGAACGACTGGGTGATTTTCATTTCATGGCACCAAGCTATGATCTCCTTTCCCTGAAACTGTCTCCCGTTGTGTGAGATTAGCCTTCAGGAGACTCCAAACCGGGACACAATATTCTTCCATAGAAACTTCAAAACTTCATGTTCCGTAATCCTTGCCAGGGGCTCGGCTTCTACCCACTTAGAAAAAATAATCAGCTACTACCAGCAAGAATTTTTTCTGAGCCCTAGCAATTGGAAAAAGACCCACGATATCCATGCCCCACTGATCAATGGGGCAAGATTCCCAGATAGACTTCATAGGAGTGGCCGGGCTGTGTTGAAAATTTGAATGATGTTGACAACCTTCACAAGTCCGAACCACTCGGGCAGAGTCCTGGCTAATAGTTGGCCACCAGAATCCAGCAAGCATTGCTTTCTAGGCCAACGATACTCTGCCAAGATGTTCACCACAAAACCCTTCATGAATTTCCCGGATGACATAATCCACCTCCCCCTGCCGATAAGCACTTCAATAGAGGTCCCTGAAATGATCTCCTGTACAAGATATTATTTAAGAGAACAAACCTGGGAGCTTGTCTCTTGATTTTCTGAGCTTGAAATTTATCTTTCGGTAATTCATTATTCACAATGATTTTGATTAGGGGTGTCATCCAAGAATCCTCTGGTGCTGGCAATGTTTCTTCTTCCATGGAAAGAATTAACCGGGAAACATGCAGCACTTCTCGAGAACTGACTTCTGATAAGGAGGCGGCCATCTTGGCCAAAGCATCTGCTTCCTCATTCTCTTCCCGGGATATTTGTTCAATACTCCAATCCACAAAAATTTCTACCTCGGCTTTTATGAGCTTGAGATATTTAAGCATCCTTTCCTCCTTAGCCTCGTAAACACTCTTTATCTGTTGAGTAATCAATTGTGAATCAGAATACAAAATGATCCGAGAAGCTCCAACTTCCCAGGCAGCTCAGATACCAGCAAGAACAGCTTCGTACTCTGCCTCGTTATTAGTCACCTGGGAATCAATTCTTAGAGCCAATTTAATATTCTCTCTTGGGGGAGCTATTATTACCACTCCCACCCCACATCTAGCAAGACTAGATGCCCCGTCCACAAAAACTCTCCATACTTCCTCTTCATCAGGTTGAACCATCTCGGATAAAAAATCTGACAAAGCCTGCGCTTTGATGGCAACCCGGGGTTTATATTCAATATCATATTCACCCAAATCCACTGTCCATTTGATCATCTGTCCGGATACTTCTGAATCAGTGATAATCCTCCCGAGAGGACTATTGGTAAGCACAATGATCTGATGCAATAAGAAATAGGGCCTCAACTTTCGGACAATCATAACCAAAGCCAGGGCTATCTTCTCTACCTCGCTATACCAGAGCTCAGGACCTCTCAGAGCATGGCTGACGTAATTGACAGGCTTTTGATCAAAGTTTTCTTCCTTTATCAACATTGAATTGACATCATACTCAGTAGTGGATAGATAGACAAGAAATTTCTCTCCGGGTTCTGGCTTTACGAGGACATGAAGCTCTGCAAGATTAATCTTAAGATCCCGGAAGGCTTGTTCACACTTCTCATCCCATCCAAACTGCTGGGCCTCAGTAAGACCTGGAAAAATGGATAACTCCTGTGTGTTGACGGGGATATCAACCGAGAAAGAGAAGCAATTCTCTCAATCAGAGATAAAATCAACAACCTCCTTGATTCCATCCAAAGATACATTTGACCGGATTAAGCTTGATTCCATAATGAGTTAAAGTGGCAAAAGTCTCTTCCAAGTCAGAGATAAAATCAACAACCTCTTTGGACTTGCCCAAGATATCATCCACGTATACTTCTACATTTTTGCCCAACTGCTTCTCAAACACTCTGTTCATAAGACGCTGATAGGTGGCATCGGCAATCTTCAACCCGAAAGGCATAACAACGTAACAAAATGTGCCCCCCGAGATGATGAAGCTGGCCTTATCTTGAAAATTCTTGGCTAAGGGGATTTGATGATACCCCTGGTAAGCATCCATGAAGCTCACAGGCACACCACCACCAAATCTATCATTTCACCAACGAAAGAAATTCTTCTCTGACGTGAAATATTACTTTTGGGAGGAACCGTTTTTGTTTAAGATTTGTGCAGATTCTATGATAAGAAGGTGTGTTGCAGTGGAGGAGTTTGGGCAAATTCTCAATCACTGTCATGACCGTGAGGTAGGTGGTCACTTCGGACCAACAAGGACGGCATCTAAGGTACTCGAATGTGGCTTTTATTGGCCAACCCTATTTAAAGATGCTCGTGCTTATGTGCTAGCCTGTGATAAATGCCAGCGGACAGGTAACATCTCTAACCGTCATGCAATGCCATTGAATAACATCATTGAGTGTGAGGTTTTTGATGTGTGGGGGATAGACTTCATGGGACCGTTTCCCAGTTCATTGACGAAAAAATATATTTTGGGGGCAGTTGACTATGTGTCTAAATGGGTAGAGGCAGAAGCATATGCCACTAATGATGCTCAGGCGGTCTTGAAATTTTTGAAGAAAAATATTTTTAACAGATTTGGAACACCGAGAGCAATCATTAGTGATGGTGGCACTCATTTCTGCAACAAATTATTTGAAAAACTCTTCAGCAAATACGGTGTCACACACAAGATCTCTACCCCCTATCACCCCCAGACAAGTGGTCAAGTTGAGGTGTCTAATCTAGAAATCAAGCGAATTTTGGAAAAAGTGGTGGGTGTCAGTAGGAAAGATTGGTCGGTGAGGTTGGATGATGCTCTTTGGGCATATAGGACTGCTTTTAAAACACCTATAGGCACTACACCATATAGGTTGTTGTTTGGTAAAGCATGTCATTTACCTGTAGAATTGGAGCATCGAGCGTATTGGGCCACAAAAGCATTGAACTTTAATTTCACTGACGCAGGTGAATGACGTCTGCTGCAACTGGATCCGTTAGAGGAATTCCGGAACCTGGCATATGATCTTGCACTGTCATACAAGGAGAAGGCGAAGAAGGCCCATGATAAGCGGATCATCGAGAGGGAATTCAAGGAAGGGGACAATGCTTTACTCTACAACTCCTGATTGCGACTGTTTCCTGGAAAATTGAAGTCACGATGGTCTGGACCATTCGTGATCTCTAAAGTATACCCGTCGGGAGCCGTGGAACTGCACGATGGGAAGGATGGGACATTCATGGTCAATGCCCAGCGAATGAAGCACTACATGGGTGGCAGAATGGAGCCACAACTTGGAATCACCCGGTTCCAAGACAATTCAAACTGAGACCGGCCGACAGTCTAGCTCTCGACTGTAAATTGAGAACTATTTTTCTTTCCCCTCTCTTGCATTTAATTTGATTTTTCTTCCTTGTCAAGTTTGTTTTATTTTATCTTACTGTTGTTTCGTTTTTATAGTAAAAATAATAATAATAATAATAAATAAAAAAAAACAATAAAAAAAATAAAAAAAAATAAAAAGACAAACAAAATTGTTTTCCAGAGAGCTCGGCGCTCGAGCGGTAATATTTTACCGCTCGAGCGCGGCCATTCATTTCACGAAAAGACTTCCAGAGAACCTGGCGCTCGAGCGGTAATTTTCTACCGCTCGAGCGCGCCTGCAGATAAAAAACGCGAAAATCCTTTCCTCTCTCTCATTCTGCGAAATTTTCCCCAAATCCCTAACTCCTCTCACCCCTTTTTCAATTTTCCTGTTCAGGGGTTTCAATCCTTACCCAAATCCGCGGCACGGTGGAACAATCTTCGTAGGGAAACAAGAATATTCATCGCTTCGGTCATCTTCTCCGATTCAAGGCACAATTTCCGTCAACACCACTATGGCACCAAAGAAATTGAAAGGTACTCCCGGTTCTTCCTCTTCCTCCTCGTTTGATAGAACTCGCTTTGTGAATGCTGCGGCTAGGGACAGATATGACCATGCTAAAATACATAGAAACCCCATTGCCGAAAGAGGATTTCGTCGTACCTTTGACGATAGATACTTGCCAACTCTTGTGGACTTGGAAAGAAGAGGATGGGAAAAATTTAGTGAGCCACCTAAGGCGGCTGTGGTGTCCGTGGTTAGGGCATTTTACGCTAATGCCGGTGAACGGACTGATAGTAGGGCATTTGTTAGAGGAAGGCTTGTGCCGTTTGACTCTGCCACGATCAACTCCCTCTTAGAAACGACCGAGGTCAATGACTCTAACTTCCAGGAGTTGGTGGTTGCTCCCGACTACAACTTGATTATCGAGACTCTATGCCACCCGGGTGCGATGTGGAAACCGTTGGGCGGCCCGCCAAGCTGTTTTGACGAGAAATAATTGAAAGCGCACATAGCCCTGTGGTATTTGTTTGTGGCCCGTAGGATGATGCCAGTCTCGCATAAAAGCGAGGTGCAAAAGGCACGAGCGGTGCTACTTTTTGCTTTGACCCAAGGATATGACATAAATGTGGGTAAACTTATAGCTTCTCAAATCATGTTGAGTGCTCGCAACAGCCACGTTGGTCTTTTCTTTCCAACCATCATATCCGAATTGTGTGAACGAGCAGGGGTAAACTTCCGGGACGACGAGGAGTGGCTTCAACCGATGAAGCCAATTTGTCATGACGATGAACAGCGAGAAAGGGCAAAACGACAGGTGGACTTCCCCACTCAGTCGGAGGAAGCCGGTGGATCCAGCGCCACCGCCCCTCGTCGCCCGCAGCCCCGGAGGCGCACTCAAAACGAGAAAATGGACGAGAGTCTTGCCTTCATGGCCCACCAGGAGCAAGTCAACACAAACTTTCAGGCACAGTTTACCCACCTCGATTCCATGATGCGCACCATGCTCATCCACGGGGGCATGGACCCAGGGGCCATACCATCACAGCCGCCGTTCATTCCTCCCTATCAGTTCCAATATGACTATCTCCCGCAAGGGGATGCCGCGGGAGTACCACCACCGGAGTACGACGAGGAGGAGCCTTGATCAGGGGAGTTTACTGTTTCCCTTTCGTCTCTTTTCTTTTCTTTTGTCTACTGCATTATTTTTGTTTTAGCATTATTGTTCGTTCGGTCAGTTATTTTTGCATTTGTTGTTGTGTTTGCATTCATGTTTGCATTTGTGTTCCTCATCTTTTGTGCAATGGGGACATTGCACACCTTTAGTATGAGGGGGTCGTCTTTCGTTTTAGTTTTCTTGCATATTTGTCTTGCATGGGTGTCAGTTGATGGTGAAATTAAACGATTGGTAGCCAATGATGATTTTGGGCTAAATGAACAACATGTTACTTAGTCTTATCACTCGTTATAAATCCCTCGGTATATTGAATTTTGTTGATGCACACCTAATGGATTTTAATAGTAGTGTCAATGATAGTTAAGTTCAATATAATCTGTGAAGGGAACTAGAAGAACAGAAGATGCGAGTAGAACTTGAATGAGTACCTGTCGAAATGAGTAACTAGTAACATGAACTCAAATAAAAAAAAAAAAATCAAAAGTATTCCTCAAACATCCTTCATCCAATAGTGCATAGGACCTATAAATTCGCTCCGAGGCCAGATTAATAAACATACACCATATCCAAAGCCTAGGGAGTACGCATGAGAAAACTATGCACCAAAAAAAAAAGGGGGGGGGATGTAAGGTGTGGGGGAGCCAAAAAGGGGTGAAATCCTACCCCATGGCTAAAAAGGGGGAGATGTAAGGCGTTGAAGGATGTCAGAGAAAATTTCTGACAAGGGCATAGTGAAAATGATCTACGTACTCCCCATCTTTCTAACCCACCTGAGCCCGTTGGCTATTGACTCCCTACATTTTGTTGCATAACTATGAAACTCTGCCACCGTATGTGTTTACTGGTTGGTCCCAAATAGAAACAGGACTCAGAAAAGAGAAACTTGCGTTGACTTGTTGATTCGGCGACCCACATGATTTGCGAATAAAACCGTCTGAAACACAAGCTAGAAAGATCCACAGCACACACGATCACACCTCTTGGAAAAATACAATTGCGTTGTGAGGTTCTGAAAAAGGGGTGGTGATGTATGTTGTGATTTGACTAAGTTGATGTGGTTCACAAACCCACTGAGGCCGTAGATGCCAATTTACTACTTCACCATCAGTTTAGCTATTTTTAATTCTCTTCACTCTTTGTTGGTTGCATGTTGAGTTGTAGTCCGTAACCTATTTGGCTTGAGGACAAGCCAAAGGTTAGTATGAGGGGGTTTATAGAAGTAATTTTTACGTGTTTTATTGCATTAGTTGGTGTGTGTTTGCATTTTGCATGTGTACATTTTGTTTATTTTAGAGTAAACATTTGCATTTGGTCATGTCTCACCTGGGCGTAACGAATTGGCAGGTAAACTGGCCGGAAAAAGGAAATCGGAGCAAAGTCTACCAGCAAGAAGACTATGGACAGAAGAGACGGCGCTCGGGCGGTAAAATTCTACCGCCCGGGCGCGAGAAGTAATTCACAAAGAAAAGTTACAGAATATGTGGTGCTCGAGCGGTAATTGGCTACCGCCCGAGCGCCGGAAGCCGCACACCCCAAGTGTTTTACAGAGAGTGTGGAGCTCGAGCGGTAATTCTTTACCGCCCGAGCGCCACCTAAGTTTGGCAAGATTTGACAGCCGATTCTTTACCTTATTTTGGGAGTGTGGCTGATATGGGAAGGGGAAGGACGAGATTTGAGAGGGATTGAGACATATTTTGAGAGCCGTCACAAGCGTGGGAGAGAATTGGGCGCTTGGATTGAAGATTCGACACTTTCCGGGCACCGTGCTTCACGTTTTCGTCAATTCTAGTATTTCTAACTTAGTTTTTATCTTCGAAACTTTGTTTTGCTGATTTCAATCATGAATTCTAGTAGCTAGCTTTAGTATTTGTTGGGATTTGAGGGGATCATAACAAAAAAACTTTGATTTAATTTAATTCAATTTCGATTTCGGGTTTATTCTTGATTATACTATTGTTTTTCTTCGTGTTGTTAGAGCAGAGCTAATTTTAACAACGAGTTTATATCGTGAGTGAGTTCGAGAGAATAACTTGTGATAGGAACGAGTAGTATAATCCGTGGATCTACAATTTACATAGACATATGAGATTGGATATGCGCCGATAGTCATAGTCCTAAGGGTCGAAAACTAGGGGATTTCACAGATTCGACATGCGATTCACTATTGATAAATAATTAAAGACATTTAATTACTTCATTGAGTCGAATTAGTTTGGCATAGCTCGAGAGAGTATGTTCAATTGAATAGGAAATCCTGTCGGAAGCGTAAATCAATATCGAACGAATTAATTAATTAACAAGGGGTAGGTGAACCGATATTCCCAACAAATCTTTCTTTTCATTGAATTTTAATCAACCATGTTAGATAGTATCTTCCATCAGTTAATTATCGAATCTTTTTATTTGCATATTTGCTTTAGAATAGTAGTGTTAAAACAATCAAATCAATTTTCGTTGCTAAATGTTCAATAACTGAAAATAACCATTGTTAAATACAGTCTTCAGTGGAACGATACTCGTACTCCGGTACATTATACTATTACTTGACATTGTGCACTTGCGATAAATTTTGAGCATACAAAACCAGATTTTTATTAAGGATTTCACAGTGCAAGTTTTGCTCGAACAGTTTCCTCAAAGTCAACTCCTTGTCTTTGAGTATATCTTTTTGCCACCAATCGCGCCTTGAAGGTCAATACCTTCCCATCTGCCCCAAGTTTCCTCTTATAAATCCATTTACACCATATGGGAACGGTTCCCTCAGGTGAATCCACAAGGTTCCACACTTGGTTTGAATGCATGGAATTCATCTCAGATTCAATTGCTTCAAGCCACTTGGATGAATCGGCATCAGATATCGCTTCCTTGAAGGTCCTTGGATCACATCCATGGTTAGGCTCATCATGGCCCTCTTCAAGAAGCAGACCATACCTCATAGGTGGTCTCGAGACTCTCTCGGATCTTCTAGGAGCTTGTATATCCACTCTTGGCTCTTCGGGTGTGGTTTCTATAATTGTGGGTGTTTCTCGAACCTCTTCGAGTTCTATCATCTCCCCTTTTCTATCCAATAGAAATTCATTTTCCAAAAAGATTGCATTCCTTGAAACAAACACCTTTGTTTCTTGGGGATAATAGAAATAAAATCCAACTGAATTCTTTGGGTATCTCAAAAAGTAACATAAAATGGATCGACTATCCAATTTATCTCCCACTACATGCTTCACATAAGTAGGGCACCCCCATATTCTAAGATAAGAATATTTGGGAGGCTTACCCATCCATATCTCATATGGTGTCTGCCTATGAATGGACATTTAGTGGAATATCTTTCAATTTTTAGTTACAGAGATCGTTTTCAAGTTCACCAGTACCAATCAAACATTCATTCTTGTAAATATTGCAAACACCTTTGCTAAATAAAAAAAAATATCCATCTTTATCAGCATAGAAATGAAAACAATGTTTTTTCACCAAATCAGGTACAAACAAAACATCTCTTAAAATTATTGTTCAACAATAAGTAAACATTTCCAACAGCCTTGGCAGCAACTCTTGCCCCATTTCCCATCCTCAAGAAGGTCTCACCTTCCCTTAGTCTCCTACTTCTTACCATCATCTGTAAATCATTACAGAGATGTGAGCCACAGCCGATATCCAATACTCAAGAAGTAGAGTTAATTGAAATGTTTTCTTCAATATAAAACATACCATTTCCAGAACCCTTCTGGACAAGATATTCTCTGCAGTTACGCCTCCAATGTCCAGGCTTTTTGCAGTGATGACATACATCAGCAGTCTTGTAAGCCTTAACTGGTGTGGCTGCCACAACGAGATTCGGAGATTGTCTCATCAAGGGCACGTTCTTCTTGGGACGTTGGAAAGAACGCTTCTTTCCCTTCCCATGTGGATCAATCTTCGTACCAGATGAAGAACCCACATAAAAAACCAACTTCTCTTTTTTGATGGTGGCTTCAAACGTAACAAGCATATTCACCAACTCCTCAAGGGTAGGCTCTAGCTTGTTCATGTTGAAATTCACCACAAAAAGATCAAATGAGCTAGGCAGTGACAAGAGCAAAATGTCGGTGGTCACCTCCGAAGGCAACATCAGATCAATGCCAACGAGCTTGTCCACGAGCCCAATCATCTTTAGGGCATGCTCATGGACCGAGGCCCCATCTTGCATGTGCAAAGTGATCAGCTCCTTGACTGTAGCATGCCTAAGATGTCGATTCTGCTCACCAAAGAGCTCCTTGAGATGCAAATGAATGTCAGCAGAACTCTTTGCATCCTCAAAACGCCTCTGCAGCTCATCGTTCATAGAAGCCTGCATATAACACTTTGCTTTCAAGTCATGGTCACACCAATCCTTGTAAGTCTGCAATTCCTCAGGAGTGCAGCCAGTCGACGCCTCAACAGGGGGCGACTCAGTAAGTGTATATGCTATCATTTCCGAATTCAAGAGGATTTTCAGGTTTCTTAGCCAAGTGAGGTAATTAGGTCCAGTTAATACGTGTTGTCGAGTATTGTAGATAGCGGATTGCGAATCGAAGACATTGTCAAATTTTGTACTGAAAAGTAAAACATATAAATGTTAATGAGTATTTTAAAATATTTATTAAGATATGAAGTATGCACTTTTACTTCATAAATATTTGCTCCCACTGTTTTGACATCTTTCACTACCCTCTAGTTAAATCGGGAAACTCCTTTCCTCAGTAGGTACGTAAGGTCCAATTAACGAATCATGATCCCTAATAATATCAGCCAATCACAATTCCTAAGAGGTAGTTTCCAATTGCATCACCATGAAACCCTCTACGTAAACTTTTGTCTCACGTTTGATTAGGACCCAATAATATGACGTCGTTCATCTTTACGTGTCAAGCCTTACCCATCGATGTTGAACCTTAATGGACGGTCGCCATGAGTTCCCTCAATAATATGAGCCGAAATCATGGGCGTTCCACATAGTTCACATCCCCATGTCAATGGATGCCACAGCTTTCCGGTGTCAAGGGCCCGCCCAATAATATGAGCCGAGCTCCAAACACAGGTAGCGTTCATCATGCACCCATTGTCGATGGAAGACATGGAAATTATAAACACCTTTATAATTCCCCTTTTCGGGCTTGATATTAATTTTGAATCTTATTCAAAATGAGGGTTTTTAATTTTGAAAGGTCTCATCATTAATATTATTTAAAAGCTCGCCATGATTGATCGTATGTTTGCCGGATTCATGCAACTTTGTTATTATCATAATAATAACGCACATACTCATTATTTATAACATGTCATGCATTTATTATAAACAGTAAACAAAACAAGGATGATCAATCGCCCCAATACTAATGGCCCGTGTGAGCCAAGCACGGGCCTAGGTCCAATCCTAGGGAAATGCATGGGATGCAAATGCAACTTTTACATAAGCTTCCAATATTTACATGTCTTCGATATTCATAATCATCAAGGCCACCATCTTCCAATCTTGATCTTCCACTATACTAATATTCACAAATAAATATCCATGTCAAATAGGGATACATCTCATGGCGTGGGAACGCGCCATAAACCAAGCCCACTTTATAAATTGATAATTATTACAATCATTCAACACAAAATATCCTAGCATACACCTAGCAAATTGGGATTGGGCTTTTGATCATCCTTCATGCATAATATCACATATCATACACCATCAATTAATTATCACAATAATCAATTGATCCAATATTATATATCTTGATCCAATCACTAACCGCCACGATTATAAACTAAATTAACAAAGTATACAAACACCTTTGTCTACTTTCTAATTAATTTATTTATAACCGAATTTCTTGTAAATATTTATTTCATTAGAAAATATTTACAACTTTTGTGAATTTAAACTTAAGGGCCCAAAAAATCATTTTTTACCAAAAACATTTTGGCCCATTTAAAATTTCACAAATATGTTATCCATCTAATGGCCTCACAACTTCAAGGCCCATGATACTTTGATAATCCAAAACACTTTTGGAAACCCTAGTCGTCATCGCCGTCGCCGGAGCTCCCTCGCCGGATTCCGTCCAACACAAAAATTATTTTTTTTTTATTGAAAACAAGGGGCTGTTCGGGCTCGGGCTGCCCTTGCCACCCGAAATGGGCAGCCCCACAGGCAGCCTGAGCTGCCGACATGGGCAGCAACATGCTGCCCAAAAAAGTCCCACGACGGCCTCGATTTTTGTTGCAAAACTTCATCTCATGCGGTTAGAAATCGACCTCAATATAATATTATGTATATACTACACAAAATAGTATCCATAGCTCTTGATACCACTGAAAGGGGATCGATTAAGGTGCCCTAATGCGCAACGGAAGTTTCAAAAATTTGTTTCAACAAGAACAATAAAAAACCGAACACCTCAATGCTATAGTGTGTAGTAAATATGAAAACACACAAATGTCATACAAAGGGTGTTTAGAATTTTTACCTATCAATCACAAAGATTGATGTTATGGCTCCAACCAAGTTGTAAACAACTTAGCTCATGAAAGGATGACAAATCTGCAAGCTCTCCTTGCTCTTGGAATCCTTTCTTCAAAATCAAGCCCACCACCAACAAGCTAGAACCACTCTAATTTTGCACTAGAAAAATTAGATCATTTTTCATTGAGAAGAATAAGTTTTCCTCAACAATTGAAGAAAATGAGGGAGAATAATGCTAAGAAATTTCGGCCACCATGGTGTGTGGTGTAGAGGAGAATGAGTTGTCTTGGTTGTGTAAAAAGCTAAAACCCCTTTTGGCATGCCAAGCCTTGAATATTGAAAAAGTGGTCTCCCAACTCTTCACCTCCCCATGCATATTATTTTTATTTGGGCATGTAACAATTACAAAGCCCATGGACTTTTATTTAAATTTCTCAAACACATTTGAGACCATTTATAATTTTCTTTATTTTACTCCAGCCCACTAGTTTAATAATTATTTCTAATTGAGCTCAACAAGGCCCAATGTTGTTTAATTAATTCAATACTTGAATTAATTTAATTATTTGGACTCTACTAGGTCCACTAGTGTTTAATTAATTCAACACTTGAATTAATTTAATTTAGTCCATAATAATGTTTATGAAAATCATAATTTTCAAATACATTATTTATTTGACCAACTTTTAATTTAGGAACACTTCCACAAATTAAAAGTTACATTCCCCTCATAGAAGTCGTATTTCTATTTTTCTTTACGCTTATAAACTTCTTTATAAGCCGTTCAACACATTGAACTATTTTACTTCTCAACGGGATAAAGAAAGCTAGTACTTGTGTGGCCCTCAATGGTTCATTGATACAAATAGCCGTGGGTTCACATCTCCATGTGATTCGGGGCTAAACATGTCCTTATATGAATATACTCCAATTGCTCCATTCTTACTTATCAACTCCTTGATAATAAGAACGTTAGAACTCAAGTCTGATAGTACCCAACCAATCATGTTAAACGCCTAGCAACATCGCTTACATGATTCCCTAGGTATCAAATGATAGTGCCTCCAAGAACCATTCAATTATGGTTAGCGTACAATATGGTCCCTTCAACTCATATATCCCGACCGATTCGACAACCATTGGTATATCGAGAGTTGTCAATGAATCAATACTATGTGTCATGTCGTAGTTGCATCGATGGTGTAATCTAAGAAACCCCTTTCTTAATTACCATCATACTCTGATCAGATATTTCAAACTACATTCACATAGGATATCCATACCCGAAGGCAAGAGGTGAATCCCCGACTACAATGCATCGACTCCTACATGTTTCGACAAAACACCCAACCTTGCCTCCTGATTACCCCATATGAGTCGGTAAACAAGTCAAAGTGCAATGCTAGCATATAGAGTCTCAATGTTGTCCCGTGTCTTAAGGACTAATGGTGTACAACCATAAACTAGGACATTTCCACTCGATAAGTGAGAACCACTTGGAAAGTCTTTTATGGAGGGTTGTCCAGTGCACTCTTCAAGGAGCACCTATCTGCATGTTAAGACATCACAATGTCCCCTATCAATGAAACATGGTACTCACATCGCAGATACTAGTCTCAAACTCAAGAGGCCTATATCCTTCTTAGCGGCGGCTGAATCGACTAGGAACTGTTTAGAATATACAGTATTCCGAATATGAGTTTCATAATACTCATCATATGAGCATCTCATATTCTTTCTACTATTTGTATATTCAAGAACTTTATCTATGCAACTAGCATGGGTATACAGATAAAGATGCGCCAAAACAATAATTTCTAATATTATTAAAATAAAGATTGTTTATACATAGAGTTTTTACATGAACTCTCGGCCAACACTTGGCTCGACGGGCACCTACTCTAACAGAATCTCCATCAGTAGAGCCTCCTGATATCATTTTGACTACCCCCATGACAGGGGTGAGGTCTTCTTCTTCTCGGGTTCCGAATCTCTTCTTCTACTTGGATCACCCCTCAGGGTATTTCTTAAATCTCCCCCGGCACTGAGGCCTGGCTGCCGAGCTGTCCAAGGTGGCAATCTCGGCTTTTTATTGGATTGAATATGCCCCTGAATAGAGGGTGGGACATAATCTCTTTTCAATGTCATGCAATCTTCAGTGTTATGATAACACACTTTGTGGAGGGTACAAAATCCCCTCTTCTTAGGCCGGGTAAGCTGATGATCCAGAGGCAAATCCCTGCTGCATTCCTGAACCTCCCTGTCCCGGGTAATCTTCAAGGGCACGTGGTGAGAAAAATGCCCCTGATTACCCCTCCTTTGTCCCTTCTCCTCGGATTTAGATACCCGATCTCCTCTCTCTCTTCTTACTACCTCTCTTCTGCTTCTGTGCTTCCTCCATGTTAATACACTTTCTCCCGGGACATTAAATCCTCAAAATCCCCAGGCACCTTCTTTGTTAATGAACGAAAAAACTCACCCTCCCTCAATCCCTGGGTGAATGCAGTTGTCTTAGTTTCGGTGGCACGAGTGGGGACATCCAGAGCAACTCTGTTAAACCTTCTGATATAAGCCCTTAAGCTCTCTTCTGGGCTCTGTTTAAAGTCAAAAAGACTAAATGAAGTCTTTTCGTACTTTTTGCTGCTACTGAAATGGTGTAAAAACACCTTCTAGAAGTCTTTGAAAGATTGAATACTCTCAGTGGCCAATCCCTCAAACCACCTTTGAGCAGAATCTACCATAGTTGTCAAGAATACCTTGCACTTAATTCGATCAGTATAACAATGTAGCATGGCCATATTCTCAAACCTAGCCAAATGTTCCTCGTGGTCTGCATTACCATCATAATCATTGACTTTGGCAGATTTGAAGTTTTCGGGAAGAGGTTCCCGGACAATAATTTCAGCAAACGGGCATCCTTTGATAACTTCCCGAGAATGATGTCGGTCCTCCAACTATCCCTCCAAGACCTTCATCTTCTGCCTCAACTTCTACAATTCTTCCGCCACAGTCAAGAATTTAGGCCCGGCACTGGACTCCCCTTATTCTTCTCTCACTTCCTCCTCCCCTATTTCCTGCTCTTGCTCCTCTTCCCTTCCCGACGGGGTAACGTGATGAGAAGATTCTCCCATAGCTATCACTTTCTCCACCGCCTCGGATACAATCCGAGCCAACTCCTCTGTGGACATAGTAATAAGATTCGGAGGTCTTGTAGAAGGAACACCACCTTGTCCCGAAGTAGTTCTTCTGGTATGATCCATATCAACGCCTCAGACTCAATTTCCCACAAACGGCGCCAATGATGATATCTGGGTGAATCGGGTATGAGATATGTGGGCAATCCACCGGATGATGAGGATAATTTTGTGTTTAGGTAATTTGAGTAAGGATAATGGCTTCAAATTAGACCTGCAAACAAGGAAAAGAACTCGTGAATGGACGTCGGAGGGGTGTCCGTCGTAGCCACTACAATGCTTAAATCAGCAGGTGAAGAAGAAATGTATCAGCGATATATGTGAGAATATATGTGAGTGCTTGAGAATTCAGGATTCCAGAATCTTTAAATGAAAGTAATACCTTCTATTTATATGAGAAATCATATCATTACCTTGTTTTCAGTGCACACCTGCTAAGTATGGCAAGGCGGCTGCTCATACTTTTGCTTCTGATGACTTTTAAAACACGTCAAACCCATACTATTCTGACAGATTGTATAGTCCATACCGATACACTCGAGTGTGGTGCATTTCTTGAGGTAGCCAGGGTAGAAAGTTCCCGGGAGCTTGCACGAGAGCCCGGGCTCTTGATTGCCCAGGAAGAGAATAAATGTCCGGCTGATGAGGAGAGTGCTCGGTATATTGGCTCTGATTTGGACTATCCATTTAATACCCCAGGTCATCCATGACCCGGGCTCTTATGGGGGTATCACCAATACCTTTAATAATTGACACAAAAATTAACTTCTACATCTGAATATCGAAGCTTATATAATTCTTATCTCATATTTTCATAAATAATTTATTATTCACGATTCAAACATTTCATCTTAAGTCAGAAGCTTAACTTCGATAGGTAAATTCCCAAAAATGTAAGTCAACTTATATCTGATAGGTACATTCCCAATATAATTCAACTTATCTTTGTACATTCCCAAAGAATGTTACACTTCTTTCTTTTCGTATCATATAATCATAATACCAGTCTAGCCTACTTTATCATCTCTCCATCATCACTGTTCTTTTTTTCACTACATCTATAGGTACTTCTTCTTCTTCTTTCACGTTTTCCACGACAAGGTGCATATAGTTATTTTGTTCTTGCATTCTATCCATAGCGCCACGAAACTTGGCAATATAATGTTCTTGCTTGCTAACAATGTCTTCATGTTGATGACGAGAGCAGTTAGCAAGATCCTTCTCAGTTTCAATCTTTACTATCAACTTTCGATTAGGGGAAACTAGTCATACCACGTGAGATGGGTTAAGTAGGGTTAGGGCGAGCTGGTTCTCTGCTCGATCAAGGTGATGGGTGAGATGATGTATATCAGTTTGAAGTAAGATTTTGGCTTCCATGAGCTCTTGTTTCTCTTGTTTCTCCCTAGCTAGTTGAGCCTTTAGGGTAGCAATCTTACAAGTTTGGGTGTCGATGGTAAGTTGACAGATGCGAAGAGCGGCTTGAGCATGAGTGCGAGGGGCAACCATTTCTTAGAGAAATCGAATGAAAAAGGTTTAAAATCAAAGTAATGATAAAAATCAAAATTACCGCATCAGGCAAGTAAAATAATTGGATCGGTCAAAATCTTTCTTTGGATTTTTCACAAGTGGAAATAAGGGGTAATTTTGCACAGATTGAAAGCAATTGACAAAATTGAGTTTCGAGATTATATGCATAAGAATAAGCCATCCAACTTTGGCGACAGCTTGAATTTGAGGATTTAAACAAATGGAGATGAGTGTGATGTATCAGAATGATTTGGGTAGGAAGGCATGGGCTTTTGCCCAAATTTGACTTCGCCAAATTTTGTCTATCAAACTACCAACCGGATTTTGAACCCGGCGGCTCTTATATCAATTAAATGTCACACCCCGAGACGTCGGTGACATCCGAAATTGTTAATCAAATAACAATAAGTCTCATAGAAAATAGACAAATAGCAGCCTATTTCATAAAATTCCATTGTTTTATATGAAAGGAAAAATACAGAGGTTGCGAAAGCAAAAAGTACAAACATTACTAAGAAAGACAAAGGAATACCAATGGGCTTGAACATCCAGAACATGAATTCCTTCCTTCTAATTCTTTACCAGCCCCGGAACTGCTCATGCTCCTTTTGTTCTACCTGTTCTTCATTCTCATCTGGAGAGGGACGTAAGGGGGGTGAGCGTTTTGAGAAACACTCAGCAAGTGGGGCCGATCGAATACCAGAAAACATTTGATACATAATATTTTTTAAACCTTCTTCTTTTACATAGCATAGTATATTAGAGTTGGATGAACATAACCTAATAATTGAACAAATCAGAGCTTCAGAGTTGGATGAACTGAAATCAGACATAGAACAATTCAGAACTTCGAATCAGAACATTTCAGAACAGAACTTATCAGAGCTCATCAAACAAACGGATTATAATGATCATGGGATATCCTTGATCTTGGGCTTCCTCTGGAGCCTTCTCCTATAAATGGGCCCCCTCTGGGGCCTTTTTTCACATCCGGGCTCCCTCTTGGGCCTTCTCCCATATACAGGCTCATTCTGGGACCTTTTCCCTCACAAGCTTTCCCGATGTATCATTATCAGATCCATAATTATAAATTATCATTCAGATAAGGATTGGTTCGAACAGAGCGACACCAAGACAGAACGAAGCGGAGGGCATGAACGAAGAATGGACGGAACGAAACAATTTTGAAGTAACTTAGAATTTCAAAATCATCATTTATACACAAGATGTAGTAGATGATCGAATTTTAAAACATACATAACTTTAAAACATATAAACCCACTTACCTGAAAGATTGTTCCAAAAATCTTGAAATGAACAAGTTGGAGCTTGACACTGAAAAACCAGTGACCTTGCAAAAATTTTTACGTTAATTGAACCGTTGGATCGATCTGAATTTTGGATATGTTGCTCAAAACAATTGTAGGTGCATTTTGAATGGTGGAGATCGGATTTGGAAGTGGAAAACAATGAGCAAAAGTTTCTAAAATTGTGCAGAACTTTTGGTACTCGAAAATTGCAACTTTTGGAGAGAACTTTTAAAGTAATTTTGGTGTGATTTCACTCATTCCTTTGCCACTATTTATAATCACCAATGTGACTTTAGGCCTTCCCCCTCTATGCTAAAGGTTGCATTGTTTATGACATGTAATTACAAATATGACTTTAGGCATTCCCCCTCCATGTCAAAGGTTGCATGTAATTTATTCTTCTCGATGACATAATTCATCTTCAATGCAAAATTAAAATCAACTAGGTACTTTTTCTCTTTGTATAGTAAAATTTTGGGTCTTCACAGCTTGTAAGTATACCTTTAGTGAATGATTTACTCGGCTCCAACTATTTCATTGTTAGCGGATATAGCTTTTGTTGTAATTCCTTACGAAATTTCTTAAAAAATCCTTTCTTTAATCTTCGAATCAGGTCTACGACTAGAACAATGGTTCTTCTTCTAAAATGCACTATAAATTTAGAAGAGATTTTTCGAAGAGATGAAAAATTCAAGAGACAACTCCTTAAAATTTCTTTCCAGGGATGGCCGAAATCTTGGAGAGGAAGCAAGTGCAATTTTCGAAAATTGCAGTGAAGAGAGAGTGGAGGCTTGTGTTATTGCTTCATTACCTTAAAACAAAAGCCTTAACCTAATTATCTTAATTGTAGATTTAGGTTCCATAATTAACATTGATGGGCTTGATTAATTAATTGGACTAGTCCAACTAGTTTAATTGATTATATCAAAGTTCATTAAGAACTTTAATTATTTAGTATATTGAATTTGTACTCCTACAAGCCCATTAAACATACTTCCCACTATATTTAATTTAATATTTAATAAACTCAACTTTTGAATCTAATAATTTAAATTCTCAAATTTTATAAATTCAACTCCTTGAATTTATTCTCTCCTAATTTTAGTAATCATAAATTATAATGTCTCAAAAAATTGAAGGTCCACGTGAACCACATACATGCAAGTTATCAAATTTCTTATGTATTTTAATTAATTTATTTTTAACGAATTAATGCATGTTATGCATTTTAATTAATTTATTTTTAACGAATTAATGCATGATTTTAACATGAATATATATGTTTAATTCTTGGTTCATTAAGATTGCATGATATAAGGCTTTTAGCAGTATTTCACGCTCGAACGAAGAACGAAGAAGGGGAACAATTAAAGAAAAATGTTTGTATTAAATAATAATTTTTAGTTATTTAATATATGGTGTGAATAAGGGTGATTTTCGAAAATGGGCCTTGTTAAGGTATTTTTACTCAACGAGTCGTATTTTAAACCGGTATTCAATATTTAGTAAAACGGAAGACTTTTTAATGGTTCGGACAATGTTTTCAAAAATGTACCTAAAAGAAATATTTTACGAGAGTGTTTTTGGGCTTAATTGGACTATTTTAATACTCAATGGACCTAAAATCCTACTTAATCTCACTATTTTTAATTAATGGCTCGTTATACTAATTATATTATTCCTAACCTACCTTCAAAACCCTAAACACTCCACCCCTTCAATTCAGCCGCCCCTCTCCAACATTCAGCAGCATTTTTTCAAAAAGTTCAGCCGCAATCCCCTTGACTTCTCCCAAGGTTTTCAAAGGATATCTTCCCTATCCTTCCGGTGCCTGTTCTACGCTATTATATCGAGGTTTTCGAGTGTAAATACGCAAAGGCATGCCCTAAATGTTGTTTTTCCTCATCATTCACATCATTATATACTGATTTGTGTGTTTATGCATGAGAAATGATTATATCTATTATTTTGCATCGTTTCTGCATAATTTTGTTACGTAATATGTATACGCTTGACATGTAGTCACGTTTTTCCATGACTTTCGTGCAAAGGGCTGCTAGGTCTAAGTTTTTAAGGGCTGTACAAGCTGAGAACTGAGGCGTCAAGGTGCTGGAGTTGAGATGAAGGATCGTGTGTTGAGCACCTTGAGGTGCTTCAAACAAAATATTCTCCAAAAGCTGCAATAGCTCGTATTCTAAGAATGATTACACCGATGAATTAAAGTGAGTTTGATTTTAAATCAAGCGGAATACACTTGAAGTAATCATTCGTTAAGAAAACTGATAAATTTTAAAGCCTTTTAGCTTGTGTAAAAGTGATCGACTGTGGAATCAGTTTTGGCTTATATCAATTCAGTGATGGTAAGAACTGAACTGATATCTACTGAACTGATTAAATCAGTTTAAAACAAAGTTAATCAGTTAATACACAAGATATTTTTATGGATGTTCGGAGATTTCAACTGCTCCTACGTCACCCATTCTACCACCTCGGGTAGGATCCACTAGAAAACTTTGATTTATACAACTACTTATACAAACCCACCTAGCTTAGAACTTACCCAACTGCCTAACTGAACTCCTAGTCTAGACTGAAGGTATCACCTTCTAGCCAACACTTGTTTAACTTCTGTGTGTCAAAAACTACATACACAAATTTTATGTCTTTGTGCAAGACTCACTCAGCTATTCAATAAGCTCAACTCTCTGTAATTGTGAGTGATTGTGTGTACGTGTGTGAGAATTGAACAATGAATACAACTAGAAGGGTGTTCTCACATATTGAGGGATTTGTGCTTCTATACTAAGCTGATAATACGTTGAACTGTTCTCTTTAGGCTTGATTGCTTCTGTTAAGCTGAAAATAATTTTACGTGCCCTTCTTCTTTTATCTTTTCACTTACTTTTTTTGTTTGTTGATGGTCTTGGTCTGTATATATAGAAGCAATGTGACCGTATGTTGTGACTTTGATTGTTGTACTCCCAATAGCAGGTTGTCCGCAAGTAGTATAATTCGGTGAGTCCGATATCGTATCCACAGGGAAGCTACGATAATTACAAGTCCACTACAATGTCTTTTTGTTTTTGTTTTTGTTTTTGTTTTTCTTTTAATTGTTTGAATCTTTAATTGGTAATTTTTAATTGTTCAAATTTTAATTTAAGTAGTTGAGATTAGAGGATCCACTCTTGATATTTTAATGAAGTTAACATTAATGAACATTATTGAAATCCACTTAATAAAATGGTTCCAATATATTAAATAATCATATTTATATTATGTTATATACTATTTTCTTATAAGTATAAAATATATATCAAAACTTATAAATGTTGTCAAGTATTTATTCTGCTATATATATTTGTAAACACTAAATCAAGGTTCCCACTTTAAATTGTTGGTAAAACCAAACTAACATTTAAATGGTACAAAGAAATTAATAATATGATATATTGATATATAATAAATCAAGGCATCCACTTTAAATGGTTGGTAAAACCAAACAAACATTTAAATGGTACCAAAATTTAGTGTAGCATATAGCAACAATAAATCAAAACTCCCACTTATAAGTAGGGTATAAAAATGCTTAAAAAAATAAATATAACATAAACAATAAATAATGATTAAATAATATAAAACATAGATTATTACCTTTAATAACCTTATTATCATACCAAGAGCTTCACCTTTTCATCTCAACCTTGGGAAGTTAGCTATTCATTATTCAAAGTATAAAACTTTGAATATGAAATTAACATGTTAATTATTTTTAAATGATGAAATAAATGAAAAATAAAGAGAGAAATATTATGAACTCAAAGATTAGTTCATAGAATGAAGGATATCCCAATTCATTACAATGCACCCCTATTTATAGCCAAATTTGGGGAGAAAACCACAAATAAAATATTATTTTTTACACATAAGTCTTCATTGGTGTTCCAAGAAATTATATTTTAATACACATCACTTTTGAAAATCTTCCCATCCAATTTTGCTTTTCCACATAAAATAAAACATGTGGATAATTGAGTTGTTCGAATTGTAGTATTTTATTTTAACCATTTGACCAAGTAGTTTGAGAGATATGGTCAAAATACTAGAGCATGGTAAAACTGCCACTCCTTTGGTAACTTTGTTTATTGCTTAATTTGATCACAATTGTGGTAAGATTTTTATCTCATGCTTGTCACCAATATTGTAGATATTATCATCAACTTTCTACAGGTCCAAGAATCATCTTAATCCCATTTGCAATGCCAAGTTTATTTTTGTTTTATCGAACCTGTAAAAATAGTAAAAACTTATAATTACAAAACAACTTATTTTTTATACAATTTATTATAAAACATATAGTATTTAAACATTTAATAAAACAAAAACTATAAATTTATATTATAAAACATTTAATTAATGTACAATTTTTATATTTATCACACCCCCCAACCAGCTTATTGCTAGTCCCTAGCAATTTAAGCGTTAATAGCAATACAAAACATATTGATTAATTTAAATAGAAATGTAATCGGAATTATCCAAGTGTTTAAATTAAATTTGAAAACTGTCAAAGTTATATCAAGATCATCATAATTATAATTTATGAAATAATCTGAGCTGATCAATTCAAAACTTATTTTCAGGTAGTTAAATGTACATGGCCTTCAGAAATTCCTAGTAAGAGTCTCAACTCCATATCCTCACGGGTTAATAAATTTTTCAATTTATGGGAACGATTTCTCTCATGGAGTTAGAATACAGATAAATACTCAGGAAAATGTTTTACAGAATGCAGACAGACAAACGAGCCAAACTAATCAAAAGATAGGAAATCCATTGATTCAAAATCTAGTTGTTCTTATTATATATTTTTTCCTGATCTTTTTTTTTTGTTTTCATAACATCATGGAATCAGACTAAGTTTATGCTTCTTGACCACATATTTATTTAATTTGTACAATAAATTTCTCTCTTTCTTTTTTTTCTTTTATGAGAGATAAATGGGTCGTAGCATATAACTTAAAAATTACATAGATCTTCAACATCTTTATTTTTGTTTTTTTTTCTCTTTTTTTTCTTCAGGAAATATCATTTTTTTTTCAAAATAAGAACTCAAGATATAAAGAATAGATAGCCTCTCTCATGATCAATAAAGGCTCGAAAGCTGTTTTCTTAGTCATCTCCACTCACTCAAAAAATATGTGTGAGTTTAAAATTTTAGGCACTCTTATAAGGTATTTCTTGGGCCATATACTTTAATACCTGATTTTATCACAATGGTTAATCACTAAAGAAAGATTTCATAAATCATATTTTTATATTGATCAGAATATTAAAATTGACATTTTTTCAAATAAAAATTTAAACATCCTTAAATAGATTAATACATGTTCTAATTTAAACCTTTCAAACATGTAATGTATGATATTTTTGCAAAAATTACTAAGATACAAACAATAAATATGGTTTTATTTTAAAATAATATATTTTTTAAAATATATATTTTTTATTTTATTTTATTTTTTTATAAGTTTGTTCTCCCCCCAAACAGAATATGACATTGTCCCTAATGTCAAAATAACTATTAATAAAGAGTACATAATGAAAGAGATATCACCCTGAATTTTATTGAAGATAACAAACTGAAACAAACGCAAACCAATCCACGACTTTTGAACCAATGATCCAACTTTCTTTTCTTACTGCTTGATTGCGACCAATTGATCTTTGCTATCATCGGATCAGGTTTATGAACAAAAGCTTCCAAATCATCAATTAATTGGTCGGCAGTCGAAGCAGAGATGAGCATCCTTCGTGTGTTTTCTAAAATGAAATTCTGTTCCACAGCTTTATCAAGAAATGTTAACAAACTGTCATAATAATTATTGATATTCAACAAGTCCACAGGTTTATTATGGATATTAAGTTGTGCCCAAGAAACAGTGTGAAAAATTTCTTCTAATGTACCAAAACCACCTGGTAATGCAATAAAAGCATCAGAATTTTCAATCATTTTGGTGATTCTTTCATACATTGAAGAAAATTTTAATTTCTCCCCAATTGTAACACCTGTAATATTTCTTTCAGCTAAAGCTGTAGGAATAATACCCAAAACCTGACTACCTCCAAGATGTGCAGATGTTGAAACAGATCCCATTAACCCAATATTACCTCTCCCATATACCAAGTGAATTTTTCTTTCAGCCAATATCTTTCCAAGATTATTTGTTACTTCTACAAACACTTCATTTTTTCCAGGACTCGACCCACAAAATACACAAATATTTTTCTATGTTTGTGCAGAGGATCCGGCCATGTTTTTACTTTCTTTTTTGTCTGCGAAAATAGAGAGAAAGATGAGAGATTTTATAGGGGTTATATGTTATCATGACAAAACTATGGGTCACAGTTGTAAATAGAATAAACAGTAAAAACAATAATAACACACTTGCATATAAACAGTAGTGTGATTGTGGCTCACAATTTTCCTCTGGTTTTACGTCCAGAAACGGCTACAACGCCTTCTATGAGTCGAGGATATGCTTCCCATCCAATTTTCTTATAAATTGGCAACAGTGTCTTTTTTAGTCGGATTCCCAAGACTATTAAAATGACGTTCGTCTTGGAATTGTTTCCATAAACGGAGAAGTTCAATATGCACGTGTCCACTAGAATGCGTCTCAAGAGTCAATAAGATGTTATCTAAAGCCTCCTTAAGCAGCCCATTCTTAATGAAACCAATTTTATCTTCTCTGTTATTGGAAACATATCCCAAGGATCTGCATCGTTTGTCACAAGTCCATCTTGCACATTTATGACAAACCCCTAAACTTTTGGCCCTTCGTTATTTCGCACAAGTGCTTTTTCCTAATCCAGGCATATACTGAATGAGTAATGACTGTTGAACTTCTCCTCTTAATCGGACCTTAGCTTTTATTACAAGACGAATATCTTCTGGAATTCCTTTTACCATTAACAATCTCAATCTTTCACACCTACCTACATAAATTTTTCATAGAACATTTTCAGAAACAGAGGGAAAACATTTACAAATTTTTTAGAGAATTTCATCCATTTTGAAAAGAAAAGAAATGATTTTTTTTTGTATCAGCAATTGTGGGAAACTGATTAAACCGACTATGAGAGCCTCGGAATACCGTTATCCGCCATTTAACCGGGAAAATAAAAAGATTAAAAAAACCTGAAATAAAAACAAACAAAATTAATTGCAATACAAAAAATCAAGGATCGGAAAGGGAAATAAACTCTTCTTTAAAGATTTCATTTTCTAAAAATGGTTTCAGCCTTTGTCCATTTACTTTAAAAACATCACCATTTTTAGGATTTTCAATGTCCACAGCTCCATAAGCATACACATGTTTTACAACATATGGACATGTCCATCTTGATCGTAATTTTTCTAGGAATATGTGAAGTCACGAATTATAAAGCAAAACTTTTTTACCAATCTCAAAAGATTTTTTAAGAATTGTTTTATCATGAAATGATTTGATTTTTGCTTTATAAATCCTTGAATTCTCATACGCGTCATTTCTGAGTTTATCAAATTCATTAAGTTGCAATTTACGCAATTTGTTGGCATCATCCATGCTTGAATTAAAAGTTTTGATCGCCCAATAAGCGTTATGTTCCAATTCCACAGGCAAAAGACAATGTTTTCCATAAACCAACCTATAGAGAGACATATTCAATGATGTTTTAAAAGCTGTTCGATATGCCCAAAGTGCATCATTAAGTCGCAGAGACCAATCTTTTCTATTTGGGTTAACAGTTTTTTCCAAAATTTGCTTTATCTCCCTATTAGCTAATTCAACTTGTCCATTTATTTGAAGATGATAAGGAGTAGTTACTTTGTGAGTAATACCATCTTTTTTCATCAACTAAGCAAATGGTTTATTAACAAAGTGAGTTCCCCCATCACTTATCATGGTTCGAGGAATTCCAAATCTACTAAAATATTTTCTTTTAAAAATTTGATGACGATTTTATGATCATTTGTTCGACATGGAATTGCCTCTATCCATTTGGAAACATAATCAACTGCAACTAAAATATACAAGTATCCAAACGACGGTGGAAAAGGTCCCTTAAAATAAATTCCCCAACAGTCAAAGATTTCAATTTCAATGATAGGATTCAAAGGCATCATGTTTCTTTTTGAAATCGCATCCAATTTTTGACAATTTTCACAGATCTTGCAGATTTCGTGGGTATCTTTAAACAAAGTGGGCCAATAAAATCCACCCTGCAAGACTTTTGCAGCAGTTTTCTTTGAAGAAAAATGTCCTCCGCATGCTTCTGAATGACAAAATTTAATGACACTACTTATGTAGTACCCGAAAAATCAGATTACGTATAAGCCATGCAAAATTTCTATTATTTAATTAAAATGAATTTTAAGAAAATATGAAGTGTTTTATTTATTTTAAAAGAAGATGTTTAGTTTTATCTTTACAGGGTAAATACGCGAGGTCGGACCGGAGTTTGGAGATTTAAGATAAAATTAATAATAGGAAAGATATTCCTAAATTTAATTAAGTCAATGAATGATTTAATTTAAAGAAAAAGAATGTCTTTGGGATTTAATAAATTAATTAGAGCTAAATTGGTAAATAAGTTCTTTAGGTTAATATTTAATTAAAGCTTAAATTAAAATATGTAAACTTATGGTGATGAATTAGTATAATATATTCAAGAAATTAATCATAGCATTTGAATATTTAAGTTTGAGATCATGAATGCCATGCAATAATCTATCCTAAATTTAATGTGTAAATTCTCTAAAATATATAATGAGGGTGCTAAAATTTAAGCAATTAAAATACAAGATTTAAACAATAAAATACCATGCAAATTAGTAATCATAATTTTGGGTCCAACATTTAAAATAATTCAAAAGTTAATAACTCTCCATTCAAACCATTCCTAATTACAATTCATGGTGTATTCATTTCCCATTTTTAATTCACTAAGTAGTAGTAAATTCAAATACTATAATCCACATCATTTTTTTTCCTCAAACCAATATCTAAGAAAAGTAACGTGAATGTGCAGTAGGAATAAGAAGCAAAAAAAAAAACCAACGGCAGCTAGGGAAGGAATCATTTCAAAATTCTTCAACTTCTTGACTTGTAACTCCCATCTTATTGTATATTATGGCACCTTTAACACCTCCTATAACATTCCTCTTCATTGCCTTACAAACCTACACCCTCACATTCGAAAAACATCAGAAAAACAGCAGCTGAAATCGAGAGAACAGCAGCAGAAAAGTAGGAAAGAAAAGAAGTTCCATCTCCGACTCCGTTGCGTCGTATTCGTTGTATTGATTTGTTTTTTTTGTCAAAACAAATTCCAGGCATGTATATATTATTCCTTTGCTCTACAATCAAGTTATATTAGCTATTTTAAATCAGTATATGTTCATATATCAAGTGACACAACGCAATTTGACAGCAAAGAGCTTGAAAGAAATCTGTACAGCTTTTCGTTTTTTTTTTTATGGTGCTTCACGGCTGCTGTATTTTGTTGGTTTCAGTAGTTGCTTCGGTTCCAGGCTCTCAAAGCTGATTATAGGCATGATTTAGAGTATGTTAGGGTGTTGTTGGGTCAGTTGGTTCAGTCCATACACTCAAGAATGAAGCAATGACAGCAAACTTTACATAAGCTGCAGAATTGAGTCACGATTTTTTTTGTTCTTGGTTGTTTGGGATGAGAGTTCGAATCATGGCTGTCCTAGGACCGTAGCCATGGTTAGAACCCTTCCTTATCAAGTCTAGGACGTGACCAAATTATCTTTTCAAAGCTTGGTTCATGGTTCCAACAGATTTTTAAAACAGCAACACAAGCATCACTCGAAAATTCTGTTTCTGATTTGTGTGAGTATAGTTTCGGTCCTAGGTGTTTGCTTGGGTTGTGGTTGGCTTTTAGCCCATAGCCATGGTCCAAGACATGCCTTAGGATGTTAGTAAGAGTCCTTGGGCGGTGGTTCAAGCCCATGGTCATTTATTTCAGGATTTTCACTACAAACACACAAGCTG
>NC_133316.1:13080779-13106657 GCF_012295235.1 Primulina huaijiensis | reverse complement strand
TTTTTGTTTTTGTTTTTGTTTTTCTTTTAATTGTTTGAATCTTTAATTGGTAATTTTTAATTGTTCAAATTTTAATTTAAGTAGTTGAGATTAGAGGATCCACTCTTGATATATTAATAAAGTTAACATTAATGAACATTATTGAAATCCACTTAATAAAATGGTTTCAATATATTAAATAATCATATTTATATTATGTTATATACTATTTTCTTATAAGTATAAAATATATATCAACACTTATAAATGTTGTCAAGTATTAATTGTGCTATATATATATTTGTAAACACTAAATCAAGGTTCCCACTTTAAATGGTTGGTAAAACTAAACAAACATTTAAATGGTACCAAGAATTTAGTATAACATATAGCAACAATAAATCAAAACTCCCACTTATAAGTAGGGTATAAAAATGCTTAAAGAAATAAATATAACATAAACAATAAATAATGATTAAATAATATAAAACATATATTATTACCTTTAAATAACATTATTATCATACCAAGAGCTTCACCTTTTCATCTCAACCTTGGGAAGTTAGCTACTCATTATTCAAAGTATAAAACTTTGAATATAAAATTAACATGTTAATTATTTTTAAATGATGATATAAAGGAAAAATAAAGAGAGAAATATTATGAACTCAAATATTTGTTCATTGAATGAGGGATATCCCAATTCATTACAATGCACCCCTATTTATAGCCAAATTTGGGGAGATAACCACAAATAAAATATTATTTTTTACACATAAGTCTTCATTGGTGTTCCAAGAAATTATATTTTAATACACATCAATTTTGAAAATCTTCCCATCCAATTTTGCTTCTTCATATAAAATAAAACATGTGGATAATTGAGTTTTTTAAATTGTGGTATTTTATTTTAACCATTTGACCAAGTAGTTTGAGAGATATGGTCAAAATACTAGAGCATGGTAAAACTGTCACTCCTTTGGTAACTTTATTTGTTGCTTAATTTGATCCCAATTGTGAGAAGATTTTTATCTCATGCTTGTCACCAATATTGTAGATATTATCATCAACTTTCTACAGGTCCAAGAATCATCTTAATCTCATTTGCAACGCCAAGTTTATTCTTGTTTTATCGAACCTGTAAAAATAGTAAAAATTTATAATTACACAACAACTTATTTTTTATACAATTTATTATAAAACATATAATATTTAAACATTTAATAAAACAAAAACTATAAATTTATATTATAAAACATTTAATTAATGTACAATTTTTATGTTTATCACTGTACATCAAGACTCATCACATGTGATCGTTGCAGCTTGAATGCGTTCCTTGAAATTTGTGTCTCTACATTTCCGACAGCCATGCTGGAACATTTTGGCTTTAAGATTTGGTGCAACGTCCTTTATTGTACTAGTACATTTGCTTTTCCTTAATGCGCACAGCTGGATTCCATTAGATAACCTTGTCGTGTTCTGAAAACTGATCGGTTCTTAACTGATGCTCTGAACTGGTCAGTTGAACTTGTTTGGGGAAATCAGTTGGCTCATCAGCTGAACTGATTTCACTGATTCAGTTGAACTGGTTAGTTGGGTTCTTCATTAGTTGAACTCTTCATCAGCTGGCCGGGCTTTTGAAGGTCTTCTGCTGAACTACCTATCAAATTAACAATTAGTTGGGTTGATTCAGTTTGGGCAATCAGCTAGCACTTTCAGTTTGCATCTCGATAGCTTCAGTTTTGGCTCAGTAACTGATCAGTTCGAAGCCTGATCAGTTTCAACTTCATGTGCACTTCGATAAATCGTTAGAAACAAAATGACAAGTTTTGTTTACATCAAAATCAAGATTGCGAATATGAAATGTTCCAACAATCTCTGCCTTTTTTATGATCACAAAACTTGAGCAGTTAAAGCGTTTTTAAAATTTAAAATTTAAAACTGATCCTTTGCCTTTGTGAGAATAAAAAAAAATTTAAAACTAAAAAGAAATTTTCAGTTCGAGGGATATCATATTTAAGAATAGTCAAAAACTCCCCCTCAATAACTGAATTAAAAATTCCTTTTTAAAAATACTTATCTACGCCAAAATTTAGTAGCTTTTAATCATTCAAGAAGTTTGAGCAAGAAATTTGGCGATATCAGTTCAATCACATAGAAACATAAATGGATAAACATGATGTTTATTTAATCAAATAGATCTCCCTTTTATTGTACATTGAAGTACATCAACCGTTATAAGCGAAATAGCTACTACAATAGCACATTTTAAGCAACATCAAATATCAATCAGTTTATGCATCACAGAACTGGATATACCAACAACTGGTTGCCTTGAACTCTTGAAGTGCTGCAACAATCTTGAGTCTCTTGACAAGACGAACAACTAGCTACCTTGGATAAGATCTCTGTGTTCCCAAACTGGTCGAGCTGATTCAAATTGGACTCAACTGATGTTGAACCGCATTGATTATCTGATATGACAATGAAGCGGCGGTATACTGCTGATGATTAAATTCTATTTAATCATCCAACATCTCAACATAGCTATGCTTCGTCTATTTATCGGCTAAACTGGTAGGCTGGCCGCTGAAACCTTGTCTTCCGAAAAGTTTTGCTGACTAGCCAACAGGTAAGACTCATACCACTGCAGGCTGATTAAAGCCCCAAAGCTCGGAGTCTAGAGAAGTGGCTACAATGTTAGTTGCAGAACCAAGCCTCTCTACCCTTCGTAATGAGTGTTAGATAAACATTTTCACATAGTTTTGAAAATAATATAAAGTAATTTTAAATAGCAATTAAAACTATTTTAAAGTAAAATAATTTTTAAACAATTTCAAATGTCCTTCTTAGAACATCTAGCTCTAATACAATTTGAAGAATCGTGTGCTGAGCACCTTGATGTGCTTCAAACACAATATTCTCAAAGAGATGCAATAGCTCGTGTTCTAAGAATGATGAAACCGATGAATTAAAACGAGTTTGATTTTAAATCAAGCGGAATACACTTGAAGTAATCTTTTGTTAAGAAAACTGATAAATTTTAAAGCCTTTTAGCTTGTGTAAAAGTGATCGACTAAATACGGGGAATCAGTTATGGCTTATATCAATTCATTTATGGTGAGAACTGAACTGATTAAATCAGTTTAAAACACAATTAAGCAGTTAATACACAAGATATGTTTATGGATGTTTGGAGACTTCAACTGCTCCTACATCACCCCTTCTACCACCTCGGGTAGGATCCACTAGAAGACTTTGATTTATACAACTACTTGTACAAACCCACCCAGCTTAGGACTTACCCAACTGCCTAACTCAACTCGTAGTCTAGACTGAAAGCAGCACCTTCCAGCCAACACTTGTTTAACGTCTGTGTGTCAAATACTATATACACAAGTTTTATGTCTTTGTGAAAGACTCACTCAGCTATTCAATAAGATCAACTCTCTGTAATTGTGAGTGATTGTGTGTGCGTGTGTGAGAACTGAACAATGAAAACAACTAGAACGGTGTTCTCACACACTGAGAGATTTGTGCTTCTATCCTAAGCTGATAACACGTTGAATTGTTCCCTCTAGGCTTGATTGCATCTGTTAAGCTGATCAGAATTATACATGCCCTTCTTCTTTTATCTTTTCACTCACTTTTTTTTGTTTGTTGATGGTCTTGGTCTGTATTTATAGCAGCAATGTGACCGTACATCAAGACTCATCACATGTGATCGTTGCAGCTTGAATGCGTTCCTTGAAATTTGTGTCTCGACTTTTTCCGACAGCCATTCTAGAACATTTTGGCTTTAAGCTTTGCTGTAAAGCCCATTATCGTACTATTGATAGTACATTTGCTTTTCCTTAATGCGTGCAGCTGGATTCTATTAGATAAGATTGTCGTGTTCTGCAAACTGATTGGTTCCTAACTGATTCTCTGAACTAGTCAGTTGAACTGGTTTTGTGAAATCAGTTGGCTCGTTAGCTGAATTGATTTAACTGATTCGGTTGAACTGGTTAGTTGGGTTCTTTATCTTTGAACTCTTCATCAACTGGTCGGACTTCTGAATGTTTTCTGTTGAACTACCTATCAACTGAACAATTAGTTGGGCTGATTCAGTTTGGGCAATCAGCTAGCACTTTCAGTTTGCGTCTCGATAGCTTCAGTTTTGGCTTGGTAACTGATCTGTTTTAGCTTCCTGCGTACTTCGATAAATCATTAGAAACAAAATGACAAGTTTTGTCAACATCAAAATCAAGATTGCGAACATGAAATGTTCCAACACGATATTTGGTCGAGCTTGGTTAGGGCCGATCGGATCTTTGAGGAGCAAGGGCTTATGGGTGGATTGGGCGAAGGAAAAGAAGGGCACATCCATGAAAGACTGAACCAAGCCGTGGTTCAGACCTTAGTAAACCGTGTTATAGGGATTTCCGTGCATGGATGGTCTCGGGTAGAAGGAAGATCGAAGGGGCTAGCCATGATTTAGGGTTACATGATCGGGTTGCGGGTATTGCGTCATGTGGATCTCCTTCGCTGCGTGCATGGGTCTGAGGGTAGTGGTTAGGTCAGTCCAGGGGGTCCAGAGGTGGGCTAGGAGTGTTTGGTTTGAGGCTGGTCCGGTCTAGTTTGAGCTAGGATCGAGTTCTTGAGAGCTAGGCGCGTTAGGGTTCGAAGGATGCAACATGCAGAAATTTCCAGAAAGTGGCAGCCGATTTTAAGGGGTTAAAAATGGCTGGAATTGTGTTGTTTAGGGGCTGGTAGGGTGTGAATAAGTTGTGATTAAAATTTAGGAAAGTTTGGATAAGTTTCGGGTTGATTCGGGTTAAAACCGAGACCCCGGTCCAAGTTTTAAAACGAGTAGTAAAGGTTATGGAACGAGCTCGAGGTTACATCTAGGAAATGATTACAATTATGTTTTGAGGTGTTTGGTTGGCTTCGGGTTGAAATTTTGAGGTCCAGGGGTAAAATAGTCAATTAGGGTTTCTAGTTTTGCACCTGGGTCGAGTTAGCGGTCCTAACAGCGTCCTGAACACTAAAATTGCATGTTTAAAATGTATATGATATTATGAACATGAAATTCTATGAAAATACGAAAATACGTTACATGCTTGATTTTAAGGAAATTTACGTATATGCATGATTTTTATAAGTGATGAATATGATGTTAAGATTTGAATGATGGGAGTTAATTGTGACTAATTAATATGATCACGAACACGAACACGAACATGAACATGTAAGGCCAAGGATCAGTGGATGGGTAATACTATCGTTGATGTCTCCGCCGTCGGATATCGCAGTTATACGTAGATGGATTCATCAAATTAGAGCTGATACGAAAATCACAACTAATAATCTGAATTCAATTAAGGAAAAAAATAAGTATATGATAACACGATATGACATGATTTGATATGAATATGTATACGTTTATGTTCTTGCTTTGAAAGATCATGAAAGTTACTTTGTTAACAGTACTTTTCACTGTTGCATGATATATATACGTACTTGTTATAACGGTTCAGGTGTGTTGAGTCTTTAAATTCACTTGTGTAAATGGTGCAGGTGAGCAGTTTGTTGATGAGGAGACTGGGGGCGCTGAAGACTGAGTAGGTTGAGCTGATGGTGCACATGTTAACCTGAGGACCTTGCATTCTTCCGCATATTATGATCACGAGTCATGAGTATAACCAATATTTTAAATGTTTTTACATCTCTTTGTACGTTGATTTTGACAGACGTTGAGTTATTTTAAAACAGTAGACTATGAGATTGATTTCATTTTAAGATTTAATTAACTGCAGTTATTTTTAATCAGTGGTTGAACGAGCTTTAAAAAAAATATTTCATTAGAAGATCTATCAAGTTATACATAAACTCCATTCAATATTTTTATATAATAAAGGAAAAACAAAATTAGGTACACAATAAATAAATCAACAATATCCAATCATCGGCCCTCTTGGTCTCTATTATCATATACGTCATGCATTTCGTGTGATGAATATTTAATTATTAAAAATTAAATAAATTGAAGAAATAAGAAGCCATGGCCACGTGTCACACATTCCAATTGACTAACATGATTCGTTGGAGATAAACGTACCCAAATAGGAGCAGTGTCGTGATTGAATTGTCTTCCATATTTGTAACGTAGTTGAAATGCTACCTTTTCCGCGATTTAATTTCCTCGTTCGTATAAAGCTTTTGGTGAAATATATTAAATGATATTTCAAATCAAAATAAAAAAATCATGCATTTCTGATGTTTTTTTCTTTAGGTCATATTTTCAAATCAGTGTTTACATATAAACATACAAAAAAATAAGAAGACAAAATAGACGACGTGAATTCTCTCTAACATTTTTAATTAATAAGTTGTAAATTTTTTTAACTGTCCATAATAAATATTGCATATAATAAATTTCAAAATTTATGGTATATATATTGTTACAGAAGATTTCTTTTCCATATATGGGAGTCACCTTACGAAAATGTACGAGCCACCTCTGTTTTTCAAACAAGAATGTATTGGAAGCTATGTTGAACGAAATCAAAAAATAAAAGAGAGATGTAGAATCTTGAATGTTGGGTTCATGGTTTTCTCGTTTCTAAATAGCAGCAGAAGTTTAAAATTTTTTATTTTATTTTGACAATCAAAATATTTTGACCCTCGTATGGTTTAAATTGAATAAACATACATATGATGTTTAGTAATATACCTTTAGTAATTTCCACTTGGCTCCAACTACGTCGGTATAAACGAGCGTAGATCTTGTTGTAAATCCCTATGTACGTTCTTCAAGTCTCATTTCTTCAATCTCCCAATCTGGTTCACGATTAGAAGATTAGTTCCTATTCTAAATAGCACTAGAATACTTAGAAGAAGTTTTCGTTGTGATAAAAAACTCGAGAGGTAACTCAAACCCTAAATTCTCTTTAGGGGTGGCCGAATTCTTGGAGGAGAAGGGTAGAGAATTTTCGAAAAGTTGGATCGTTATTTGGGGGCTAGGGTCTGTGCTTCCTTGTCCTTTTTATTATCATTGCATGACCTAATTTCCATAAATATAGGTTTAGGCCTCTTAATTAATATTAATGAGCTTGATTAATTAATTTTACTAAATCAAGTAGTTTAATTACTTAATCAAAGTCCATTAAGAACTTTAATTATTTAGTATGTTGGACTTGTATTCTTACAAGCCCACTAAACATACTTCTCATAATATTTAATTTAATATTTAATAAACTTAACTTTTGAGTTTAATGAATTAAATTCTCATATTTTATAAATTCAACTCTTTGAATTTAATCTATCCAAATTTTAAATATCATAAATTCAACTTCTTGAATTTATTATCTCATAAATTCAACTATTTGAATTTATTCTCTCAAAATTTAATTATCATAAATTAAACTCCTTGAATTTACTATGTCATAATTTTATATAAATTCAACTCCTTGAATTTATTCTCTGAACGGGAACAAAATGATCCAGTGCTTTTGTGACCCTCAATGGTTCAGGGATACAGTTAGCTGTGGGTTCACAACTCTTTGTGATTCAGGACATTTTCTTTTATTCGGGCTTGTCCCAATTTGTCCCATTTCATGCACCAACATTTGGTCATGAGAATGTCAGAAATCATTTTTCTGATTAAATCCATCGAATTATGGTAAGAGCCTATAGTAACATCTTCACATGATTGCTTAAGTATCACTGATAGTGTCTGCAAGAACTAGTCAGTTATGATTAACGTACAGTACGGTCCCTTCATCTCATATATCCCGATCGACTCTGCAACCATTGGTTCATCGAGGGTTGCATATTATATTCTATAGCTACGTACACTACGGTCCCTTCATCTCATATATCCCGATCGAATCTGCAGCCATTGGTTCATCGAGGGTTGCATATTATATTCGATAGCTATGTGATATGTTCATGAAATATTCATAGTGTCATCGCATGCACAACTAGAGAACTCCTTTCCTAATGTACATCTCACACTCTGGCCAGAGATTTCTTACACTATCATTTCGTTAGATTAGGTGAGCGGTGAATTCCCGACTACAATGCACTGGCTTCTATATAATTCGCAATTGCACATAACCTCGCCACCTTGTGACCATCGCGGAGTCGGTAAACGAGTCAAAGCACAATCTTAGTATGCAGAGCCTCAGTGTTGCTACGGGTCATAAGGACTAATTAAATATAATCACAACCACATAATTTTCTTCTCGATGAATGATAACCACTTGGAAAGTCCGAGGGAGGGATGTTCGATACAATCATCGTATGATTGCCCATCTGCATGATTGAACATCTCTATGCCCTTATCACGAAACACGATACACAACATCTCAGATGTTACTCTCAACCTCAAGCGTCCTATGTCCTTATTTTTAGACGGTTGAATCGACTAGGAACGAATTTAGAACACACATTGTTTACAGATGAGTTTCAGGATCGAATTACGATTTATTCATATTAAAGTATAATCAAGGACTTTATTATTGTTTACCGATAAAACAAAATGAAATCATAAAAAGATAAATTATATTAAAATAAAGATTGTTTATTACACTTGTATCAATAAATTTCCTAATTAATCATTGTCTTGCAGGACATTTACTATAACAAAAAATTGATAAACGTTCATATATTAATCTTAATTCATATTGTATATACATCATGGACTATATTGAAATATGGAGTAACGTAAACCAAATGACAGCCAAGCACGTGCTTAACACACTAAAGCAAGATTTGGACAAATAAATATGTACAGGAAACAAAATATGTTCCAAATATTGTTGCAACAGATTTTGGAAAATATATTTAAACGCGGAAAAAATCTGAACGTAGTAAAATGAATTTGTCACAAACAAAATAATATTTAAAATCAAACTGACATCTGTAAAATTTTACAGCTTTTTTAAAATTTATTTGTCTCCTTGGCTGTGCTTGAAGATGAACAAAATATTGGGGCACCGTTTTCTCGTATCCAAGATGCAACGGAAGTTTAAAATTTTATGTTTTGATATTCGAAGCAGTCATTGAGCATTGTATGTTTAAAACCATTTATAGGGTATTATGATTGTTATATCTGTTCTATATTACGCTTGACTCCAAACTATTCTGGTTTTTAAAAGGAGATAGTCCTTCTTGTAATTCCGTACGAACAGATCTTCGACTTTGATCGTCTAATTAGGTCTACAATCAGAAACCACTTTCCCGCTTGTATTGGATTAGAAATTCCAAGCGATTTGTGCGTTGAGACTATGGACTTCAAATTTCCAAAATCCAGAGTCGGAGCGGCGACGGCTGCGCGGCGTTTGAAGAAACAAAAGTAGCCGAATTATTTTTTCCCAAGAACAAGGGGTGGGCGAGAGTTATGTTAGGAATTGGGAAGGATTTGTTGTGAGTTTTGTGTGCAAAATTCTGTTTATGTATTATGACCACTTACGATATATTTAGAGAGTACAACTCCTTATCCCATCAAGAGTCCCTCTCTCACAAGGATTCCTAATCCTTGTCCCACTAGGACTCTATAATTCCATTATACTTAAATTCTCATATGATTAATATATAATGTATTTATCGACTTTTGATAATACATGATATCTTAATACCATATCTACACAAATTTTATATTACCATATAAAATATATATACATATATATAAATATTAATATATTTACACATGCACTTTTAATACATGAAAATATTAATTTATGTAATTAACTCATTAGTTAATTTAATTCTAGACTCCTCTATAACATTTTATGAAAATTTGTACATGTTAGTACTTACCACTAATAGTACCATCATTTAATCAGTAAATTCTCAATCCACTAAATAAATGATTCTGAACTCATTATAAGTTCGATCGACAATCCGAGAATGCCGATTTATCAATGATGCAAGTCTTGTTTATATAAAAAAATCAAAAATTTCTAAGATCAAATATTTCACTTACCATATTGGATAGCTGTCAGTTTAGTGAACTCCTTCACTAAAACAGGTAGTCCTAATCTCTTTTCTTAATTAGCATTTAAGCTAACTTTCATTTCTTCCATCCTACGGAATCAACTTTTAAACTACTTTATAAGCATCATGTTTGATTCCCATCAAACTATGATCGTCAAATTCAACTCCTTGAATTTTGACATTATCAACGGGAACACAGAGTCCGATACTTATATGACTCTCAATGGTTCAGAGATACAGCTAGCCTTGGATTCTTATCTCCTTCTGATTCAAAATAACATTTATTCTTATTCGGGCTTACCCTAATTAGCTTCATTCTTTTCATCAACTCCTTGATCAAGAATGTCAGAACTCATTTCTGATTGCACACATCAAATCATGGTAAGAGCGTCTAGTAGCATCGTCCATGATCCCCTAGGTATCACTGATAGTGCCTGTAAAAACCTTAAGTCATGGTTAACATACAGTATGGTCCATTCAACACATATATCCCGATCGAATCTGCAACTATTGGTTTTTCGAGAGTTTCATATGAATTCGATGATGATGTGATTTATCTTTGAGTACTAATAGTGACATGGTATGTGTAACTAAGAAAACGCCTTTCCCTAAAGCACATTTCTTGCTCTGGCCAGATACTCCTTGTAATATTAACTCATCAGATCACGTAGGATATCTTCACCCATAGGCAAATGGTGAATTCCCGACTCCATGGCATTTGCTCCTACATATTTCGAAACTACACCTAACATCGGTAATGGATCAAAGTGCACGCTAGTACGTATAGCCCCTACATTGTCCCAGGTCAAAAGGACTAATGAAGTACAATAATGACTGCAGACTATTCCACTCGATAAGTGAGAACCACTTGGACAGTCCGAAGATGGGTTGTTCAGTGCATCATCATATGATCACCCATCTGTATGAACGGACATCTCCATACCCTTTTCAATCAAACATAGCGTTTACATCATAGATGTTAGTCACAAGTTCAAGCGATCTTTATCCTTATTTTAAGCACCTGGTTTGACTAAAAACCTGTTTATAATATACGATACACTTTTTAATGAGTTTCATAATCTTACCTTGAGAGGCAGTTATCATGGTATCTATTGTATATTCAAGAAGTTTATATATGCAGCTTGCATGGGTGTACATATAAAGCATAATGCCATTATTGGATTAAATTGTAAAACAGTATTGAAATAAAGATCGTTTTACATTAGAGTCATTAAAATCCCAAGCTACAAGTTGGCTCGCTGGGTACCTATTCTAACAATCTCACACTTACCCTATAACCAACTACCCATAAATCTTAGACCCATTGCTTCATGATGCTTCTCAAACAATAATGATCCTAGCAGGGGCTTCGTCAATGGATCAACAATGTTGTCTGCAGAGGCGAATTTCTCTACCGATATGTCTCCTCTTCCCAAAATCTCTCGGATTATGAAGAAATTCCTCAGTATATGTTTGGATCGCTGATGAGACTCGGTTCTTTTGCTTGTGCAATGATTCCGGTGTTGTCACAGTAGACTGGGACTGCATCAACTGTTTGAGGAATGACTCCCAAATCTTAAATGAAATTCCTCATCAAAACACCTTCTTTTGCTGCAGCCGATGCAGCTATGTATTCAGGCGCAGTGGTTGAATCCGATGTGGTGTCTTGCTTGGAACGCTTCCAAGAGACAGCACCACCATTGAATTTGAATACAAATCTAGAGGTTGATTTCGAATCATCCACATCTGATTGGAAGCTAGAATCAGCATACCTTTCCAATTTTAATTCTCCACTCCCTTAGACCAAAAACAGATTCTTAGTACTTCTTAAGTACTTAAAAACATCCTTCACGGCTTTCCAATGTAATGGAACGGGATTCGACTGATATCTGCTTGTAAAACTCAGTGCATATGCCATATCATGTCAAGTATATATCATATCATACATTATACTGCCTATAGCAGACGTGTATGAAATTCGGATAATGGTTTCCATCTCTTCATCAGTCTTAGAACACATAGACTTCGATAGAGTCACACAATGAGACACTAGGAGATATCATCTTTTGAACTCTCCCAGAGAGAATCTCCTAAGTGTGGTGTCGATATATGTGGATTGGGTAAGCCCTAACATCCTCTTTAATCTATCTCTATAGATGTGTATTCCTAATGCGTATGATACTTCACCCATATCCTTCATCGAGAATTTATTGGCTATCCATACTTTATTTGATTACACATCCCTATATCATTCTTAATGAGTAATATGTCATCAACATAAAGTACCAAGAATGTCACTACCCTCCCACTAACTTTCTTGTATACACAAGGTTCCTTAAGATTCTTGGCAAAATCAAACTTTTTGATAGTGCTGTCAAATATGAGGTTCCTACTTCTTGATGTCTGTTTGAGTCCATAAATGGATCTCTGAAATTTACATACTTTATGCTCACTTCCTACTGATGTGAATCCTTCAGGTTGAGACATGTAAATATCTTCCTTAATATCCCCATTAAGAAAAGTTGTCCTCACATCCATCTATTTTATTTCATAGTCATACCATGCTGCTATAACTAGCAGTATCCTTATGGACTTGAACATCGCGACTGGAGAAAAGGTTTCATCATAGTCAACACCTTGCCTTTGAGTATATCTTTTTGTCAACAATCTTGCTTTGAAGGTCATCACCTTCCCATCCGCTTCAAGTTTTCTTTTGTAAAATTATTTTCATTTTATTGAAACAATTTCCTCAGGTAGATCTTCTAAGGATCATACTTGGTTAGAATACATGGAGTCCATCTCGACTGCATGGATTTAAGCCGTTTAGATGAATCAACGTCATACAATGCTTCCTTGAAGTTTCATGGATCACATCCAGGAATGGGCTCACCTTGGCCCTCTTCAAGAAGCAGGCTCATCATGTTAGGCGGTCTTGAGACCCTTTCGCATCTCCTAAGGAGCTTGTATTTCCACGATTGGTTGTTGGGTTGTGGGATCTACTATTTGTGTTGTGGATTGTTCCCGAATCTCATCGAGTTCCAACCTTTTCTATCCAATAGAAATTCTTTCTCTAAAAAGGTGATATTTCTTGAAACAAACACCTTTGTTTCATTGAGATCATAGAAGTGATATCCAACAGAGTTCTTCGAATATCTCACAAAGTAACACAAATTGGCTCTACTATCCAATTTTTCTCCCACTGCCTGCTTCACGTAAGCAGGACATCCCCATATTCTTAAGTACGAAGAGTGGCTTCCCCATCCATATCTCATATAGAGTTTTATTCACTACTTTTTATGGACTTGGTTCAACAACTTTGCCTCTGTTTCAAGCGCAAATCCTCAAAGAGATGGCAGCAATTCTGTGGGTTCCATAATAGATCAAACTATGTCCATCAATGTTCGATTACGACGTTCTGACACACCATTCAACTGGGGTGTGGCAGGTGAAGTCCACTGTGAGAGAATCCCACTCTCCTTAAGGTAGTCTTGAAACTCAGTACTCAAGTATTCTCCACCTCGAACTAATCGAATTGTTTTAACGCTCTTTCCTAACTGTTTCTCTACTTCTGCTTTGAATTCTTTGAAATTTTCAAAGGCTTGAAACTTGTATTTCATTAAATACACATAATCATACCTCGAATGGTCCTCAGTAAAGGTAATAAAGTAGGATTGACCATATTTCGTGCTAACACTTAGCAGCCCACACACATCTGTATGGATCAAATCGAACAGATCATGTGCACGTTCCACTTTCCCTAGAAAAGGACAATTGTCATTTTTCCTTTCAGACATGACTCACGTGTCTCTAGAGAGTTTATGTATAAAGGCTCGTATTTCGTAATTTTTTTTTGCGAAATTATTTAAAATTTTTCTCTTTAAATAAATAACATGCATCTTTCATAAAATAAATTGATAAATAAGTTTAACTTTAAAAATAACAGCGGAAGTAATTATTTTATTTCAAAACAACAACTTATAAAAAATAAATATCCAACATATAAAAAGATGAGTTTGAACATGAAAATGCGAATAAATTGAAACATGAGGTCCTCGGGTTCCTACTACTGCCGACCGAAGCAGCTCACTGGTCCCCACCCTCAGTCCTGACCTCATCAGTACCTACAACAATCAAGTTTAGTGAGTCTAAAGACTCAACATGCATATATCGTGAATAATAAGTAAATATATCATAAAATCGCATGCAACGTAAAAATATCGTATCGTAAAGCGTAAGTTGAAAATCTTGTCATGAGTAATTATAAATACGTGCATATCTGAAAATCGTATGTAAAAGATTTGCTCGATAGAGCCCTGTCATAAAATATCATATCGTAATTTTTCTGGTAGAGATAATGTTTCTACGCAAGTAGCCCATAACATAACATGCACGTCTGATCATACTAAACCACAGTATACTGGGCGGTAGAGATCATCACAGCCCCTGGACTGGATATCCGTACCCATACATAATCGTAAACCGGTCGTAAGTCACCGGGTTAAGCAATCTCATAAGCGTAAGGTGGCCACAAGAAATCACATATATCTCAAAAATAAACATTTTATATTTTATGCACGTAATATAATTATAACCTTGTTTCACCGGATGAGTTGGATCGTTATTAGGCACGCTGCAACCTAATTCTATCATGAGAAACATTCAAATAACTCAACTTGACCAAAACCTCATAACCGAACCAAAAACGAGACAACTACGCCCAACAAACTTAGTATTCAATCATGGCTTCGTACCAACATGAACCATAGTTTAGTCATGATTAAAATACACCTAAAATACTGGAAAAAATAACCCTAGGGTTGTAATACACAAAAAATGTGAATGGAGGCCAAAATCGTGAAACGCTCTTTCGAGAGTCGCTTTGGCACATGGCACCGTAAATTCTCGTACGACCTCTAAACTTAACCAAATCACAAACGGCTAAAAACATGACCTTCCTAACTCATTGAGGTACTGTCCAGTCTAAGGCCATAAGCTAAAAGCAAAACAAAACTCAAACAAGCCTCCTGAACCGAGGCAATGCTGCTGTCAAAGTGCATGACAGCAGCTGCGCTTGCTTTTCCTTGTTTAAGAAACTAATGGCCATTGGGGCTTGAACCACTGACCAGAGTCTCTTACCAACATCCTAAGGGGTGGCTCGAACCATGGCTAAGGGCATTTGGCCAACCACAATTCAAGCAGACACCTAGGACACCATTAAGCTCCCACCTGAGAACCATGCTGTGCGCCATGGGGTGTGTTGCTTTATTTGTTGTTTTATATCATTCCAATGGCCATATGATCGGCCATGGCTTGATCTAGACATCATGAGGTATTGTGTGAACCATGGCTAAGGGCTAGAAGCCAACCGCAATCCACCCAAACACCCAAAAGCCGAAGACAACTCACACAAAAATCAGAAATGAAAACCGAGTGTTGTTGTTTTAAAATTTTGATAGATTCGTGCACCAAGCCTTGAAAGGCTGTCTTGGTCACGTCCTAAACATGCTAAGGGAGGGTTCTAACTATGGTTACAGTCCTTAGAACAGCCATGGTTTGAACACACACCTTAGACAACCCAAACACAAAAATCGAGCCTCAACTTGCAACTATGGGAAAGTTGCTGTCAAGTCTTGATTCCTGAGTGCATGGCCTTGAACCAATGGACTAACATGACTCCAACACACCCTAGTACATGTCTAGATGTAGCCTTGAGTGCCTGGAATCGAGCCAACCTCCTGAAACCACAAAAACAATCAAAACCATGAGGCAACAAGTGATGGCCGAGAAAATACTGCACAGATTTTTCAAGAAATTTGCTGTCATATTTCGAAATTTGCTTCATGATTTATGAACCCAACATGGTTTAAAAATATGTATAAGGCTTGATTGAAAAGAAAAGAATAACATATACATGCCTGGAAATTTGTTTAAGAAATAAAAAAAACTATACGACGAACACGGCGCGACGGAGACGGAGTTCCTTTTCTTTCTTGTTTTCTTGTTGAAGGCTCACGATTTCTTGCTGCTATTTTCTCTAAAATTTTCAAATGTGAGGGGGTGGAGGAGTGTTAAGGAATGAAGGGGTAGGTTACAAGAAAAATAAAGGAGTGAAGAATGCATTAGAGGGAAGTTTCAAATTTAAGGAATGGAATGGCACAAGGAAATGATTTTTTTCCTTTTAATTGCTCGAAAATGAGGGAATGGCTAGGCTAATTTTGAGGTTTAATTAGTTGCACTAAAAGTGCTTAATTATTAATTATTGGGGATTTAAAAGTGAGGAAATTATCATACAAAGAAAGGTTAGGGAAAAGAATCAAAATAGAGAGTTGCCAAACATGTAAGGATTTGATTGAAGGAGGGCCGAAATTTTGCTATCAAAATGGAGGGAAAATATTGCTTAATTCATGAATTTTAACTTTTTCAAGTTTTAAACACTTATTATGTATTTTAGTGAATTAATAATTTAATTTAGGATAGTAATTTTCTTGAATGAATGGCTAAGTCTTAAAATAAATTACTAACATGTTAAGTTACAATTTCTTAAATAAAATAGGCCTAGATTAATTTATTCCAATTGGTTACACATTTTAATTTAGGATTTTAATTAATTATTGGACATAAAAGAACTTATTTACTACTTAACTCCGATTAATTAAATAAATCCTTAAACATTCTTTTACATTAAAATAAATTATTCTTTGGATTAAATTAAATTTAAGAATATTTTCTTATTATTAATTTTATCTCAATACTCCAACTCCAGTCCGGCCTCGCTTATGTATTCGAAAAGATAAAAACTAAACTTCTGCGTAAAATAAATAATCATGACTCAACAAATTTAAAAATGAATTAAAACCCTCATGCATAAAAAAATCATTTTAATTTAAATAATAGTAATTATGCATGGCTTATACATAATCTGATTTTTGGGTTCTACAACTCTCTCCCTCTTAAAAGAAATTTCGTCCTCGAAATTAAAACATACTGAATAACTCGGGGTACCGACTCTTCATATCTGGCTCAGATTCCCACGTAGCTTCCTCCTCCGAATGATTAAGCCATTTGACTTTCACTAGCTTCACCGGCTAGTTCCGAAGCCTTTTCTCCTTTCTGTCTAAGATTTGCACTGGTCTTTCTTCATAAGACAGGTTCGGAGTGAACTACAACGGTTCGAAGTTCAAGACAAGTGAAGGATTCGCCATATACTTCCTCAGCATAGAGACGTGGAACACGTTGTGTACTCCGGTCAGATTCGGCGGAAGAGCAACACGATAAGCTAACGTCCCAACCCTTTCAAGGATCTCAAATGGTCCGATGAATCTCGGACTGAGCTTCCCTTTCTTCCCGAACCGCATGACACCTATCATAGGTGCTCTCTTCACAAAAACACGGTCGCCAACGGCAAACTCTAGATCTCTTCTCCCTTGATCCGCATAACTCTTCTGTCGACTCTGAGCAGTCCTCATTATATCACGGATCTTGACTACTACATCGGTAGTCTGCTGAATAATCTCCGGGCCCAATTCTGACCTCTCACCTATTTCATCCCAGTGAATAGGCGATCTACACTTACGAACATACAATGCTTCATATGGAGTCATATTTTTAGATGACTGGAAACTGTTGTTATAGGTGAACTCCACCAATGGCAACTTCGACTCCCAACTCCCCGAGAAATCGAGGACACATGCACTGAGAAGATCCTCTAAAATCTGGATGACTCACTCTGACTGCCCATCTGTCTGTGGATGGAAAGCTGTGCTAAACAGCAACTTCGTACCTATAGCTGAATGCAAACTCTTCCAAAATGAGGATCTCGGTCAGATACTATAGAAACGGGAATACCATGAAGTCGGACTATCTCTCGGATATACAACTCTGCATACTGAATCATTGTGAAAGTCGTCTTAATAGGCAAGAAGTGCGCTGATTTGGTAAGACGATCAACAATCACCCAGTAGCATTTGATCCTCTGGCCGACTTCGGCAAACCGACCACGAAGTCCATGGTAACATTCTCCCACTTCCACTTGAGAATAGAAAGGGGCTTGAACATACCTGTTGGTCTCTGATGTTCCGGTTTCACTAGCTGACACGTCAAACACTCTGATACGAAACGTCTGATATCCTTCTTCATTCCGGGCCACCAATACAACAACTGTAAATCTTTGTACATCTTCGTACTCCCAGGGTGAATAGAGTACGGCGACATGTGGGCCTCAGATAAAATATCTCCTCGAATAGAACTGCCGGTAGGAACCCACATTCTGTCTCGAAATCTCACAATGCCGTCGCTAACTGTATACAAGATAATGCCTTTGGCCTCATCTCTCTGCTTCCACTTTGCCAACTGCTCATCTGTTGGCTGTCCACTGCGAATATGGTCTAGAAGAGAAGACTGAATCGTCAACGTAGATAGATGAGGAACTCTACCTCGAGGATAAGTCTTTAGATCAAACCTCTTCATCTCAGACTGAAGGGGTCTCGGAATCACCAAATGAGCCATCACTGCGACTTTCCTGCTCAATGCATCCGCAACTACATTAGCTTTGCCAGGGTGGTAGCTAATGTCACAGTCATAGTCCTTCACTAGCTCCAACCAACGCCTCTGACGCATATTCAGATCTTTCTGCGTAAAGAAGTACTTGAGGCTCTTATGGTCGGTAAAGATCTGGCACCTCTCCCCGTACAAATAATGCCTCCAAATCTTCAAGGCAAATATTACGGCTGCCAACTCTAGATCGTGGATAGGGTAATTCTTCTCATGGGTCTTCAACTGACGAGAAGCATATTCTATTACCTTCCCATGCTGCATCAACACAACGCCTAAACCGAGCTTCGAAGCATCGGTATAAAAAACAAAATCTCCTTGCCCTGATGGCATGGCCAATACCGGCACTGAAATAAGAGCTTGCTTCAAAGAATCGAAGCTCTTCTGACACTCATCGCTCCACACGTACTTAGCATTCTTCTTTTTCAACGACGTGAGTGGAACTGCGATAGAGGAGAAACCCTGAATAAACTTCCGATAATATCCTGCTAGCCCAAGGAAACTACGGATCTCAGAGGCATTTTGCGGAACAACCCAATCTCTGACTGCTGCAACTTTCGCTGGGTCTACCTCGATACATCTGCTAGAAACGACGTGGCCTAAGAACGCCACCTTCTCTAACCAGAACTCGCACTAACTGAACTTTGCGAATAACTTGTGCTTTTGCAAGGTCTGCAATATTGCGGTCAGATGTCTGCTGTGATCCTCTTGATTCTTTGAGTAGACGAGAATGTATTCTATGAATACTATCACGAACTGATCAAGATACGGCTGAAATACGCGATTCATGAGGTCCATGAAGATCGCTAGCGCATTCGTCAAACCGAACGGCATCACAAGGAATTCGAAGTGGCCATAACGAGTCCTAAAAGCAGTATTGAGAATAACGGCGTCTTTCACCCTCAACTAGTGATACCCAGATCGCAGATCTATCTTTGAGACTACCGAAGCTCCCTGCAACTGATCAAATAAATCTTCAATCCTCAGAAGTTGGTATTTGTTCTTCACTGTAACCCTGTTCAATTCCCCGTAATCAATGCAGAGTCTCATCGAACCATCCTTCTTCTTCACAAACAGGACTGGCGCGCCCCATGGCAAAAAACTCGTGCGAATGAACTCCTTGTCAAGAAGTTCCTGAATCTGCTTCTTGAGTTCTGCCATTTCTGTCAGTTCTAATCGGTACAGCGCTTTGAGATAGGTGCGGTACCTGGTATAAGTTCAATAGAAAACTCCACCTCTCGCACAGGTGGCATACCAGAGACGTCATCAGGAAAAATGTCTAGGAAGTCCTTGACAACTGGGACATCGGAGGCTGACAGACTGGGTGTCTCGGGAACAGATACAAAAGTCACTAAAAACGCTCGACAACCTTTACGCATGATCTTCCTAGCATGGACACAAGATATCATACACGGTAAATAAAAGTACATGTCTGGCTCAAATAAGAACTGCTCTCTCCCGAGCGGTCGGACTAGAACAGATCTCCGCTTGAAATCAATCAAAACTATGTTCTTTAATAGCCAGTCCATACCCAGAAGGATATCAAACTCTGGCATCGGCAATCCGATAAGATCCGCATAAACAAGATTGCCATGAAGTTCGAGGTCTATGTCTCGGACCACATTAGTAGCTGTCAGCTCCTCTCCCGAAGGCAGTTCTACTGAATACGCTACATCTAGCCCGATGGTCTTCACCTTGAGGAAATTCGCAAAGATCTCTGAAATGAACGAATGAGTAGCCCCTAAATCTATCAAGGCATTGGTAGCTGAACCAGCTATAAAAATTCTCCCTGGAAGGTTGGAACATCATGCTGAACCCAATAGTTACAATAATTAAACTTATAGACGTGCGAAGGTCAAAGTTCTTCTAACCTAAATTCTCGAAAATAACGCTGATTAGAGCATGCAATCCTATCACAAATTCTAAGTTCAAGATCTCAACCCAAAACATTAAATTCTAAATACAGGATACCTGTCATGAGGATTGTCTCTGGGCTCGTCTCTGCTGCATGGAGGGCAAAAACTCTGCCTTGGGTAGGCAGACTCCCCCGAGGGCACTCTTTTAGTAAGTGGTCAGGACTACCACACTTGTAGCACTTCCCCGAACCATACATACAAGCTCCAGCATGACGGCGTGCGCACTTAGCACAGACTGGGTACTCTGAGGTCCTCGGGACTGCCCGTCCCGGCTGCTGCTGTCCTTTGTTCCTGGATGGGCTATGGAAAGTCTTATTACTCTGATGTTGCTGATGAGGAGGGCGGTGCGGTGCTTGGACTGGTCACTTGCCCTTGCGATCTCTCTCAATATCATTCTGATCCTGTTCTGCAGCTAGAGCTCTGGAGACAGCGACATCATAAGTAGTAGGGCCAGCCACCCTAACATCGCGGCGCAAGATCGGCCGTAGACCATCCAGAAAATGCCTCAACTTGGCTCCGGCATCATTTGCAATCAGGGGCACAAAATGGAAACCCCTCTCAAATCTATGGATAAACTCCGTAACAGTCATGTCTTCCTGTCTCAGTGTCATGAACTCTGTGGTCAATCTGGAACACACCTGATAAACATAAAAATTGTACATTAATTAAATGTTTTATAATATAAATATATAGTTTTTGTTTTATTAAATGTTTAAATATTATATGTTTTATAATAAATTGTATAAAATATAAGTTGTTGTGTAATTACAAGTTTTTACTATTTTTTACAGGTTTGATAAAACAAGAATAAACTTGGCGTTGCAAATGGGATTAAGATGATTCTTGGACCTGTAGAAAGTTGATTATAATATCTACAATATTGTTGACAAGCATGAGATAAAAATCCTCTCACAATTAGGTTCAAATTAAGCAACAAATAAAGTTACCAAAGGAGAGGCAGTTTTACCATGCTCTAGTATTTTGACCATATCTCTCTAATTACTTGGTCAAATGGTTTGAAAAAAATACACAACTAGACAACTCAATTATCCACATGTGTCTTTTTATGTGAAGAAGCAAATTCGGAGAAGAAGATTTTCAAAAGTGATGTGTAATATAATATAATATCTTGGAACACCAATGAAGACTTATGTGTAAAAAAATAATATTTTATTTGTGGTTGTCTCCCCAAATTTGGCTATAAATAGGGGTGCATTGTAATGTATTGAGATATCCCTCATTCTATGAACAAACCTTTGAGTTCATAATATTTCTCTCTATATTTTTCCTTTATTTCTTCATTTAAATACAATTAGCATGTTAATTTCATATTCAAAGTTTTACACTTTGAATAATGAATAGCTAACTTCCTAAAGTTGAGATGATAAGGTGAAACTCTTGGCATGATAATAAGGTTATTAAAAGGTAAGAATCTATGTTTTATATTATTTAATCATTATTTATTGTTTATGTTATATTTATTTCTTTAAGCATTTTTATACCCTACTTATAAGTGGGAGTTTTGATTTATTGTTGCTATATGTTACACTAAATTCTTGGAACCATTTAAATGTTAGTTTGGTTTTACCAACCATTTAACTTGGATTCCTTGATTTATTATATATGAATATATCATAGTATTAATTTATTGGTACCATTTAAATGTTTGTTTGGTTTTACCAACCATTTAAAGTGGGAACCTTGATTTAGTGTTTACAAATATATATAGCACAATAAATACTTGACCACATTTATAAGTTTTGGTATATATTATATACTTATAAGATAATAATTTATAACATAATATAAATATGATTATTTAATATATTGGAAACATTTTATTAAGTAGATTCCAATATTATTCGTTAATGTTAACTTTATTAAAATACCAAGAGTGGATCCTTTAATCTCAACTACTTAAATTAAAATTGGAACAATTAAAATTTACCCATTAAAGATTCAAACAATTAAAATTAAAAAGAAACAAAAACAAAAACAAAACAAAAAGACATTGTAGTGGACTTGTAATTACCTTAGCTTCCCTGTGGATACAATATCGGACTCACCGAATTATACTACTTGTGGACAACCTGCTCTTGTGATTGCAACAATCAAAGTGACAACAAGTTTTTGGCGCCGTTGACGGGGAAGTATAATTTAATTTCAAGTCTATTTAATTTTGTTTATAGTTTATTTTTCTTTATTTGTATTTTTATTGCTTTTGTGTGTTTTTATTCTTTTGCATTTGCATTTGCATGAGCATTATTTGGTCACGTACACTTAGTGGTCGAATCATTCGAAATAACCCTTTATTTTCACAAAACATGGCGGAAGAACCCATCCAAGAAAATGAAGATGAAATTCAATCTTAACATGATCATGATAGACGAAGAACACTTAGAGATCACATGAATCCTACACGTACTAGTGCACCTTCATGTCTAGTTTTTCCCTCCGATGCATCTCATTTCAATTTTAAGCCTGGTATTATCCAACTTTTTCCCAACTTTCATGGCTTAGATTCTGAAAATCCATACATGCATTTACGAGAATTTGAAGAAGTGTGCAACACATATAATGATCTAAATTGTAGCATGAACACCATTCGATTTAAGCTTTTTCCTTTTTCTTTAAAAGATAAAGCTAAAACTTAGCTACAAAATCTTTGATCGGGATCCATTCGAACTTGGGATGAATTGCAACAACAATTTTTGAAAAAAATTTTTCCATCGCATAGAACAACTTCTTTCAAAAGGCAAATCATCACTTTCACTCAAAAACAAGGAGAAACTTTTTATCAGTGTTGGGATAGATATAAAGAATTGCTTAATCTTTGTCCACATCATGGTTTTGAAATTTGGAGAGTTGTTTCTCAATTTTATAAAGGCTTAACAGTTAAAGATAGGCAAATGGTTGAATTTATGTGTAATGGAACATTTGAAGATAACGATCCAAATGAGGCAATTGAGTATCTCGATTCATTAGCTGAAAATGCTCAAAATTGGGACACTATAGGTACAATCGATTCATCAAACAAGATTCAATCTCCTACATCTGATGGAGGTATGTACACTCTCAAAGATGAACATGATCTTCATGCTAGATTTACCTCTTTGGCAAGAAAAGTTGAGGCACTTGAATTGAAATAGAATGGTCAATTAAAATCTGTTCAAGAAATTGCGTGTCACATCTATGATACAAATTATCATTCAACAAAAGATTGTGCCACTTTGCCCTCTTTTAAAGAATGTCTCCATGAACAAGCCAATGTTTTGAGNATTAAAATCTGTTCAAGAAATTGCGTGTCACATCTGTGATACAAATTATCATTCAACAAAAGATTGTCCCACTTTGCCCTCTTTTAAAGAATGTCTCCATGAACAAGCCAATGTTTTGAGCAATTTCAAAAGGCCAAATTTTGAACCATTTTCTCAAAATTACAATCCAAGTTGGCGAAATCATCCAAATTTTAGTTGGAGGAATGATAATGCTGCACAATTTTCACAACCACCTTTCCAAAATCAACATAATTTTCAAAATTATGCACCTTATGTTCCTCCACCTAAAAGGAATTTGGAAGATATATTGAATTCTTTCATTGCAAAGCAAGAGTCTATCAATACTCAAACTGCTAAAACCATGACAGATTTGAAAGACACTCTTGCTAAATTTGCATCTGCACTTAATGTTCATGAAAAAGGTAAATTTCCTTCACAACCTCTGCCTAATCCCAAGGATCATCATTCACAAACTGGAACTTCTGGAACTCAACCGATGGATCAGGTAAAATCTGTTATTATCCTTCGAAGTGGTAAGGTTGTGGAAAAATCCATTCTTGAACCTTGTGAAGATGATGATAAATCAACTCCAAAGGGTAAGGAAGTGGAACCCATAACTTGCGAAGAGGAGGTTCAACAGACAGTGTCACCACCATCCCCTCATGCATTGAAAAATACAAAAAAATCAAATTTGAATTCTGATATATATGATATTTTTAAATAAGTAAAAAGTTAATATTCTTTTATTAGATCCAATAAAACAGGTACCATCATATGCCAAATTTTTGAAAGACTTGTGCACTGTGAAAAGAAAATTGAATGTGAAAAAGAAAGCATTTTTAGTCGAACAAGTAAGTGCAATCATTCAAAATAATAATTCTTTGAAATATAAAGACCCTGGTTGTCCTACTATTTCTTGTATTATTGGAGAACGAAAGATTAAAAAAGCCTTGCTTGACCTTGGAGCTAGTGTGAATTTACTTCCATATTCAGTTTATCAAGAACTCAATCTAGGCGAGTTAAAACCTACTTCGAGAACACTTTTACTTGCTGATAGATCTGTTAAAGTGCCAAGAGGTATGGTAGAAGACCTATTGGTCCAAGTTGATAACTTTGTATATCCTGTCAATTTTATAGTGTTAGATACACAACCTATCGAAGCTTGTAATGCAATTCCTGTAATTTTAGGTCGTCCATTTTTAGCAACTTCTAATGCTCTTACAAATTGCAGGAATGGAATAATGATGTTGTCATTTGGTAGCATGACCTTGGAGCTTAATGTGTTTAATCTTTGTAAGCAACCACATGACAAAGGAGATGAAAGTGAAGATGAAAATCTTATTGAAACTCTTGTGGAAGAAAACATTCAAGAAGGGAGTAATCGTGATCAATTAAATATTTGTTCAATTGAAACTGTTAAAGAAAATAATGAAATTGATCTTGATGATTTTATCAGGTATCACTCGTTACCAGGATCAGAGAAAGAATTTGATGCAAAATATGAGAACAAAGACGAACCACCTGTTAGAGTAGGTGCACGTCGAGCCAAGTGTTGGCCGAGTGTTCACAATGAAACTCTATGTATAAGCAATCTTTATTTTAATAATATTTGAAATTATTGTTTTGGCACATCTTTATCTGTATACCCATGCTAGTTGCATAGATAAAGCCCTTGAATATACAAATAGTAGAAAGAATATGAGATGCTCATATGATGAGTATCATGAAACTCATATTTGGAATACTGTATATTCTAAACGGTTCCTAGTCGATTCAGCCGCCGCTAAGAAGGATATAGGCCGCTCGAGCTTGAGACTAGTATCTGCGATGTGAGTACCATGTTTCATTGGTAGGGGACATTGTGATGTCCGAGCATGCAGATAGGTGCTCCTGGTAGAGTGCACTGAACAACCCTCCATTAAAGGACTTTCCAAGTGGTTCTCACTTATCGAGTGGAAAAGTCCTAGTTTATGGTTGTACACCATTAGTCCTTATGACCCGGGACAACATTGAGACTCTATGTGCTAGAATTACACTTTGACTTGTTTACCGACTCTCATGGGGTCATCAGGTGGCAAGGTTGGGTGTTCTGTCGAAACATATAGGAGTCGATGCATTGTAGTCGGGGATTCACCGCTTACCTACGGGTATGGATATCCTATGTGTTTTTC
>NC_133316.1:13079080-13080008 GCF_012295235.1 Primulina huaijiensis | reverse complement strand
GCAATTGGTTGGACACTAAAAGATCTCAAGGGCATTAATCCACTAATTTGCACTCACAAAATTCACTTAGAAGAAAATGCAAAAACATCTCAACAACCACAAAGGAGATTAAATCCACACATGAAAGATGTTGTGAAAACTGAAGTTCTCAAACTACTTGATGTTGGGATTATCTACCCTATTTCTGATAGTAAGTGGGTAAGCCCAACACAAGTAGTTCCGAAAAAATCTGGCATCACAGTGATAAAAAATGAAAAAGGTGAATTGTTAACAAGTCGAGTCCCATCTAGTTGGCGGATGTGTATTGATTATAGAAAATTAAATGACGCCACTAGAAAAGATCATTTTCCATTACCATTTTTGGATCAAATTTTAAAAAGAGTAGCAGGTCATCCATACTACTGTTTTCTTGATGGATATTCAGGTTATTATCAAATTCCCATTGCACTCGAAGATCAAAATAAAACTACATTCACATGTCCTTTTAGAACATTTGCATTTAGAAGGATGCCATTTGGATTATGCAATGCCCCAGCAACATTTCAAATATGTATGCTAAGCATTTTTTGCGACATGGTTGAAAATTGTTTGGATATTTTCATGGATGATTTAACAGTCTTTGGGAATACATTTGATAATTGTCTTGAAAATTTGGAAAAAGTTTTAAAAAGATGCCAGGAAAAAGGTCTTATTTTAAATTAAGAAAAATTTCATTACATGATTACTTCTGGAATTGTTTTGGGACATGTCGTATCATCTCATGGAATTGAAGTTGATAAAGCAAAAGTTGATGTCATTGCCAATTTACCCCCTCCAAAAACCATTAAAGAAATTCGCTCATTTTTGGGACATGCTGGATTTTATAGGAGGTTTATAAAGGACTTTAGTTTAATCTCTAAACCCATTTGTAACCTCTTAACAAAGGATA
>NC_133316.1:13076542-13077676 GCF_012295235.1 Primulina huaijiensis | reverse complement strand
ACTTCTCCGTTTATGGAAACAATTCCAAGATGAGCATCATAGTCTGGGGAATCCGACTAAAAAAGACCCTGTTTACCAATTTATAAGAAAATTGGATGGGAAGCATATCCTCGACTCATAGAAGGCGTTGAAGCCGTTTGTGGACGTAAAACCAGAGGAAAATTACCAAAAAGAAAGTAAAAACATGGCTGGAACCCCTGCACAATCATTGAAAAATATTTGTGTATTTTGTGGGTCGAGTCTTGGAAAAAATGAAGTGTTTGTAGAAGCAGCGAATAATCTTGGAAAGATATTGGCTGAGAGAAAAATTCACTTGGCATATGGGGCAGGTAATATTGGGTTAATGAGATCTGTTTCAACATCTGCTCATCTTGGAGGTAGTCAGGTTTTGAGTATTATTCCTACAGCTTTAGCTGAAGGAAATATTACAGGTGTTACGATTGGTGAGGAATTAAAAGTTTCTTCTATGTATGAAAGAATCACAAAAATGATTGAAAATTCTGATACTTTTATCGCACTACCAGGTGGTTTTGGTACATTAGAAGAAATTTTTCACACTATTTCTTGGGCACAACTTAATATCCATAATAAACCTGTGGGCTTGTTGAATATCAATAATTATTAAAATAAAACCATGTTTATTGTTTGTATCTTAGTAATTTTTGCAAAAATATCATACATTACATGTTTGAAAGGTTAAAATTAGAACATGTATTAATCTATTTAAGGATGTTTAAATTTTTATTTGAAAAAAAAAATGTCAATTTTAATATTCTGATCAATATAAAAATATGATTTATGAAATCTTTTTTAGTGATTAACCATTGTGATAAAATCAGGTATTAAAGTATATGGGCGAAGATATACTTTATAAGAGTGCCTAAAATTTTAAACTGACACATATTTTGTGAGTGAGTGAAGAGGACTGAGAAAACAACTTTCGAGCCTTTATTGATCATGAGAGAGGCTATCTATTGTTTAGATCTTGAGTTCTTATTTTTTTAAAAAAATGATATTTCCTGAAGAAAAAAAAGAGAAAAAAAAAACAAAAAGAAAGATGTTGAAGATCTATGTAATTTTTAAGTTATATGCTACGACCCATTTATCTCTCATAAAAAAAAAAAAAAAAAAAAA
>NC_133316.1:13064582-13076176 GCF_012295235.1 Primulina huaijiensis | reverse complement strand
AGGAAAAAATATATAATAAGAACAACTAGATTTTGAATCAATGGATTTTCTATCTTTTGATTAGTTTGGCTCGTTTGTCTGTCTGCATTCTGTAAACCATTTTTCTGAGCATTTATCTGTATTCCAACTCCATGAGAGAAATCGTTGCCATAAATTGAAACATTTATTAACCTGTGAGGATATGGAGTTGAGACTCTTACTAGGAATTTCTGAAGGCCGTGTACATTTAACTACCTGAAATAAGCTTTGAATTGATCATCTCAAATTATTTCATAAATTATAATTATGATGATCTTGATATAACTTTGACAGTTTTCAAATTTAATTTAAACACTTAGATAGTTTTGATTACATTTCTATTTAAATTAATCAATATGTTTTGTATTGCTATTAACGCTTAAATTGCTAGGGACTAGCAATAAGCTGGTTGGGAGGTGTGATAAACATAAAAATTGTACATTAATTAAATGTTTTATAATATAAATATATAGTTTTTGTTTTATTAAATGTTTAAATATTATATGTTTTATAATAAATTGTATAAAATATAAGTTGTTGTGTAATTACAAGTTTTTACTATTTTTTACAGGTTCGATAAAACAAGAATAAACTTGGCGTTGCAAATGGGATTAAGATGATTCTTGGACCTGTAGAAAGTTGATTATAATATCTACAATATTGTTGACAAGCATGAGATAAAAATCCTCTCACAATTGGGATCAAATTAAGCAACAAATAAAGTTACCAAAGGAGTGACAGTTTTACCATGCTCAAGTATTTTGACCATATCTCTCTAATTACTTGGTCAAATGGTTTGAAAAAAATACCACAACTAGACAACTCAATTATCCACATGTTTCTTTTTATGTGAAGAAGCAAATTCGGAGAAGAAAATTTTCAAAAGTGATGTGTAATATAATATAATATCTTGGAACACCAATGAAGACTTATGTGTAAAAAAATAATATTTTATTTGTGATTGTCGCCCCAAATTTGGCTATAAATAGGGGTGCATTGTAATGTATTGAGATATCCATCATTTTCTGAACAAACCTTTGAGTTCATAATATTTCTCTCTATATTTTTCCTTTATTTCTTCATGTAAATACAATTAGCATGTTAATTTCATATTCAAAGTTTTACACTTTGAATAATGAATAGCTAACTTGCTAAAGTTGAGATGATAAGGTGAAACTCTTGGCATGATAATAAGGTTGTTAAAAGGTAAGAATCTATGTTTTATATTATTTAATCATTATTTATTGTTTATGTTATATTTATTTCTTTAAGCATTTTTATACCTTACTTATAAGTGGGAGTTTTGATTTATTGTTGCTATTTGTTACACTAAATTCTTGGAACCATTTAAATGTTAGTTTGGTATTACCAACCATTTAAAGTGGATGCCTTGAATTATTATATATAAAAATATTATAATATTAAATTCTTGGAACCATTTAAATGTTAGTTTGGTTTTACCAACCATTTAACTTGGATTCCTTGATTTATTATATATGAATATATCATAGTATTAATTTATTGGTACCATTTAAATGTTTGTTTGGTTTTACCAACCATTTAAAGTGGGAACCTTGATTTAGTGTTTACAAATATATATAGCACAATAAATACTTGACCACATTTATAAGTTTTGGTATATATTATATACTTATAAGATAATAATTTATAACATAATATAAATATGATTATTTAATATATTGGAACCATTTTATTAAGTGGATTCTAATATTGTTCGTTAATGTTAACTTTATTAAAATACCAAGAGTGAATCCTTTAATCTCAACTACTTAAATTAAAATTGGAACAATTAAAATTTACCCATTAAAGATTCAAACAATTAAAATTAAAAAGAAACAAAAACAAAACAAAAAGACATTGTAGTGGACTTGTAATTACCTTAGCTTCCCTGTGGATACGATATCGGACTCACCGAATTATACTACTTGTGGACAACCTGCTCTTGGGAGTGCAACAATCAAAGTGACAACAGCACCTCGTCAGTAAAATATTTAGAGTAGAATACCTCTGTAAAGCGCGTCCAGCTCAGAGTAGCCAAATCTAGGGTTACAGATGCTCCTTCCCACCATTGGCAAGCGTCTCCTCCAAAGAGATAGGTCGCGCAACGAACCCTATCTCCATCTTCCAGCCCCATGAATTCAAAGATAACTTCAAGGGACTTAATTTAGCTCTCGGCAATCGTAGGATCTGTCGTCCCTGAGAATTCTTTTGGCCTCATCTTCATGAACCGTTCACAGATAGCCTCAGGCCCCGTGTGCCTGGCTGCCACAGCATGGTTCCCCGCAAACCGTGCGAAGAACTGAGCCATCCCAGCTAACATCTGGGCGTTCATGTCCGGTGGAGGGGGTGGCTGTAAATCTCTTTCCTGCCTATGATCCTCACCGTCCTCATGACGATGCTCGTCGTCTCTCGTGCGGTCATGAATGCGTCTAGGAGGCATACTATTCCATATATACAACCCACTACGTAACCAACACGCATAATCCTATTATTTCTTTAAATTTAAATAATGAATTCATAATCATAATCTTGACATAAAACGTTCCATGAAAATATGATGTTAAAATATCTCATACTTTAAACAAAATGCGTAAACGTAAAACTTACAGACCGAAGACGTGACTTCATGAGCTTCTCGAGGTCAATAGTAGTACAACCATTTACAAGAACATAGGCTCTGATACCAACTGTAAAGGCCCGTATTTCATAATTTTTATTTTTTTTGCGGAATTATTTAAAATTTTTCTCTTTAAATAAATAACATGGATCATTCATAAAATAAACTGATAAATAAGTTTAACTTTAAAAATAACAGCGGAAATAATTATTTTGTTTCAAAACAACAACTTAAAAAAAATAAATATCCAACATATAAAAGATGAGTTTGAACATGAAAATGCGAATAAACTGAAACATGAGGTCCTCGGGTTCCTACTACTGCCGACCCAAGCAGCTCACTGGTCCACGCACTCAGTCCCGACCTCATCACTACCTACAACAATCAAGTCTAGTGAGTCTAAAGACTCAACATGCATATAGCGTGAATAACAAGTAAATATATCATAAAATCGCATTCAACGTAAAAAATATAGTATCATAAAGCGTAAGGTGAAAATCGTGTCATGAGTAATTATAATTACGTGCATATCTTAAAATAGTACTTAAAAGATTTGCTCGATAGAGCCCTGTCATAAAATATCATATCGTAATTTTTCTGGTAGAGATAATGTTTCTACGCAAGTGGCCCACAACATAACATGCACGTCTGATCATACTAAACCACAGTATACTGGGCGGTAGAAATCATCACAGCCCTTGGACTGGATATCCATACCTATACATAATCGTAAACCGGTCGTAAGTCAACGGGTTAAGCAATCTCATAAGCGTAAGGTGGCAACAAGACATATCGCATATATCTCAAAAATAAACATTTTATCTTTTATGCACTTAATATAATTATAACCCTGTTTTATCGGATGAGTTGGATCCTTCCTAGGCTCGCTGTGACCTAACTCTATCATGAGAAACATGCAAATAACTCAACTTGACCAAAACCTCATAACCGAACCAAAAACGAGACAACTACGCCCAACAAACTAAGTATTCAAGCATGGCTTCGTACCAACACGAACCAACATTTAACCATAGTTTAGCCATGATTAAAATACACCTAAAACACTGGAAAACATAACCCTAGGGCTGTAATACACGAAAAATGTGAATGAAGGCCAAAATCGTGAAACGCTCTTTTGAGAGTCACTTTGGCACATTGCACCGTAAATTCTCGTACGACCTCTAAACTTAACCAAATCACGAACGGCCAAAAACATGAAATTCCTAACTCATTGAGGTACTGTCCAATCCAAGGCCATAGGCTAAAAGCAAACCAAGAACTCAAACAAGCCTCCTGAACTGAGGCGATGGTGCTGTCAAAGTGCGTGACAGCAGCTGCGCTTGCTTTTCCTTGTTTAAGAAACTAATGGCCATTGTGGCTTGAACCACCGACCAGAGTCTCTTACCAACATCCTAAGGGGTGGCTCGAACCACGGCCAAGAGCACTTGGCCAACCACAATTCAAGCAGACACCTAGGACACCACTAAGCTCCCACCCGAGAACCATGCTGTGCGCCATGGGGTGTGTTGCTTTATTTGCTATTTTATATCATTCCAATGGACATATGATCGGCCATGGCTTGATCTAGACATCATGAGGTATTGTGTAAACCATGGCTAAGGGCTAGAAGCCAACCACAATCCACCCAAACACCCAAAAGCCGAAGCCAACTCACACAAAAATCAGAAATGAAAACCGAAGGACACTTGTGTTGTTGTTTTAAAATTTTGATAGATTCGTGCACCAAGCCTTGAAAGGCTGTCTTGGTCACGTACTAGACATGCTAAGGGAGGGTTCTAACCATAGCTATAGTCCTTAGAACATCCATGGTTCGAACACACACCTTAGACAACCCAAACACAAAAATCAAGCCTCAACTTGCAACAATGGGAAAGTTGCTGTCAAGTCTTGATTCCTGAGTGCATGGCCTTGAACCAATGGACTAACATGACTCCAACACAACCTAGTACATGCCTAGATGCAGCCTTGAGTGTCTGGAATCGAGCCAACCTCCTGAAACCACAAAAACAATCAAAACCGTGAGGCAACAAGTGATGGCCGAGAAGATACTGCACAGATTTTTCAAGAAAGTTGCTGTCATATTTCGAAATTTGCTTCATGATTTATGAAACCAACATGGTTTAAAAATATGTATAAGGCTTGATTGAAAAGAAAAGAATAACATATACATGCCTGGAAATTTGTTTAAGAAAGAAAACAAACTATACGACGAACACGGCGCGGCGGAGACGGAGTTCCTTTTCTTTCTTGTTTTCTTGTTGAAGGCTCACGATTTCTTGCTGCTATTTTCTCTGTAATTTTCGAATGTGAGGGGGTGGAGGAGTGTTAAGGAATGAAATGGTAGGTTACAAGGAAAATAAAGGAGTCAAAAATGCATTAGAGGGAAGTTTCAAATTTAAGGAATGGAATGGCGCAAGGAAATGATTTTCTTCCTTCTAGTTGCTCGAAAATGAGGGAATGGCTAGGCTAATTTTGAGGTTTAATTAGGTGCACTAAAAGTGCTTAATTATTAATTATTGGGGATTTAAAAGTGAGCGAATTATCATACAAAGAATGGTTAAGGAAAAGAATCAAAATGGAGAGTTGCCAAACATGTAAGGATTTGATTGAAGGAGGGCCGAAATTTTGGTATCAAAATGGAGGTAAAATATTGCCTAATTCATGAATTTTAACTCTTTAAAGTTTTAAACATTTATTATGTATTTTAGTGAATTAATAATTTAATTTAGGATAGTAATTTTCTTGCATGAATGGCTAAGTCCTAAAATAAATTACTAACATGTTAAGTTACAATTTCTTAAATAAAATAGGCCTAGATTAATTTATACCAATTGGTTACACATTTTAATTTAGGCTTTTAATTAATTATTGGACATAAAAGAACTTATTTACTACTTAACTCCAATTAATTAAATAAATCCTTAAACATTCTTTTACATTAAAATAAATTATTCTTTGGCTTAAATTAAATTTAAGAATATTTTCTTATTATTAATTTTATCTCAATACTCTAACTCCAATCCGGCCTCGCTTATGTATCCGAAAAGATAAAAACTAAACTTCTGCGTAAAATAAATAATCATGACTCAAAAAATTTAAAAATGAATTTAAACCCTCATACATAAAAAAATCATTTTAATTTAAATAATAGTAATTATGCATGGCTTATACGTAATCTGATTTTTGGGTTCTACATTATGCCTAACGAGTCAAACATGCACTCTCCCACTACCTTGTGCATCATTCTTTGGGAAATATGTCATAGCCTAGCATGTCACAAATGTGCTTGGTTTAGACTATCTTGTTTTCTTTTTTTTTTTCTCGTTGTTGTTATCTTGTTTATTTGGACATGGTTGTTTGAAATATCTTTTATTTTTAAGTTATAGAGGTTTTTTTTATTTCAAATATTCCAATCAAACATTCATTCTTGTAAATATTATAAACACATTTGCTAAATAAACAAGAAAATTCATCTTTATCAAGTATAGAAACGGAAATAATGTTCTTCATCAAATCCGGAACCAACAAAACATTTCTGAAAAGTAACTTAATATTATTGTCTAATATTAAATAAACGTCTCCTATGTCCAGCGCAAAAACTCTTGCTCCATTGCCCATCCTCAGGAAGGTCTCACCTTACCCAAGAAGTTGAATTAATTGAGACATTTATTTCAATATAAAACATAACGTTGCCAGAACTCTTCTAGGCAAGATATTCCTTGCAATTTCACTTCCATTGTCCAGGCTTCTTGTAATAGAAGCAAACGTCTTCTCCTTCGTTAGGCTTTTTGGGCTCTTTAGAAGTGTTTGTTGCCTACTTCTTGTTGGGTTCGTTTTACTTGGGAGGACCAGAATGCTTCTTACCCTTCCCTTTTGGCCCTTTCTTTGTCCCTGATGAAGAGCTCACGAGGAAAACATGTTTTTCCTTCTTGATGGTGGCTTCATAACTATTCAGCATGTTGACCAACTCTTCAAGGTTGGCCTCCAACTTGTTCATGTTGAAGTTCACCACAAACCCATCAAACGACGATGACAGTGACAATAGTAAAATTTCTGTCGCCAGTTCATTGGGAATAACAAGATCCAGGACAACTAACATTTCAATGAGCCCAATCATCCTCACACCATGCTCATGGACCGATGCACCTTCTCGCAAACATGATGTCATGAGTTTTTTGACAATAGCGTGTTTTAGTGGACGCATTTGTTCACCATAAAACTCTTGTAGTTGGTCGTAAATGTCAGCAGCATTCACAGCTTCCCCAAACCGCCTCTGCAGCTCGTTTGACATAGAAGCTAGCATATAGCTCTTAGCATGTAAGTCATGGTGCCACCATTTGTCAAGCTTAGCTAGCTCTTCTACAATGGCATTTGATTTAGCCTGCTTAGGAGGATCTTGCTTGAGCACATATGCTATCTTTTTAGAATTTAAAATGATTTTTAAATTCCTCAGCCAATCGAGGTAGTTAGGTACTGTCAGCTTGTTTTGATCGAGAATAACATATAGTGAGTTTCGAGACGGCATCGCAAATATACTGAAATGGGAACAGAGCAAACGTTACTGACTATTTTAAAATATTTTATAAGACGTAAAATAAGGACTTTTGATTTTATGATTGCCTCCCAGTATTTTGACATTTTTACCACCCTCTGATGAAAACGAGAAATCCAAATTCATTATGAGTATGCAAGGCCCAATTTCTAAATTATGATCCCGATTTTATCAGCCAATCACAATTTCCAAAAAGTCGAGCCCAATTGCAATTACTTGCAACCTTCACGTAATTTTGTCTCATGTTTGAGGAGAGCCCAATAATATGATCTCTTTTTTCTTCACGTGTCGAGCCCGGCCCATTAATGTTGAACATTAGTGGACGGTCGCCATGAGATTCCCCAATTTTATGAGCCGAAGTAATGGCAGTTCAACGTAGTTCACATCAATATGTCAGTGGAAGTCACAGCTTTCCAGCATCCAGACCTCTCTAATTTTATGAGCCAGACACTAACCATGGGTAGCATTCATCATGCAACCACCATTGATGGAAGGTAAGATAATATTAGACTTTTTTTAATGAGCTTGATTTAAATTTTGAATCTAATCCAAAACAAGATATTTCATTTTTAAAATGTCTCATCATTAATTTTAAAAATCTGTGTCTTGTTTGTTAGTATGATTTTCAGATTCATGCAATTCGAGTTATTATATAAGTAATAACGCACATATTAATTATTTATAATATATCACATACATAATAAATAATAAAAGATGATCGATAAACGAGAGCTAATTGATTCATACGAGTCATATACGGATCTACGTCCGGAACCTAGGTAAATGTAGGTATGCAAATGCGATATTATATAAGCTTCAAATATTTTACATGTCTTCGATCTTCAAAACTCCTTTCGAGGATCAGGGCCCACCATGTTCAAATCTTGATCTATCAATAAATCTAATATTTACATTAAATATTCCATGGCATATTGAGATACAAATTTAGGGGGTGTGAACAGACCATAAACTAAATGCACTTTAATTATCCAATAATTAAAAATTAAAACATGTAAAATATCCTAACATATACCTAGAAATTTGGTACATGACTCTCCATCATCTTTTTATCATATAATATCAAATATTATATTAATTCTATAATATCGCATATTAAATACAAATCATGTATCTCGTAAATTATCACTAACCACAATAATTATCAAGTTAAATAAACACTTTTATTTAACTTTAAGTAATTAAATTTCTTGTAAAATACACTTTTTACCATAAATAATTAAAATATAATTTCAATTATTTATTTTGTAAGAAAATTTTGTTATTTAATCAAAATTTATTTTTCGCGGAAAATTTTATCAATTTCCAGAAAATATCAATTTTGACCCGTAAATTTCAAAAAATTGAAAAACGCCCCAAAGAACTCCCGAAAAAGAGTCCCCATCGGGAAGGACCGCCCGAGACCATCTCGAGCGTGCGCTGCCCGAACTTTGCGAGCAGCCCGCGGGCGGGAAAGTCTACACACGGCCCTGCCTGCCCCCTAATTTGTTTTAATTTAAAAGATGGGCAGGTTGTGCGCAGCCTGCTCGGGTCAGTGCTACCTGCCGTGGGTAGCCGCTGCCCGGAACTTTTTCAGGTAGCCGTGTAAAATATTTTTTTTTTTGTTTTCTAAAGTTAATTTGAGGGGTGGCATTTTTCTAGAATTTAAAACGTTGTTAGAAATAATAAATTCAACATAATTCAAATTAAAACATAGGATTGATAATAACCTCGCTCTGATACCATTGTTGAGGCACCGTTTTCTCGTACTCAAGACGTAACAGAAGTTTAAAATTTAGTTTTTTGACATTCGAAACAGTCCTTGGGAGTCTTATGTTAAAACCATTCATAGGATGTTAGTATTGTTATATCTGCAAGTATATTACGCTTAACTCCAAGCTATTCCGGTTTTTAAGCGGAGATAGTTGTTTTTGTAATTCCCTACGAATGGATCTTCGAATTTGATCGTTCAATTAGGTCCACGATCAGAAATCACGTTCCTCGCTTGGATTGCACTAGAAATCTCAAGATATTTGTGCGTTGAGACTGTGACATCCGAATTTCAAAAATACGGAGTCGTTGTGGTGACGACGGCGCGACGTTGGAAGAAAACAAAAGTGGCCAATTGTTTTTCCCAAGAGTTAGCCTAGGAATTGGGAAGGATTTGTTGTGAATTTTTTGTGTAAAATTCTCATTACGTATTATGATCTCTTATGGTATATTTATAGAGTACGACTCCTGATCTCATCAGGAGTCCCTCTCCCACAAGAATTTTTAATCCTAGTCACACTAGAACTCTATAATTTCGTTATATTAAAANTATATAAACACACACACACATGCACTTTTAATACATGCATAGATTATTAATTAAATTAAATCATCATTCTTTAATTTATGTAATTAACTCATTAGTTAATTTAATTTTAGATTCCTCTAGAACATTATATGAGAATTTGTACATTTTAAAAGTCACCACTACTAGTATCATCATTTAATCAGTAAATTATCAATTCACTCAATAAATGATTCCGAACTCATTATAACCTCAATCGATGATCCGAGAGCGTCGATGTATTAAGGATATAATTCTTGTTCATATAATGAAAATCGAAAATTTTGAAGATCAAAATTTTCATTTACAATATTGGGCAGCTGTCAGTTTAATGAAATCTTTCACTAAAATTGGCAGTTTCACTCTCTTTTCTTAATTAGAAACTATGCTAACTTCCATCTCTTCCATCTTACGGAATCAACTTATAAACTCCTTTATAAGCATCCTGTTTGGTCTCCATCAAACTATGGTCGCCGAATTCAATTTCTTGAATTTTGACTTTCTTGACGAAAACACAGAGTCGGATTCTTGTGTGACCATCAATTGCTAAGAGATACAGCTAGCCGTTGGTTCATATCTCCATGTGATTCATAATAACATTTATTATTATTCGAGATTATCCTAATTAGCCTCATTCTTTTCATCAACTACATGATAAAGAATATAAAAAATCATTTCTGATTGAACCCATTGGATCACGGTAAAAGCGTCTAGTAGTATCGCCACATGATCCCCTAGATATCACTGATAGTGCCTGCAAGAATGTGAAACATGATCCATAACAGATGCGCTGAAAATTATAATATCGAAGTAGACCACCAAAAAATTTGTCGATAAAGGGGTTAAAAAATTTGTTCATAAAGTACATGACATTTCTTGGAGAGTTGAAAAGCTCGAAAGGAATGACCATCCGTTCAAAAAGACCTGCACGAGTTTTGAAATCCGTCCTTCATCATAACCTTGTAGAATACGAATTTATATGGTATCCACTCTTAAGATCTAGTTTCATGGAAACAAAAGAGTCACTTAGCTGGTCAATCAATTCGTCGAGACAAGGAATGGGAAAATGATAACGGAACATAATTTATTAATGGCACGACTGCCAACACACATATGCCATGTGCAATTTTTCTTTGGTACGAGGAGAGCTGGGACAACTCTATGGCTAAGGCTCCTGTTTAAACAGCCTTTAAGCTAAAAATATTCAACTTGGTGCCGCATTTCTTCATTTTTTCTCGGAATCATACAATAACGTGGCCTTTTAGGGAGCGATGCCTCTTTCAGAAATCAATATAGTGCTGGATATCAAGAAGAGAAGGTAAATCGAGGGCGGGGAAAGTCATCATGGAATACATCACAAAACTCTTCAATAATAGGTTTCACTTGAGAAAGGACATCGGTGGGGAGTAGTACCAACCACAATGGGCGTGTTAGAGTAGATGCCCTATAAGCCAACTGTTGGCTGGGGAATTTATTGACTCAAGTGTAATAAACAATCTTTATTTTAATATAATTTACCTTTTATTGGTTTCGTTATACTTTATCTGTTTACCCATGCAAGCAGCATAGATAAAGTCCTTGATTATGCTTTAATACAAATGAATCGTAATTCGATGTTGAAACTCATTTGTAAACACTGCATATTCTAAATTCGTTCCTAGTCGATTCAGCCGCCTAAAATAGGGATAAAGGTCGCTTGAGCTCGAGACTAGCATCTGTGATGTTGTGTACTGCGTTTCTTGGTAAGGGCATAGAGATGTCCAAACATGCAGATGGGTAGTCATATGATGATTATACCGAACAACCCTCCCTCGGACTTTCCAAGTGGTTATCATTCATCGAGAGGATAAGTCCGTGGTTATGATTGTACACCATTAGTCCTTACGACCCGGGACAACACTGAGGCTCTATATGCTAGGGCTGTGCTTTGACTCGTTTACCGGCTCCAGGAGAGTCATCAGGTGGCGAGGTTGGGTACAGTTGCGACACATATAGGAGCCAGTGCATTGTAGTCGGGGATTCACCGCTCACCT
>NC_133316.1:13060938-13061489 GCF_012295235.1 Primulina huaijiensis | reverse complement strand
AAAATTATTAGATATATGATTTATCAGTTAATTAAATTTATTTAATTAATTGATGTTAATATTTGATATTAAATGCATGAAGGATGATCGAGAGCCTTGACCAATGTGTTAGGTGTATGTTAGGATATTTTACTGTTTTTATTCATTTTTATAATATTTGATATTATTAAAGTGGGCCTGGTTTATGGCCCGTTCCCACCCCCATGAGATGTATCCCTTATGTGCCATGGCTATTTAAATGTAATTATTAAAAATAGTGGGAGATCAAGACTGGAAGATGGTGGACCCGATGAACAAGATGAAGACATGTAAACATATTGGAATCTCTTGTAATAGTTGCATTTGCATCCCTGCATTCACCTAGGTTTTGGACCTGGATCCATGTTTGGCTCACATGGATCTAATAGTGTTGGCGATCGATCATCCTTATTTATTGTTGAATGTCATATTATGATATATATGCGATATATAGTAGTATGCATTTATGTATATTATTAGATAATATAGTTGCATGAATCCGGCAAACATACAAACTCGTGGCACGCGTTTTT
>NC_133316.1:13057808-13059311 GCF_012295235.1 Primulina huaijiensis | reverse complement strand
CTTTTTGGGAAAGGAGTTTCTATTAGATATAAAAGGCAAGATGATAGAACTTGAAGAAATTCAAGATACTCTCTCAACTGTAGAAGTTGAACCTAATCCCCAACAACCAGTAGTTGAAGTACACGCTCCTAGAAGGTCTGATAGTGTAATCAGACCACCTGCAAGATACACGCCTCTTTATGAACAAGGCCATGATGAGCCTTATGTTGGATGTGATCCAATGATCTTCAAAGAAGCAACTGCATTCCTCAATGGAGACATCAAAGAAGATATTTATATGTCTCAACCTGAGGGATACATATCAGTAGAAAGTGAGCATAAGGTATGCAACCCTCAGAGATCAACATATGGTCTCAAGCAGGCGTCCAGGAGTTGGAACCTCAGATTTGATAGCACTATCAAAGAGTTTGGTTTTGCTAAGAATCTTGAGGGACCATGTGTGTACAAGAAAGTTAGTGGGAGTGCAGTGACATTCCTAGTACTTTATGTTTACGATATCCTGCTCATTGAGAATGATGTAGGATTACTGCAATCAACTAAAGTATGGTTAGCCATTAAATTCTCCATGAAAGACATGGGTGAAACATCCTACGTATTGGGGATACAAATCTATAGAGATAGATCATAGAGGATGCTCGGACTCACCCAAGCGATTTATATCGATATCATTCTAAATAGATTCTCTATGGAAGAGTCCAAGAGATGATACTTACCAATGAGTCATGGTATTACTCTATCTAATGCAATGTGGCCCGAGACTGATGGAAAGATAGAGATGATGACACGTTTTCCATATGCGTCAGCTATTGGTAATATCATGTATGGTATGATATCGACATGTCCTGATGTTGCTTACGCTTTGAGTGTTACAAGCAGATCTCAGGCGAACCCTGGTCCAATGCATTGGAAGGCCGTGAAAGATATTCTTAAGTACTTGAGAAGGACTAAGAACTTGTTCATGGTCTATGGGGGCGGAGAATTGAAATTGGAAGGCTACACTGATTCTAGCTTCCAATGTGACGTAGATGATTCGAAATCGACCTCTGGTTTTGTATTCATGCTTAATAGTGCGGCTGTCTCTTGGAAAAGTTCCAAGCAAGATACCGTTGCGGATTCCACCACTGAAGCTGAGTACATTGCTGCATCAGCTGCAGCCAAAGAGGCAGTTTGCATGAGGAATTTTGTCCAAGAGTTGGGCGTCATTCCTAATGGAGTTGATCCAGTCCCGGTGTACTGCGACAACACTGGTGCCGTTGCGCAAGCAAAGGAACCAAGGTCTCATCAAAGATCCAAACATATACTGAGGAAGTTCCACATCATCCGAGAGATTGTGGGAAGAGGAGATATATCAGTTGAAAGAGTCGCCTCTGCAGATAATGTTGCTGATCCACTTACAAAGCCCTTGCCAGGACCATTGTCTGAAAAGCATCGCGAAACAATGGGATTAAAGTTTATGGGTAGTTGGCTCTAGGGCAAGTGGGAGATTGTTAGAGTAGATGCCCT
>NC_133316.1:12883004-13057762 GCF_012295235.1 Primulina huaijiensis | reverse complement strand
ATATGCAACCCTCGATGAACCAATGGTTGCAGATTCGATCGGGATATATGAGATGAAGGGACCGTACTGTACGCTAATCATAATCGACTGGTTCTTGCAGGCACTATCAGTGATACCTAGGGGATCATGGGGCGATGCTACTAGACGCTCTTACCATGATCCGATGGGTGCAATCAGAAATGAGTTCTGACATTCTTGATCAAGGTGTTGATGAAAAGAATGGGGCTAACTAGGGTAAGCCCGAATAAAGGAAATTGTCCTGAATCACAAAGAGTTGTGAACCCACGGCTAGCTGTATCCCTGAACCATTGAGGGTCACACAAGTACTGGATTATTTTGTTCCCGTTGAGATAATAAATTCAAGGAGTTGAATTTATAGAAAATGTTGAGATAATAAATTCAATGAGTTGAATTTATAAGAAATAAGTTTGATATGATCAATCGATAAGCTTATAAATAAAGTTTATAAAAGCTTATAGAAATTTTGAGAGCATGACTGTTAAGACAGTCAAAAGGAATGCACCTGCCTTATTTATACATTGGTGATCTCGAAATTAAAGTGTGCATCATAATAACAAATAAGTTGAATTTGTCACATCGATGATATTGGATCGTCGATCGGGATTATGATGAGATTAATGTAATGAGAGCATGAATCATGAGCTTGTAAGAGTATAAGCTCATCATGCAAATTTATTAAAGTTCAAATGGGCTTTGATAATTAATTATATTTTAATTGAGTTAAAATATAGCTCATTAAGTTTTTGTAAAATATGGTATTGATTTATGTAATATGAAAATATTCATGATACCATAATTTTAGAAACTAGCACACAAAGCAAAATAAATAATGCATGATATTCTTGAAAAGATATATGCATTAAAAGAAATCGAGATTGGCTATAGTTGGCATGCATCTTAGAATCTTTTATTAACTTAATTAATTAGATTAATTAAGTAAAGAAAAGATTAGAAAATATAATAATAAATTTTTTTTATCATTATAATGCATGCATTCGGTCGAATCAATAGAGATTTCAATAAGGCATTCATTCGGGCCATCTTGGGAAAAAGAATATATAGTTAACTTAATTAATTAGATTAATTAAGTTAATGATGGATACAAAAATAATAAGAATATTTTATTCTTATAGCATAGCAAGGATTCAAAAGTTTTTTTTTGGAGTTTTACGAAAAAACTTTCGGCTCCTCCCAAGTTTCGGTGGCGGCTCTCAACTATTCTCCTTTCTTTTGCAAGAAGTTTTCGGCAATCCTAATTAATAGAATTGAGTCGATTTCTTCTTCGTGTTCTATCTCTACGTGAAAGTTCTTCTAAATTTCTAGTGCAATTTAGAAGAGGAACAAATAATCCGGTCGTGGACCTGATTCGGAGATCGAAGAACGTTCGTAGGGATTTACAAGAGCTACGTCCGCTAATACCGGTGTAGTTAGAGCCAAGTGAAATTTTTCACCAAAGGTATATTTTAATGCCCTATGATTATTTATTTAATCGTAAAACCATACGAGCGCCCAAGTCAAATATATTTTGATTGTCAAAATAAAATAAAATTTTTAAAACTTCCGCTGCGTTTGGGCGCGTAGAAAACCGAGATCCAACAGGGCGATGGTTTGGAGATCAGGGCGAGAACAACAACAGATTCCTACATAGCTGACTGAAAGAGGCCACATGAAAGAAAATCTTGGGATTCGACGGAAGTGATGGAAACGAGGGCTAGGAGGCAAGTAATGCAACATGGTGAACAAGAACAAGCACTATTTTAACCTTGTTGAACTAAAACATGTAAGAATTTGAGAGCCTATCGTGGATAGTATGGAGGTAAAATTGCCAAGGGCAGCCAAACTGAATGTGACAAGCATCCATGAGAATGACATCACACCATATTTAATCCTTATAATGGAAACCAATATAAAAAAACCAAACCTCGACAAGTTACCTATATTTATGATCCTTGTTGATGCTAAGCCAATATACATGGCTTTGGGTGTGTTTAGGTGGGAAAATTCAATATCAATAATCTCGTAGGAGATGACGTTTTGACAACTAACCGAATCAATAGTAAAACGACATAAATGTTCACAAATAGTACAAGTGGAGTGGAACAAATTGTTGTCACACCAATCCTCAGAATGTAGACAGGGTGCAAGGTAGGCTTGAAGGATGACCAAAGTGTGTCCAAAATCAGTACTAACAATTTTTGTGTCTGGTGGGTGGGAAATATCCGTGGGAGGATATTCATATATGGTTACATCTTGGTCTTCTTCAGTTAAAGGCCCCAAGTTTTATAATAAGGACAAGAATATGCAAGATGATTTGTTTCCCCACAAGCAAAACAATGAAATCCAGACGTGCAACCACGACCGGCAGGAGAAAGAGCAGGGACTGTGGATGGCGATGGACGCGGATGGGGATAGGAATATTAGAAGCTGAAGGGTTCTGGGTATTGGGAGTAGGGTGAGAGCGATTCACATCAGAAGAAGAAGGAAGCCACGATGAACGATGTGAAAACTGAGATTCCAATGTAAGGGCGCCCTGGTGTGCTTCCTAAATTGTGAGTGTATTGAATAAATTCAAGACTTCCTATAATTGTTGACAAGTGACACTATTAAAGAGGGAAACAGATTAATTCTCAGTTTAATTAAAAGCTATGTATGTGAGAAGAAGAAAAAATTCAGTAGCATACTCACCTGCCATGTGGAACCTTGTCGTAAATTCTGGAAACGCTGATAAGACGGTCATTGCATAATTATAAGGCATAAACATTTTCCAATTATATTTTCGTAATTTGGTTTAATATTCTATAGGAGTTTTTCATCGTGTGACCTGGAAGCCTTCAATTGTTGCGACCAAGAAGTTGTGCCCCCTTGAATAGGATTCGAAACAAGTGCACTTTACTTGTGAGAGAGAACTTCTTTGAAATAAAAAATTTCCTCCACAATGGCAAGTCAACCCCAGTAAATCAACTTTTTACAAATAAATCATCTTTTTACAAACTGTAAAAAAATATGGAATATCCATCTTGAAGGATGTTTCCCAACAAAGATCATCATTACCATGCGAGGAAACAACCCGATTTGCGTGTTCATGACCATGAGGACGTCCAAATGGATTCTCATCCTCACCCATATCTTTTGTTGGGCATGAGTGTACCATTGGTCACGTAAATCAGAATCTTGTTGTAGATAAGGGTAACTAATTCCACAAGTGTAGCGAGCAGATCACGGTCAGCAGGATACGACAATGAAGAGGCATGGCCAATTTTTTTGGGTAGAATCATTGTCTCTAAGTGAATTAAATCAAGTGGCTCACTAATTCTTTTAATAGTTTGAAAAAATAATCTTGTCCGTTTTGCATCAACACAAGTTTCACATTTGTGTTACTAATTAACATGGAAAGTAGGTATGTTTAACTAATATGTGAATTACATCAGAAATAACATGTCCTAATCTACAACGCCACAAGGAGAAAGACTCAAGAAAGTAAGTAGAAGCATTAGCTTTATTCATGGTTGGTCCAATGACCATTACATTGAGCTTAAAGAGCACATAACTTACAAAGCCTTTCCCAACAAACATCTAATTTTTAGACAAAACAACTTTATCATACTCAAATACAATGTCAAAACCATGCTTGTTTAAAAGCAATCCATACACTAATTTTTTGCAGACATATGGAACATAATGCACATTGTTGAGAGTTACTTCTTTTCCAGAAGTCATCTTCAAGTGCACCTTCCCTTGTACCTTGATATCTGAGGTATCAGAGTTTCCCATAAATACATTTTCACCATTCTATGATTCCTCCAGAGTTGTAAACATTTCCTTATAGGAGCAAACATGATGAATGGTACCAATATCAATTTACCACTCCCTTGGATTCTAGCAAATCAAATTGTTTTCAGAATTCAATGCGCAAAGGTTCATATTGAAAACCTCTTTAAAAATGTCCTCTAGGAGTTTATCATTTCAGTTCCCTTTGAATATGTTTTACTCAAAAGCCTTGTGACTAGGACCGCCACAGTTGTAGCACTTTCTTGAGAAATTCTTCTTGAATGTGCCTTTCTTGGGTCCCAAATTAGACTGTTTCCCAAACGACCATGTCTTGGTTTTCAAGCTTTGACCATGCCCGACCACATTGTATTTCGCCACAATATGAATGATCACCTTTCTCTCATATCCTGTGTTGAAATGTTCAATTTGAAGCCTAACAACAAGTTCCTCAACGTTCCTCACCTTGCGTTTGTGTTTCATGTAATTCTTGAAATCTTTTCAAGCATGAGACAACTTCTCAATTATAGTTGCGACTTGAAAGGTTTCACTCAGAAAAATTCCCTCGACATGGATCTCATGCAAAATTAATTAAAGATCTTGAACTTGACTACTCATAACAGTTTTGGAGTCCATTATCTAATAGTCCTAAAATAGGCCAACTATGAATTTCTTGGTCCCGACATCCTCAGTCTTATATTCAAGGTCAAGAGTCTTCACCAACTCTTTAGCTATACTTTGGTCACTTTACACATTATACAACGAATCGGCCAAACCATTCTAGATATGATTTCTACACACCAAATCAGAATGGCGAGCATAAAAAATACTTGCACTTTTAACATCTCTGTTGCCATAAGCTAGTTTGGGAGCATTTTCAATCAAGAGCCTTCTAAGTTCAAGGTCGTGAGATAGAATAATATCTTTTGCTGACATTTCCTGAAATTTGAACCATCGAATTTCTCTGGTTTGTCAGCGTGGTTAACCGGAATCGTAGTGGAAAAAGTTGTCACCTTCGGCCCTGGTACAGTCACATCAGGCACTACATTTTTTTCATTCGAAATTTTTGAAACAAATGACATGTGGGTGAAAATCCGAACTATGTTTTAATTTTTTTTGAATCTGCATTGCAACTGAATATACGCAACGAAATCTGAAATATTGGAGATAAATATAAAACAATGAATTGCTAAATGATCATATATTAATCAAAATTCTTATTGTATACACAACACGGACTATATTGAAATATAGAGTAACGTAAACCAAAATATTTAGGCAGCCAAGTGATTCCAAAAGTGGTATATCAGTGGGTGTTTATCATGTGAAAAAAACAAGAGCCTGGAAAATAAATGCAGAGAAGAAACAAAATACGTTCTGAAAATTGTTGCAACAAATTTTAAACAGATATCTGAAAGTGGCATAAATATGAAAGCAGTAAAATGAACTCGACAATAATGAAATAACATGTAAATAATATCCAAAAAGTTTGTTGTGTGATGAGTGAGAATTAGAAGAGTGAGACTCTATTATATAAGCAAAGAATGACTACTCCAATGGTCATATTTTGATCATATGAAAGGACACCCATACAAAGAGGCACCATTAATTTACGGTACTTATCAGACCCATGTAAACAGTCCTTAGAACATCAAAACTCATGTGAAGAGTCCTCTTTCTAGACAGTTTAAAATTCTGATGTAGTTTTTGTGACCAAAACCTGTTCTGTAAATTGATATGCAACATATTTTATAACAATTGTCTAAACATTTCAAAATAATTTTTTTACAAAACGTGGTTACTTGAGGTGACCAACTTTGTCCTGGATCGATCTCCATTCGACGCACCTATATCACACTTGCACATGAGTCAATTAATTTTAGTGCAAATTGAGCCCTGATTTTACACTCACCCTCACATTGTTTGAAATGTATTAAGCTCACAGCAGTCAATATAAATTTATTGGACCATATTACAATTTCCATATTTCCATTCACCCATATAATCAAAGCCAATTCAAAATTCCAACGACATGCAATACATGCATCATGATATATTTTAGTGGTTAATAGAATCATTTATAATTTTCTACAAAATGAAACAATGTACAATTCATTATGTTAAATTTTCTACTAGAACATCATAAGTTGGTTGTTCAATTGTTCAATAATAATAAATCAAAATCATGAAAAGTCTCAAACTTTCTCGCCCATCCAAAACAACAAGATTTTTATTCATTAAAGTTATATATCACTTCGAATTCAAAATATAAAAATGTGACATATATCATGTATCATAACATTCATGTATTATTATACCATATTACAAGGGTTTGTGCAATTTTATTTTATTTTTTCTAGTTTTCACATATTTGGGAAAAAATAAATTAATACCATATTACAAGGGGTTGTGCTATCATCCATGTGCACTGCAACATGACCACAAGATTTCATGTATTTTAATTTTAATTTTTAAAAATATTATACTAACTTCTTGAAATGTTAGTACGACCATGTAGCCAAAACTATACCAGTATCTTTTGTTTTATGTGCTTTACTGTCAATGATTTATACGAATATCACATAACTTATGTGTATAAGATAATTAAGTAATGGGAAAATGTTTCTCAGTTATTGTAACGTCCCAGATTCGACGACTGTCCTCACTGTACCAAGACGAGTCTTTCCAGCGTGCTTATGTTGTAAGGTACAGGAATTTAATTCGCTTAACCTAAGTGCATGCAATCTAGTATTTTTATTTTTAATTATATGTTTAATTTTTTATATGCAATTTATGCATAATTCATGCATGATAGGATTTAATTCCTGAAATTTTAAAAGGTCATGTATTAGGATTTCTAAGTGCATTTCACGCTCGAACGAGGAACGGAGACCGGAGAATTTTCAGGAAAATTATTTTAATTACATGATTAATTTTTATTAATTAAAAATAAGGTGTTTTTAAGTGTATATTTCAAAAATGAAATTTTTCTAGGTATTTTTAACCGTATGATTTTATTTTTATCGGTACGCAAATTTTATCGAATCGAGAGACTTTTTAAGGGTTCGGCTAATACTTTCAAAATCTTTCCAACGCGATATATTTTTCGGGAGTGCGTTTTGTTTTAATGGACCTACTTTTAAGTTTTTGGGCTTAATTAGCTTTTAAATCATTAATTGTTATTTTTCAAACCCATTACCATTATTTATCTATATATTTAGCACCTAAATACCATTAACCCTAAACCTAAAGCGTGTATCAGCCGCCCACCTCCTCCAATTGGCCACCTCCTTCGTGAGTTGCATCAGCAAAGACTTCGGTGCTTCTTTTTCCTCCAAGCTCTAGCTTTCCTACGTCTTGTGTTCCTCGATCGGTTGGTCATTAAAATATTCACCAAGGCACGTTGGTACTTTCATTTTCTCATCACACATGTCAATAGTATGCTGGAATGTATTTATGTGCTTGTAAATGTCTCGATCTATTGCATGCGTGAGGTTTAGACTTTTGTTTTCATGAAAAACACTTGCCTCTTTGATTCTATCTCACGTTTTTCTTGTTTAGTTGCAAAGGGCCGTTGTTTCTTGCTGTTAATGAGGCTGTGTGAAGGAGGTTAGTGTTGTCATTAGTGCTGGAGTCGAGATCTGTTCACAGGGGAGTGAAGGGGCCGATGGTTTGAGAGCTTGGCGTTGGGGTGTTCGGATCCAAGGTGAGGCAGCGTGAAGGCTCGGCTGTGCAAGGGTGTCCTGAGGCCTGGGATAGATCGGAAGGGGTCTGAACCACGGTTGAGGGAGGTTCGAACACAGCTGGGACGAGGCGGAGGGCTGCTGGAACGTTGGGCAGTGGGTAGCGATCGGGTGTGCGCGCGAGGGGGCCAAGGGCTGTGCGAGTTGTGTAGGCTGCGTGGGACTGGTTGAGTGGTTAATATAGGTTCTTTAGAGCCTAGTCTAGGTCCTTGGTATTCTGGTTAAAAGCTGGTTCGTTGGGGTTAAGTGAATGGCGTGAGTTTAAGGGAAGGGGACGCACGAGGTGGGAAAATAGGATAGGACCGAGAGTTTTGGCAATTATGGAAATTCCAGCCGTGGGTTGGAAGGCCTAATGACATTGTTTTAGGAGCCTTTTAGTGTTTTTAAGATATGGTAAAATTTTGGGAATAATTTGGTTAAGTTTCGGTTCGATCCGGGTTAAAACCGGGACTCCGATCCAAGTTTTAAAATGAATCGATTAAGTTTTGAAACGGGCTCGAGTTTACGTCTAGGAACGCTTTTAAAAAATGTTTTGGGATATTTTAAGGAGTTTGGTAAGCTTCGGGTCAATTTTAGAGGTCCAGGGGTGAAACGACAATTTTTGGGTTCCAAGGGCAAAATAGTCATTTTGCACCCGGGGAGAGATTTTGGTCCTGGCAGCACCCTGAGTACAAATTAATGATATTTTAATTGTTTATGCATCACGTTTATGATTTTTACGTTATAATGATAATTATGGTGCATGCTTGGTTTAAAGGAAAAATTACGTATACGCATGCTTTTATTTAAGTGATGAACATGATGACACGTTTTGAAGGAAGTGATTTAGTTGTGAATAACACGATGACACGATGACATGTAAGGCCCGGACTCAGTGGGCGGGTAATGCCGTCGCTGATGATCCTCGCCGCCGGGTACCGCGGTTACACGTAGATGGATCCATCGACTGACATGATGACATGATAATACGAAAGTCACAGCTAATGAACGGAATTCAAATTAAGATTTTAACACGTATATGATGATATGACGGTACATGCTATTACCATGTTTTGACAGGTCACGGTTACGCATACGATATGATAACATGATGAGACATGTTTTGACACGTTACGATTTTGCACGACACGCTTATGTTCAAGTTTTTAAGTTTCATGAAATGTATGTTGATTATGCTATTTTTCACTGCTGTGTGCTACGTATATGTATTTGTTATTACTGGTACAGGTGTATTGAGTCTTTAGACTCACTAGGCGTGTGTGATGCAGGTGAGCATTTTGATCAGGAGACAGGAGGTGCCGAAGACTGAGTAGGCAGGCGGGGTGTGCAGTGACATGACCCGAGGACCATTATTTTTCCGCATTATGATTTATGAGATTTGAGAGGAAAGAAATATTTTAATACGTTAATGATTTTTAAGATTTTTATACGTTTATGTTCACGTATGATTTTAAATGTTTGGTTATTTTAAAATGCGCTATTTTTACTATCAAATATTTAAGATCATTTTTAAATGTTATATTCTTATGTTTAAATGTTATTTCAAAAATTGCGAAGCTTTTATTAAAAAAAAAAAAAAACATTTCCGCACTTTTAAAACAGTAGACGTTTAAGTTGGTATCAGAGCAAGGGTCTTGTATAGGGTTGTGCCACCGCCAGCTTCTGCAGCTCAGTCTTCAAAGCCTCAAGTCTGTAAGCTTTTATGATTTAAATATTTTAAATGATTTATTTTTATCACCTGCATGATTTCATGATTTACGCTTCATGATGATTTACTGCTTATGTTGTTTTTGCACTGTACGGTCCATTAATTTCAAAACTAGATTAATTGCATGATGGGTTACGTTTTAATTGAACTGTATTCAGATTTGCCTCCCAGACGAGAACTCAGGATGGTCAGAGTGGATGATATTCCTGAGGGTGGCAGGGGGTCCTCCACCACCACCGCCAGGGGACCCAGCTACCCGAGTCCTCGAGGGTATGGCTAGACTTTTGGAGCAGGTACAGCAGGTTCCTAGACAGCAGACTGATATCTTTGAGCAGTTCCGTAGGCTCAACCCGAAGGAGTTCGGGGGTACTACTGATCCATTTGTTGCAGAGGGATGGATTAGGTCGCTGGAGTTGCACTTTGATTATCTGGGGATGAGGGATAGCGACCGGGCCCGGTGCGCCATCTATATGCTGAGGGATGATGCGTCCCTTTGGTGGGAGGGAGCCGCACATGCTGTGGATGTGGCTACTCTTACATGGGCCAGATTCAGGGAGATGTTTTTCGGGAAGTATTTTCCCGCTGACGTCAGGGGCCGCCTGACGAGAGAGTTCATGAGCCTCCGGCAGGGGGAATTATCAGTGGCGGAGTTCATCCGCAAGTTTGACAGGGGCTGCCACTTCGTGCCCACGATAGCAGGGGATGTCGCCCAGAAGCTGAGGCACTTCCTAAACAAGCATGGTTTTGACATTGTTGAGAGTTACTTCTTTTCCAGAAGTCATCTTCAAGTGCACCTTCCCTTGTACCTTGATATCTGAGGTATCATAGTTTCCCATAAATACATTTTCACCATTCTATGATTCCTCCAGAGTTGTAAACATTTCCTTATAGGAGCAAACATGATGAATGGTACCAATATCAATTTACCACTCCCTTGGATTCTAGCAAATCAAATTGTTTTCAGAATTCAATGCGCAAAGGTTCATATTGAAAACCTCTTTAAAAATGTCCTCTAGGAGTTTATCATTTCAGTTCCCTTTGAATATGTTTTACTCAAAAGCCTTGTGACTAGGACCGCCACAGTTGTAGCACTTTCTTGAGAAATTCTTCTTGAATGTGCCTTTCTTGGGTCCCAAATTAGACTGTTTCCCAAACGACCATGTCTTGGTTTTCAAGCTTTGACCATGCCCGACCACATTGTATTTCGCCACAATATGAATGATCACCTTTCTCTCATATCCTGTGTTGAAATGTTCAATTTGAAGCCTAACAACAAGTTCCTCAACGTTCCTCACCTTGCGTTTGTGTTTCATGTAATTCTTGAAATCTTTTCAAGCATGAGACAACTTCTCAATTATAGTTGCGACTTGAAAGGTTTCACTCAGAAAAATTCCCTCGACATGGATCTCATGCAAAATTAATTAAAGATCTTGAACTTGACTACTCATAACAGTTTTGGAGTCCATTATCTAATAGTCCTAAAATAGGCCAACTATGAATTTCTTGGTCCCGACATCCTCAGTCTTATATTCAAGGTCAAGAGTCTTCACCAACTCTTTAGCTATACTTTGGTCACTTTACACATTATACAACGAATCGGCCAAACCATTCTAGATATGATTTCTACACACCAAATCAGAATGGCGAGCATAAAAAATACTTGCACTTTTAACATCTCTGTTGCCATAAGCTAGTTTGGGAGCATTTTCAATCAAGAGCCTTCTAAGTTCAAGGTCGTGAGATAGAATAATATCTTTTGCTGACATTTCCTGAAATTTGAACCATCGAATTTCTCTGGTTTGTCAGCGTGGTTAACCGGAATCGTAGTGGAAAAAGTTGTCACCTTCGGCCCTGGTACAGTCACATCAGGCACTACATTTTTTTCATTCGAAATTTTTGAAACAAATGACATGTGGGTGAAAATCCGAACTATGTTTTAATTTTTTTTGAATCTGCATTGCAACTGAATATACGCAACGAAATCTGAAATATTGGAGATAAATATAAAACAATGAATTGCTAAATGATCATATATTAATCAAAATTCTTATTGTATACACAACACGGACTATATTGAAATATAGAGTAACGTAAACCAAAATATTTAGGCAGCCAAGTGATTCCAAAAGTGGTATATCAGTGGGTGTTTATCATGTGAAAAAAACAAGAGCCTGGAAAATAAATGCAGAGAAGAAACAAAATACGTTCTGAAAATTGTTGCAACAAATTTTAAACAGATATCTGAAAGTGGCATAAATATGAAAGCAGTAAAATGAACTCGACAATAATGAAATAACATGTAAATAATATCCAAAAAGTTTGTTGTGTGATGAGTGAGAATTAGAAGAGTGAGACTCTATTATATAAGCAAAGAATGACTACTCCAATGGTCATATTTTGATCATATGAAAGGACACCCATACAAAGAGGCACCATTAATTTACGGTACTTATCAGACCCATGTAAACAGTCCTTAGAACATCAAAACTCATGTGAAGAGTCCTCTTTCTAGACAGTTTAAAATTCTGATGTAGTTTTTGTGACCAAAACCTGTTCTGTAAATTGATATGCAACATATTTTATAACAATTGTCTAAACATTTCAAAATAATTTTTTTACAAAACGTGGTTACTTGAGGTGACCAACTTTGTCCTGGATCGATCTCCATTCGACGCACCTATATCACACTTGCACATGAGTCAATTAATTTTAGTGCAAATTGAGCCCTGATTTTACACTCACCCTCACATTGTTTGAAATGTATTAAGCTCACAGCAGTCAATATAAATTTATTGGACCATATTACAATTTCCATATTTCCATTCACCCATATAATCAAAGCCAATTCAAAATTCCAACGACATGCAATACATGCATCATGATATATTTTAGTGGTTAATAGAATCATTTATAATTTTCTACAAAATGAAACAATGTACAATTCATTATGTTAAATTTTCTACTAGAACATCATAAGTTGGTTGTTCAATTGTTCAATAATAATAAATCAAAATCATGAAAAGTCTCAAACTTTCTCGCCCATCCAAAACAACAAGATTTTTATTCATTAAAGTTATATATCACTTCGAATTCAAAATATAAAAATGTGACATATATCATGTATCATAACATTCATGTATTATTATACCATATTACAAGGGTTTGTGCAATTTTATTTTATTTTTTCTAGTTTTCACATATTTGGGAAAAAATAAATTAATACCATATTACAAGGGGTTGTGCTATCATCCATGTGCACTGCAACATGACCACAAGATTTCATGTATTTTAATTTTAATTTTTAAAAATATTATACTAACTTCTTGAAATGTTAGTACGACCATGTAGCCAAAACTATACCAGTATCTTTTGTTTTATGTGCTTTACTGTCAATGATTTATACGAATATCACATAACTTATGTGTATAAGATAATTAAGTAATGGGAAAATGTTTCTCAGTTATTGTAACGTCCCAGATTCGACGACTGTCCTCACTGTACCAAGACGAGTCTTTCCAGCGTGCTTATGTTGTAAGGTACAGGAATTTAATTCGCTTAACCTAAGTGCATGCAATCTAGTATTTTTATTTTTAATTATATGTTTAATTTTTTATATGCAATTTATGCATAATTCATGCATGATAGGATTTAATTCCTGAAATTTTAAAAGGTCATGTATTAGGATTTCTAAGTGCATTTCACGCTCGAACGAGGAACGGAGACCGGAGAATTTTCAGGAAAATTATTTTAATTACATGATTAATTTTTATTAATTAAAAATAAGGTGTTTTTAAGTGTATATTTCAAAAATGAAATTTTTCTAGGTATTTTTAACCGTATGATTTTATTTTTATCGGTACGCAAATTTTATCGAATCGAGAGACTTTTTAAGGGTTCGGCTAATACTTTCAAAATCTTTCCAACGCGATATATTTTTCGGGAGTGCGTTTTGTTTTAATGGACCTACTTTTAAGTTTTTGGGCTTAATTAGCTTTTAAATCATTAATTGTTATTTTTCAAACCCATTACCATTATTTATCTATATATTTATTTAGCACCTAAATACCATTAACCCTAAACCTAAAGCGTGTATCAGCCGCCCACCTCCTCCAATTGGCCACCTCCTTCGTGAGTTGCATCAGCAAAGACTTCGGTGCTTCTTTTTCCTCCAAGCTCTAGCTTTCCTACGTCTTGTGTTCCTCGATCGGTTGGTCATTAAAATATTCACCAAGGCACGTTGGTACTTTCATTTTCTCATCACACATGTCAATAGTATGCTGGAATGTATTTATGTGCTTGTAAATGTCTCGATCTATTGCATGCGTGAGGTTTAGACTTTTGTTTTCATGAAAAACACTTGCCTCTTTGATTCTATCTCACGTTTTTCTTGTTTAGTTGCAAAGGGCCGTTGTTTCTTGCTGTTAATGAGGCTGTGTGAAGGAGGTTAGTGTTGTCATTAGTGCTGGAGTCGAGATCTGTTCACAGGGGAGTGAAGGGGCCGATGGTTTGAGAGCTTGGCGTTGGGGTGTTCGGATCCAAGGTGAGGCAGCGTGAAGGCTCGGCTGTGCAAGGGTGTCCTGAGGCCTGGGATAGATCGGAAGGGGTCTGAACCACGGTTGAGGGAGGTTCGAACACAGCTGGGACGAGGCGGAGGGCTGCTGGAACGTTGGGCAGTGGGTAGCGATCGGGTGTGCGCGCGAGGGGGCCAAGGGCTGTGCGAGTTGTGTAGGCTGCGTGGGACTGGTTGAGTGGTTAATATAGGTTCTTTAGAGCCTAGTCTAGGTCCTTGGTATTCTGGTTAAAAGCTGGTTCGTTGGGGTTAAGTGAATGGCGTGAGTTTAAGGGAAGGGGACGCACGAGGTGGGAAAATAGGATAGGACCGAGAGTTTTGGCAATTATGGAAATTCCAGCCGTGGGTTGGAAGGCCTAATGACATTGTTTTAGGAGCCTTTTAGTGTTTTTAAGATATGGTAAAATTTTGGGAATAATTTGGTTAAGTTTCGGTTCGATCCGGGTTAAAACCGGGACTCCGATCCAAGTTTTAAAATGAATCGATTAAGTTTTGAAACGGGCTCGAGTTTACGTCTAGGAACGCTTTTAAAAAATGTTTTGGGATATTTTAAGGAGTTTGGTAAGCTTCGGGTCAATTTTAGAGGTCCAGGGGTGAAACGACAATTTTTGGGTTCCAAGGGCAAAATAGTCATTTTGCACCCGGGGAGAGATTTTGGTCCTGGCAGCACCCTGAGTACAAATTAATGATATTTTAATTGTTTATGCATCACGTTTATGATTTTTACGTTATAATGATAATTATGGTGCATGCTTGGTTTAAAGGAAAAATTACGTATACGCATGCTTTTATTTAAGTGATGAACATGATGACACGTTTTGAAGGAAGTGATTTAGTTGTGAATAACACGATGACACGATGACATGTAAGGCCCGGACTCAGTGGGCGGGTAATGCCGTCGCTGATGATCCTCGCCGCCGGGTACCGCGGTTACACGTAGATGGATCCATCGACTGACATGATGACATGATAATACGAAAGTCACAGCTAATGAACGGAATTCAAATTAAGATTTTAACACGTATATGATGATATGACGGTACATGCTATTACCATGTTTTGACAGGTCACGGTTACGCATACGATATGATAACATGATGAGACATGTTTTGACACGTTACGATTTTGCACGACACGCTTATGTTCAAGTTTTTAAGTTTCATGAAATGTATGTTGATTATGCTATTTTTCACTGCTGTGTGCTACGTATATGTATTTGTTATTACTGGTACAGGTGTATTGAGTCTTTAGACTCACTAGGCGTGTGTGATGCAGGTGAGCATTTTGATCAGGAGACAGGAGGTGCCGAAGACTGAGTAGGCAGGCGGGGTGTGCAGTGACATGACCCGAGGACCATTATTTTTCCGCATTATGATTTATGAGATTTGAGAGGAAAGAAATATTTTAATACGTTAATGATTTTTAAGATTTTTATACGTTTATGTTCACGTATGATTTTAAATGTTTGGTTATTTTAAAATGCGCTATTTTTACTATCAAATATTTAAGATCATTTTTAAATGTTATATTCTTATGTTTAAATGTTATTTCAAAAATTGCGAAGCTTTTATTAAAAAAAAAAAAAAACATTTCCGCACTTTTAAAACAGTAGACGTTTAAGTTGGTATCAGAGCAAGGGTCTTGTATAGGGTTGTGCCACCGCCAGCTTCTGCAGCTCAGTCTTCAAAGCCTCAAGTCTGTAAGCTTTTATGATTTAAATATTTTAAATGATTTATTTTTATCACCTGCATGATTTCATGATTTACGCTTCATGATGATTTACTGCTTATGTTGTTTTTGCACTGTACGGTCCATTAATTTCAAAACTAGATTAATTGCATGATGGGTTACGTTTTAATTGAACTGTATTCAGATTTGCCTCCCAGACGAGAACTCAGGATGGTCAGAGTGGATGATATTCCTGAGGGTGGCAGGGGGTCCTCCACCACCACCGCCAGGGGACCCAGCTACCCGAGTCCTCGAGGGTATGGCTAGACTTTTGGAGCAGGTACAGCAGGTTCCTAGACAGCAGACTGATATCTTTGAGCAGTTCCGTAGGCTCAACCCGAAGGAGTTCGGGGGTACTACTGATCCATTTGTTGCAGAGGGATGGATTAGGTCGCTGGAGTTGCACTTTGATTATCTGGGGATGAGGGATAGCGACCGGGCCCGGTGCGCCATCTATATGCTGAGGGATGATGCGTCCCTTTGGTGGGAGGGAGCCGCACATGCTGTGGATGTGGCTACTCTTACATGGGCCAGATTCAGGGAGATGTTTTTCGGGAAGTATTTCCCCGCTGACGTCAGGGGCCGCCTGACGAGAGAGTTCATGAGCCTCCGGCAGGGGGAATTATCAGTGGCGGAGTTCATCCGCAAGTTTGACAGGGGCTGCCACTTCGTGCCCACGATAGCAGGGGATGTCGCCCAGAAGCTGAGGCACTTCCTAGATGGACTGAGACCTACCCTCCGCCGAGACGTTATGCTGATGAGACCGGCGAGTTATGATGAGGCCACTGCCTGTGCTTTTCAGGCAGAGCAGGCATTGCGAGATATAGATTTTGAGATGAAGCGGAAGCGGCATCAGGCCCAGTCCAGTGCACAACCACAGGAAAAACAGTTTACCGGGCCATCTAGACAGCAGGGACAACAGAAGTCCCAGGGTCAGCACAGGGGGCCAGGACAGCAGAGGCCACCCCAGGCACCAGGGGTTCCTAGGCAGGAGGGAGGCCCGCCTTGCAAGCAGTGCAACAAATATCATTATGGCAAATGCATGTGGGGCACCTACAGATGCTTCGTATGCAAGCAGGAGGGGCACAAGGCTGCAGATTGCCCTCAGAACAAGGGTGCCACTACCGGCAGGGCTTATGTAATGCATGCCGAGGAGGCGGAGGCAGCGCCAGACACGACACTGATTACCGGTAACCATTTTATTTAAGATTTTAATTTCGCATGATTGCGTGGGTTTAATGCTTGTTTGATGATTAAATTATTGGGATCGATAACGTAGAAGAAATTAAGATGCATGCTCTACCTACTTGGAATCAAGAATTTAATTGTTTGATCAAAAAATTTTAGAGACCAAATTGTTATAATGGGTAAATTAAGGATGAAAATGCAAATTTCGAAACTTTAAGGGATTTATTTGCAATTTATGATTTTTCTGAGGTTGAATTTCGAACTTTTGGAGATTTATAATTGGGTTAAGTCAGTGATATTTTGAGGATTTTTAGTTAACTGTCGATAAGAAATTCCTTAAGTTCAACAGTATTAGATTTGAAGGTATGTTTTGTCGCAGGGAGGATATATATTGTAGGTGTAGCCACGCTTGCATTGCTAGACTCAGGGGCTACGCATTCGTTTATATCCGAATCTTTCGTGAAGCGACTAAGGATCGTACCAGTAGCGATGGATTCAGGATTCAAAGTATCGATTCCATCCGGGGATCAGATGTTCACATTTCGGATAGTGAGAGGATTGGAGCTCAGATTGCAGCAGAAGGCAGTACAGGCAGATCTGATTGTACTACCGCTGCCAGAATTTGATATCATACTGGGCATGGACTGGCTCGCTTCTCATGGGGCAGTCATAGATTTTCGACAGAGGTCAGTGTCTGTCAGACCTCCCAGTGGGAAGCCATTTGTATTTGAGGCAACTAAACATCAGCAGTTCCCACACGTCATTTCCTATACGTGTGCGAGGAAGCTTATTAAGAGAGGCTGCCAGGCGTTCTTAGCCAGCATCATATCAGTGGCAGAGCCAGTCACTCAGAGGCTGGAGGATATTGATGTGGTCAATGAGTTCTCCAGTGTGTTCCCTGACGATGTTTCAGGAATTCCACCAGATAGAGAGGTGGAGTTCTCTATTGAGCTCATGCCAGGGACAGTGCCGATATCTAAGGCACCCTACCGATTAGCGCCTGCAGAAATGAAGGAGCTTAAGGAACAGGTTTAGGATCTGCTGGATAAGGGTTTCATCCGCCCTAGTTTTTCTCCTTGGGGCGCACCAGTTCTTTTTGTTAAGAAGAAGGATGGAAACATGCGTCTGTGCATTGACTACCGAGAGCTGAACAGAGTTACAATTTAGAATAAATATCCGTTGCCTAGGATCGAGGACTTGTTTGATCAACTTCAGGGAGCCTCAATATTCTCTAAGATAGATCTTCGATCCGGATATCATCAGCTGAAGGTGAGAGAGTCAGATGTGCATAAGACAACTTTTCGGACGCGTTATGGGCACTATGAGTTCTTGGTGATGCCTTTCGGTTTGACGAACGCGCCAGCGATCTTCATGGATCTCATGAATCGCGTGTTTCAGCCATTCTTGGATCAGTTCGTCATAGTCTTCATTGACGATATACTGATCTATTCGAAGAGCATGGAGGAGCACAGTCATCATCTGAGAACAGTATTGCAGACTCTACAGGATAGACGACTGTATGCCAAGTTCAGCAAATGTGAGTTCTGGCTCGACAGAGTGGCATTCTTGGGGCACATCTTATCTCAGGATGGCATAGAGGTCGACCCGAGCAAAGTAGAGGCAATCAGGGATTGGCCAGTTCCGAAGAGCGTGACAGAGATTCGCAGTTTCGTGGGATTGGCAGGTTATTACAAGAAGTTTATCCAGGGCTTTTCTTCTATTGCGGTACCCATGACCGCTTTGACGAAGAAGAATGCCAAGTTTATTTGGGGACCAGAGTGTCAGGAGAGCTTTGACAGACTGAAGCAGGCCTTGACCACCGCACCCGTACTAGCTATGCCATCAGGGTAGGGAGAGTTTGTGGTCTATACCGATGCATCCCAGCTTGGGTTGGGCGCAGTTCTGATGCAGCAAGACAGAGTGATAGCCTATGCGTCCAGACAGCTGAAGGTCCATGAGAAGAATTACCCGACTCATGACTTAGAGTTAGCAGCAGTGGTATTCGCCCTGAAGATCTGGAGACACTATTTGTATGGGGAGAAGTGCAGGATTTTCACAGATCATAAGAGCCTGAAGTACTTCTTCACACAGAAGGAACTGAACATGCGTCAGAGGAGATGGATCGAGATGGTGAAGGATTTTGATTGTGATATTACCTACCATCCAGGTAAGGCTAATTTAGTTGCGGACGCTCTGAGCAGGAAGCTCGCAGTGTTAGCTCATCTGTCAGTACAGAGACCATTGCAGGCTGAGATTCAGAGATTTGAGCTTGCAGTTTATGCCAGGGGCGAGGCCCCGAATCTTTCTACTCTGACAGTACAGCCGACTCGGAGAGACAGAATCCGAGCAGGGCAGACTTCCGACGAGCAGTTACAGAAGTGGGGACAGAGGGACGAGGCTAAGAGCCAGAGACTGTATACAGTTATGGACGGCATAGTCAGATATAGGGACCGCCTATGGGTTCCTGACAGTGATTCCCTCCGAGCAGATATCTTGAGTGAGGCCCACATCACCCCGTATTCCATCCATCCAGGGAGTACGAAGATGTATAAGGATCTACAGACTCTGTATTGGTGGCCGGGCATGAAGATGGATATTCTGCGGTTTGTCTCCGAATGTTTGACTTGTCAGCAGGTCAAGGCAGAGCATCAGAGACCTGCAGGGAAGCTGAGACCACTCCCTATTCCCGAGTGGAAATGGGAGAACATTACTATGGACTTCGTGACAGGGCTTCCGAGGACTTCTGGGGGATACAATGCCATCTGGGTGATTGTTGATCGGCTCACCAAGTCAGCTCATTTCTTACCGATTAGGAAGACATTCACCATGACTCAGTACGCAGAGCTGTACATCAGAGAGATAGTCAGACTGCATGGGATTCCAGTGTCCATCATGTCGGACCGAGATCCGAGATTCACGTCTGCATTCTAGAAGAGTCTTCATCAAGCGTTGGGTACGAAGCTTCTGTTCAGTACCGCTTTTCATCCTCAGACAGACGGTCAGTCAGAAAGGGTGATTCAGATTCTGGAGGACCTACTCCGAGCATGCATGATCGACTTCCAGGGCAGCTGGGAGCCGAAATTACCTCTTGTGGAGTTCACATACAACAACAATTATCAGAAGTCGATAGGTATGACTCCATACGAGGCACTGTACGGGAGGAAGTGTAGGTCGTCAGTATACTGGGATGAGGTAGGAGAGCGAGCAGAGTTGGGTCCGGATATTGTCAGACAAACAACGGATTTAGTTGCAAGGATTAGAGATCGAATGAAGACTGAACAGAGCCGTCAGAAGAGTTATGCTGATCAGAGGCGACGAGATCTTGAGTTCGCAGTAGGGGATCATGTTTTTGTGAAGGTCGCATCTATGAAGGGTGTGATGAGGTTCGGGAAGAAGGGCAAGCTCAGCCCTAGATTCATCGGACCATTTGAGATCCTAGAGAGAATCGGGACACTCTCATACAGAGTTGCTTTACCCCTGAATCTGGTGGGAGTTCATAATGTGTTCCATGTCTCTATGCTGCGTAAGTACATGTCGAACCCTTCACATGTGCTTAACTATGAGCCACTTCAGCTGACACCGCACTTATCATTCGAGGAGAGGCCGACTCAGATCTTGGACAGGCAGGAGAAGAGACTCCGGAATAAAGTGATCCAAATGGTCAAAGTCAAGTGGCTCAATCATTCCGAGGAGGAGGCCACGTGGGAGACAGAGACCGGGATGAGGAGTCGCTACACGGAGTTATTCGGTACCTTCTAATTTCGAGAACGAAATTTTATTTAAGGGAGGGGGGAGAGTTGTAAAGTCCAAGAATTTAATTCGCGTAACCTAAGTGCATGCAATCTAGTATTTTTATTTTTAATTATATGTTTAATTATTTATATGCAATTTATGCATAATTCATGCATGATTGGATTTAATTCCTGAAATTTTAAAAGGACATGTATTAGGGTTTCTAAGTGCATTTCACGCTCGAACGAGAAACGGAGACCGGAGAATTTTCAGGAAAATTATTTTAATTACATGATTAATTTTTATTAATTAAATAAGGTGTTTTTAAGTGTATATTTCAAAAATGAAAATTTTCTGGGTATTTTTAACCGTAGGATTTTATTTTTATCGGTACACAAATTTTATCGAATCGAGGGATTTTTTAAGGGTTCGGCTAATACTTTCAAAATCTTTCCAACGCGATATATTTTTCGGGAGTGCGTTTTGTTTTAATGGACCTACTTTTAGGTTTTTTTTGCTTAATTAGCTTTTAAATCATTAATTGTTATTTTTAAAACCCATTACCATTATTTATCTATATATTTAGCACCTAAATACCATTAACCCTAAACCTAAAGCGTGTATCAGCCGCCCACCTCCTCCAATTGGCCACCTCCTTCGTGAGTTGCATCAGCAAAGACTTCGGTGCTTCTTTTTCCTCCAAGCTCTAGCTTTCCTACGTCTTGTGTTCCTCGATCGGTTGGTCATTAAAATATTCACCAAGGCACGTTGGTACTTTCATTTTCTCATCACACATGTCAATAGTATGCTGGAATGTATTTATGTGCTTGTAAATGTCTCGATCTATTGCATGCGTGAGGTTTAGACTTTTGTTTTCATGAAAAACACTTGCCTCTTTGATTCTATCTCACGTTTTTCTTGTTTAGTTGCAAAGGGCCGTTGTTTCTTGCTGTTAATGAGGCTGTGTGAAGGAGGTTAGTGCTGTCATTAGTGCTGGAGTCGAGATCTGTTCACAGGGGAGTGAAGGGGCCGATGGTTTGAGAGCTTGGCGTTGGGGTGTTCGGATCCAAGGTGAGGCAGCGTGAAGGCTCGGCTGTGCAAGGGTGTCCTGAGGCCTGGGATAGATCGGAAGGGGTCTGAACCATGGTTAAGGGAGGTTCGAACACAGCTGGGACGAGGCGGAGGGCTGCTGGAACGTTGGGCAGTGGGTAGCGATCGGGTGCGCGCGCGAGGGGGCCAAGGGCTGTGCGAGTTGTGTAGGCTGCATGGGACTGGTTGAGTGGTTAAGATAGGTTCTTTAGAGCCTAGTCTAAGTCCTTGGTATTCTGGTTAAAAGCTGGTGCGTTGGGGTTAAGTGAATGGCGTGAGTTTAAGGGAAGGGGACGCACGAGGTGGGAAAATAGGATAGGACCGAGAGTTTTGGCAAATTCTGGAAATTCCAGCCGTGGGTTGGAAGGCCTAATGACAATGTTTTAGGAGCCTTTTAGTGTTTTTAAGATATGGTAAAATTTTGGGAATAATTTGGTTAAGTTTCGGTTCGATTCGGGTTAAAACCGGGACTCCGATCCAAGTTTTAAAATGAATCGATTAAGTTTTGAAACGGGCTCGAGTTTACGTCTAGGAACGCTTTTAAAAAATGTTTTGGGATATTTTAAGTAGTTTGGTAAGCTTTGGATCAATTTTAGAGGTCCAGGGGTGAAACGAAAATTTTTGGGTTCCAAGGGCAAAATAGTCATTTTGCACCCGTGGAGAGATTTTGGTCCTGACAACACCCTGAGCACAAATTCATGATATTTTAATTGTTTATGCATCACGTTTACGATTTTTACGTTATTATGATAATTATGGTGCATGCTTGGTTTAAAGAAAAAATTACGTATACGCATGCTTTTATTTAAGTGATGACCATGATGACACGTTTTGAAGGAAGTGATTTAGTTGTGACTAACACGATGACAAAATGACACGATGACATGTAAGGCCCGGACTCAGTGGGCGGGTAATGCCGTCGCTGATGACCCTGGCCACCGGGTACCGCGGTTACACGTAGATGGATCCATCGACTGACATGATGACATGATAATACGAAAGTCACAGCTAATGAACGGAATTCAAATTAAGATTTTAACACGTATATGATGATACGATGATACATGCTATTACCATGTTTTGACAGGTCACGGTTACGCATACGATATGATAACATGATGAGACATGTTTTGACACGTTACGATTTTGCTCGACACGCTTATGTTCATGTTTTTAAGTTTCATGAAATGTATGTTGATTATGCTATTTTTCACTGCTGTGTGCTACGTATATGTATTTGTTATTACTGGTACAGGTGTGTTGAGTCTTTAGACTCACTAGGCGTGTGTGATGCAGGTGAGCATTTTGATCAGGAGACAGGAGGTGCCGAAGACTGAGTAGGCAGGCGGAGTGTGCAGTGACATGACCCGAGGACCATTATTTTTCTGCATTATGATTTATGAGATTTGAGAGGAAAGGAATATTTTAATACGTTGATGATTTTTAAGATTTTTATACGTTTATGTTCACGTATGATTTTAAATGTTTGGTTATTTTAAAATGCGCTATTTTTACTATCAAATATTTAAGATCATTTTTAAAAGTTATATTCTTATGTTTAAATGTTATTTCGAAATTTGCGAAGCTTTTATTAAAAAAAAAATATATATTTTCGCACTTTTAAAACAGTAGACGTTTCATATGTCCTCACTCAGACGCACCCTAAAAACTTCCCAAAAGGTCACCCATCCCAGAATTGCCCCAAGTCAAGCACGCTTAACTTTGGAGTTCTTATGTGATGAGCTACCGAAAAGAAGATGGACCTTCGTGATATGAGTAGTACATATCAAATCTTTTAAGCCCTCTTCAACTGTACAGTCCATTACATTGAACAGTCTCGTAATCCCTCTCTTTTCGGTGTAAGATCGGTTCATTAATGTTCCCTCCGCCTAGAAGCTTGCCAGGAGCCGTTCATTGTCCGTGCAACCTCATGGCACCGGCGATCACCCCACGTCCTCTTCGGCCCCGGGCCTCACATGCCCACCAACTTCCGCTTGGTTCGTCCCCGAACCACACCGTAATGGGAGAGGTCGGCTCTGATACCAACTGTAACGCCTCAGATTCGACGACTGTCCTCACTGTACCAAGACGAGTCTTTCCAGCGTGCTTATGTCTTAACTCACACGCACCCTAGGAAACTTCTCAGGAGGTCACCCATCCCAGAATTGCCCCAAGTCAAGCACACTTAACTTTAGAGTTCTTATGTGTTGAGCTACCGAAAAGAAGATGCACCTTCGTGGTATGAGTAGTACATATCAAATCTTTTAAGTCCTCTTCAACTGTACAGTCCATTACATTGAACAGTCTCAGAATCCCTCTCTTTCCAGTGTAAGATCGGTTCATTCATGTTCCCTCCGCCTAAAAGCCTGCCAGGAGCCGCTTATTGTCCGTGCAACCTCATGGCACCGGCGATCACCCCCCGCCCTCTTCGGCACCAGGCCTCACATACTGAAACGTCTGCCTTCCTTTCTCATAAAAAATACTAGAATTTTTTTTTTACACTCGATTTTCGGCCCTTTAAATATGCCACATGAAAATATTTTTATAAAATATTTTACCCTTTTAAAATAAAACATCAACCAACTAGCATTTTAAAAATAAAATAAAATAGTCATAAAAATGAAATGTCAAAAGTTAACCAACCTAAAAAGCAATAAATTTGAAAAGTATAACACATACTAAACCTCTCAAAAATCTCTCAAAAGGACAAATAAATTGTCTTAAAATCTTTAACGTAAATCATGAATCATAAATGCAGAAAAAGTAGAAGCGCTGGTCCTCAGGTTGTGTGCGCCTTCAGTCCAGTCCAATCACCCATCAAGACCTCCCTCAACCTCACCTGCATCCATCACACCTAGGGAGTCTAACGACTCAACACACCATAATCTTTATAACAAATAATACGTATAAAATCGCATGCAACAATGAAAAATAATTGTACTTACAATATCTTTTTCATGAAGATGCATAAACTTTAACATGAACATTTTCGTAAACGTTTTCATGATGTATGAACTTTAAATAAAAACATTTTCATAATGATGTATCATCTTTAAACATAAACATTTTCATGACATGCGAACATAAACCTTAACTTTTTACTTTTCCTCAAAACATAACATAAATCTTTTTATCATGATCATAAACATTTTTCCTTTTCCTTTATTGAATTCAGATCGTCAATTGTGATTTTCCTCAAATCTCAAAAATTCGATGGATCCATCTACATGTAACCACAGTACAGGGCGGCGTGGACATCAGCGACACTCTCACCAATCAACAGAACCTTGGCCTATCCTCTTTCGAATAGAAATACGATTGTCGGGGCTCCCTCTGGGGCCTTTTCCCATAAATGGGCTCCCTCTGGGGCCTTCTCCCCTCACGATATTCTCATTCTTACCTCAAACCTTATGACCTCAAATCCTCAATGGTGTCACGGGAAATACGATTGTCGGGCTCCCACTAGGACCATAACCCTCACGATATCTCCACATAACATCATTATAGTCACAATTACTTCACTTACTTCAACGTTTTACATTTCCATCACTTTAAAAAAATCATGCATAACGTATAATTTTATTTTTGAAACCAAGCATGCAACATGTCTTTTAAATCTCTTCCTTAAATCATGAAAATCTCATAGACATTTAAAAAACATAATTTAATCATGAACATTTCATAAAAATTTAAAAATAATCATTTTAACCTCAAAACATTTAAAATAACATTTTGACATATTAAATCATAAACATATAAAATTCCCTAAACATTTAAAATATCCTTTTAACATATAAAATCTCATAAACGTTTAAAATATCATTTTAACATATAAAATTCCATAAACATCCATAACTATAGAAAATAATCATATTAGCACATAAAACAGCATTCAGGGCACTGCCTGACGTTGACTAATTTCTAGGTATAAAATGACCTTTTTACTCCTGGACGTAAAATTTCCCGTTTTTGACATTTTCTTAATTTCATTGACTCTAACATGTCCCAAATAATTATTTAAGCTTACATGAATTTTTTCATATTTTTATTTGGCTTAAATCGATGACTTTTAATTTAATCTTCAAATGTGACATATTAATGCGTTTTAATTCCGAATTGAACCAAACCTTAATAAAAAATTCCCAAATTAAAAACTTAGACTTTTAATAATTATTTAAGCTTAAATATAATTTTTCATAATTTTATAAAGCTTAAAACTAGGCGTTTTATTTAACTCGCTAACTAGCGTTCCGTGCGGCGGTAAAATCCCGAATAAATCTAAAGCTCGTTATTTTGATCCCAAATTTTAAACATAACATTTTTATTATTTATTCTACCCTTCCAAGTCATGAGCCACCCCCGTGGACCCATGGATTAAATTTTTGTTCTAAAATTCGAAATATTGACCACTAATCAAAACCACCGAGCCATCTCCCAATTTAATCAAGCCGCGCCTGAGCCACCCTGAGCCAAATCCTAGCCAACCCACCTAGGGACCCTACTGACCAAGCCAAACCCAAGCAGCGAAGCCCTTGAACCAAAGGACAGCAGCCTCGCCCCCAAGCCTTCCTCACGTTCCTGCTCCTATATTTTTGTGAAGGTTCTTACCTAGGCTACCACCGAGCCCCGCCCTACCTAACCCTCACTGGACCATCCTAAGGCACCATCTAGACCACCTAGCTTGCCCCCAGACCGAGCCATGGCCCCTGGAACTCTCAGCCACCCTGAACCTGCACGTGAAGACTCCACTCACGCTAGGACTCTCCTAGCCCACCTAGCGCGAGCCCTACACCTCCTAGGACTCTACCTAGGACCTAACCGTGACCCTTTGGACCCAACTACCAGACCTGGTCGAGCCCTCTTGCCCCATGCACCACAACCGAACCTTGCACCTTACAAAACCCAAACAACTTCACGGCCCTCTTCCCCTGTTCCAGCTTTTGTTCTCATTTTTTTTCTTTTGCAACGTTTTTTGTGTGTTTTAGGACTCATTAAAACATGTAAAAACATCCATCAACATATCCTAGTCATGGCAGCCCCTTTAGATCATATTAAACATGAATTTGGAATCAAATAACACAAGTTTAGCACCTATATACACATAGTTACGAAAATAAATTTGTGTGTCATGTTTTCTTTCAAATCATGATCAAATAAATATTATGGTGTGATAGATGTTTGAAAGAAAGAAATATGGCGTGCCTTTGCGTTTTAAACGCACGACGAAGAACGGGACGAGGAGACGAAGAATAAGAAGTTTCCCTTGAAGTTTTCTCGATTTTTCCTTGCTTCCTTCGTGTGGTGTGTGATGATGGGATTTTGGGGAGAGTTTATGAATTTTAAAAGTGTGTGGCCGTGTGGTTTGATGCTAGGTGTAGGGTTTTTGGTGCTTTAATATAATATAAATAGCTAATTAATTTGTTAATTAGGCCTAGACCTATTTAGCCATTAAATTAAGCCCATTAGTCTAATTAAGATTTAAAAAAAATATTAACAAACTTTTTTGTTTAAATAAATTTTTGAATTTATTAGCCGGGTTGCCAAAAAGCTCGTATTTTAGTTGAAAAACCAACACCGATAAAATTTACGTTCTGGCATATAAAATCACCTCAAAACCCCTTATTTTCAAAAAAATATGAAAAACCATCAACCATATTTTAAATAATTAAAAATAGTTATTTAATAAAAATCTTTTACGTTTTTTAGCCCTCGGTCTCCGTTCCTCGATCGCAACTTGAATTTTCCTTAAAAATACTATTTTATGCATGATGATAATAAAAATCATATTTAACATGTAAGCATGTATGTCACATAATCAAGTAGAAATTAAAATCAGTTAATTACTCATTTTCCATTATTTTCTAGATTCGCATGCAGTTGGATTACGTCGTCTTAATTTTGGACCTTACAATTCCTCCCCCCTTAAATAAAATTTCGTCCTCGAAATTAGAATTTACCGAATAGATCAGGATAGCAACTCTTCAAGTCCCTCTCGGTTTCCCAAGTAGCTTCCTCTTCCAAGTGATTCAGCCACTTGACCTTGACCATTGGAATGACTTTGTTTCACAATCTTCTTTCTTACCTTGCTAAGATTTGAACAGGTCTTTCTTCATATGTTATATTTGGAGTTAATTGAAGAGGTTCATAATTTAGTACATGTGATGGGTTCGACATGTACTTCCGCAGCATCGAAATATGGAACACATTATGAACTCCTGCAAGCGCTGGTGGCAATACCACTCTATAAGCTAGTGTCCCAATCCTCTCCAAAATTTCAAACGGACCTATAAATCTTGGGCTTAGCTTCCCCTTTTTGCCAAAGCACATAACACCCTTCATAGGTGCTATTTTCACAAATACATGATCTCCCACTGCAAACTCTAAGTCCCTCCATCGCTTGTCTGCATAACTCTTTTGTCGGCTTTGCGCCATCTTCATTCTATCGCAAATTTTGACTATAAGTTCTGTAGTCTCTTCAATCAAGTCTGGACCAATCTCTCTTCTTTCACCAACTTCGTCCCAATGAATAGGAGATCTACATTTTTTTCCATAAAGTGCCTCAAAAAGAGCCATCCCGATTGATGATTGATAGCTATTATTGTAGGTGAACTCCACTAGAGGTAATTTTGGTTCCCAACTGCCTTGGAAATCAATAATACATGCTCGAAGTAGATCTTCCAAAATTTGTATCACTCTTTCTGACTGTCCATCGGTTTGACGATGAAATGCTGTACTGAATAATAACTTCGTCCCCATCGCTGCAGGTAGACTTTTCCAGAAAGATGACGTGAATCTCGGATCTCTGTCAGAGACAATGGATAGAGGAATCCCATGCATACGAACTATCTCTCGAATATACAAGTCGGCGTACTGAATCATGGTGAAATTCGTCTTGATAGATAGAAAATGCGCTGATTTAGTAAGACGATCAACTATCACACATATAGCATTGAATCCCTTAACTGTCTTTGGCAATCCCACAACAAAGTCCATGGTGACATTTTCCCATTTCCACTCGGGAATAGGGAGTGGCTTCAATTTCCCCGCTGGTCTTTTATGCTCTGCTTTAACTTGTTGGCAAGTCAAGCACTCGGATACAAACTTCAGAATGTCTCTCTTCATGCTTGGCCACCAATATAGCAACTGCAAATCTTTGTATATTTTCGTGGTACCTGGGTGGATGGAGTAAGGTGTGTCATGAGCTTCCTTCATAATAAGATCTCTCAAAGAATCGTCACTAGGAACCCATAACCGATCTCGATAACGAACTATACCATCCACCTCTGAATATAATTTCCGACCCTTGGCTTCATCTCTAGCTCTCCACTTTTGCAACTGTTCATCGGTGGACTGCCTATCACGAATTCTATCTCTCAAGGTCGACTGTACCGATAATGTGGCAAGATTAGGGGCCTCGCCCCTAGCATACACTGTAAGCTCAAACCGCTGTATCTCGGACTGCAACGGTCTTTGGAGTGATAGATGAGTGATAACTGCTGCTTTTCTACTCAGTGCGTCTGCCACTACGTTAGCTTTTCTCGGATGGTAGCTAATGTCACATTCATAATCCTTTACTAACTCAAGCCATCTGCGCTGTCTCATATTCAGCTCCTTTTGGGTGAAGAAGTATTTCACACTTTTATGGTCGATGAATATCTTGCACTTCTCCCCATAGAGGTAGTTTCTCCAAATCTTTAGTACAAAGACTACTGCTGCAAGCTTAAGATCATGAGTAGGGTAGTTTTTCTCGTGAATCTTCAGTTGTCTCGACGCATATGCTATAACTCGGTCATTTTGCATTAGAACTGCGCCCAATCCAAGTTTAGAAGTGTCGGTATACAGAATGTACTCCCCTTGCCCCGAAGGCATAAATAACACTGGTGCTGAAATCAGGGCTTGCTTTAACTTGTCGAAATTGTCTTGACACTCGGATCCCCAAACAAACTTTGCATTCTTCTTTGTCAAAGCGGTCATAGATACTGCTATAGATGAGAACCCCTGAATAAACTTGCGATAATAGCCAGCTAGTCCCAAGAAACTGCGAATCTCAGTAGTACTCTTCGGTACTGGCCACTCTTTCAGTGCCTCAACTTTACTCTGGTCAACTTCCACGCCATCACTTGAAATGATGTGGCCTAAGAACGCCACTCTATCAAGCAAAAACTCGCACTTGCTGAACTTTGCATATAGCTTTCTGTCTTGTAGTACCTGCAGTGCGATCCTCAAGTGACGGCTATGCTCCTCTCTGCTCTTGGAATAGATCAATATGTTGTCAATGAAGACAATAATATACTGATACAGATACGGCTGAAATACGCGATTCATGAAATCCATGAAGATCGCTGGCGCATTGGTCAACCCAAATGGCATGACCATAAACTCATAGTGCCCATATCTCGTGCGACATGCTGTCTTGTGGACATCTGACTCGTTCACTTTCAACTGATGGTACCCAGATCGAAGATCAATCTTAGAAAATATCGATGCTCCTTGCAACTGATCAAATAAATCTTCAATTCTTGGCAGTGGATACTTGTTTTTGATAGTGACCCTATTAAGCTCTCGGTAATCGATGCAAAGACGCATACTAACATCTTTTTTTTTAGAAATAACACCGGTGCGCCCCATGGAGAATAACTAGGGCTAATGAAACCCTTGTCTAGCGATTCTTGGATTTGATCTTTCAATTCTTTCATTTCAGCTGGTGCTAGACGATAAGGCACTTTAGATATAGGAACGGTGCCCGGAATAAGATCAATAGAGAATTCCACTTCACGATCAAGTGGAATACCAGAAACGTCCTCGGGAAAGACGCTAGGAAAATCTCTCACGATATCAACATCTTCTAATTTTTGACTGATAGATTCCTGTGCAGTTGTGACACATGCTAGATAAGCTTGGTATCCACGCTTAATAAGCTTCCTCGCACATAGACAAGAGATATTGTGCGGCATTTGCTTGTTTCTTGCCGCCTTGAAGACAAAAGATTTACCACTAGGTGGCCTAATAGATACCGATCGCTGACGGAAATCAATCGCAGCTCCATTCACTGATAGCCAATCCATCCCAAGTATAATATCGAATTCGGGCATATGAAGCACAATAAGATCTGCCCGAACCGCATCTTTGAATAAACGAAGCTCCAGATTCTTAACAATCTTAGACGTGAGCATTTGATCACCGGATGAGATAGAAACTTTGAAACCCAAACCCATATCTCGAGGAGTAATTTTCAGTCTTTTGATGAAGGTTTCAGATATAAAAGAATGCGTAGCTCCTGAATCTAGCAATGCATAGGTAGCTACACCTTGGATGATGATCCTCCCTGTGGTGAAAGATGTCTTTTAAATCTTTTCGTGTTGCAACTTAAGGATTTTTCTATCATTATTTCCCAAAGTTATACGTAGATTGCGTGTTGAACTTAAACATTTCTTGAAAAATTGCATTTTAGCCCTCTAATTTTTTTTTGAAATTTGCATTTTAGTCCCCAAGAATTCGGATATATGCATTATGACCCTTCTATTTTTCGAAATTTTTCATTTTAGCCCTTGAAGATTTTGAAAATTACATTCATGGCCTTTAAGAATTCGGTAAATGCATTTTGGTCCTTTAACTTTTTGAAAATTACAATTTAAATACCAAAATTTCGAAATTCTCCCAAATCCCCTTTATTATGATTTTCTTTAAATTTTGGCCCTAAACTTTTTATTTGGAATTAAGTCATCCTTTACATAAAATAAGGCACAAAATCAATATCATTTTCCATGGTTTCTAAAATCGTAACTTAAATTCAACTAAGTAGGACATGCAACCTCATTTCCACTAGGTTAGATCTTGTTCCCAAATCAATTCTAATAACCAATTTAACATTTCATGCAATAATAAGCAATATAAAATGCTAAATGACTAGGTTACCCGTAATGAGTGTAGTGTCTGCCTCTTCCTCAGCTTCTTCGGCATTCATAACATAAGCTCGTGTCGTAGTAGCTGCTTTCCTCTTTGGGCAATCGTTAGCTTTGTGTCCATCCTCCTTGCAGTAGAAACTTTTAAATGATCCCCATTCACATTTGCCAAGATGTAGACTGTTGCACACTTTGCATGGTTGCCTCTCGGCAGGCTTTGGTGCTCCAGGATTTTGTGGCTTAGGTGGTGCTGGCTTCTTGACTGGACCTTGGGGCTTTTGAGACCCTTGAGGTCTAGGAGGACCCATATATGGTTTCTTATTCGGCTGATTGTTACTTTGGTGTAGTTGCCTCTTGCGCTGTAGCTCAAAGTCAATGTCCCTCAAAGATTGTTCCGACTGGAAAGCATAAGTAACGGCAGTAGCATAGTCCAAAGGACGCATCATCATAACATTATTCCGTATGGTAGGTCGCAGACCATCCATAAAGTGCCTAAGCTTCTCTTCAGCATCCCTGGCAATAAGGGGTACGAAATGACAACCCCTATCTAACTTCTTGACAAACTCAGCAACAGTCGAGTCTCCCTGACGGAGGCTCATAAACTCTCTCTTCAGCCATCCTCTAACATCAGCAGTAAAATACTTCTCATAGAATATCGTCATGAATTGAGCCCAAGTAAGTGTAGCAAGGTTAACACCCTGCTCAGCTTCTTCCCACCATAAAGTAGCTTCATCCCTAAGCAGATAAGTGGTACACCTCACACGGTCCGCATCTCCCATATCTAAATAGCGAAAGTGTACCTCAAGAGAACGAATCCATCCCTCCACAGCAAAAGGATCGGTAGTGCCATAAAATTCCTTCGGCCCTAGCCTCCGGAACTGATCATATATATCCTGCTGTGGCCTAGGCGCCTGCTGCATCTGCTGTAACTGTTGTTGCAACTGTTGCTGCTGTAACTGCTGCTCGAAGAGACGAGTTATCCCCTCTAATGCACGTGTAGCAGCATCTCCTGGTGGTGGTGGTGGTGGTGCATTTCCTTGATGATTCACAATGTTCTCTGCTTGGTTTCCATTAACGAGGGCACGTCTAGGAGGTATTTTTATCTGAATGTTTTCCAAATTCTAACGTAACCAATATGCATTTAAATCTAAGTTCTCTAATCATGTGACATTTCCTAACTCATTTTAGCAATTTAAGCATGCAAGGAATAAGTACTCAAAGAGCTAATAAACATGTAATGTAAGCATAATATTCATATCGTCATGCAGGTAACAACATATTAAGTCTCATAAAGCATGAAAAACTTACGACTTGAGGCTTGATGACTGATCTTCCCGGCACTGATGGTGGCACAACCCTTTATAGGACCTTTGCTCTGATACCAACTGAAACGTCTGCCTTCTTTTTTCATAAAAATACTAGAAATTTTTTTTTACACTCGATTTTCGGCCTTTTACATATACCACATGAAAATATTTTTATAAAATATTTTACCCTTTTAAAATAAAACATCAACCAACTAGCATTTTAAAAATCAAGTGAAATAGTCATAAAAATGAAATGTCAAAAGTTAACCAACCTAAAAAGCAATAAATTTGAAAAGTATAGCACATATTAAACCTCTAAAAAATCTCTCAAAAGCACAAATAAATAGTCTTAAAATCTTTAACGTAAATCATGAATCATAAATGCGGAAAAAATAGAAGCGTGGTCCTCGGGTTGTGTGCGCCTTCAGTCTAGTCCAATCAACAATCAAGACCTCCCTCAACCTCACCTGCATCCATAACACCTAGTGAGTCTAAAGACTCCACACACCATAATGTTTATAACAAATAATACGTATAAAATCACATGCAACAGTGAAAAATACTTGTACTTAAAATATCTTTTTGATGAAGATGCATAAACTTTAACATGAACATTTTCGTAAATGTTTTCATGATGCATGAACTTTAAATAAAAACATTTTCATAATAATGTATCATCTTCAAAAATAAACATTTTCATGAATGGGCTCCCTCTGGGGCATTCTCCCCTCACGATATTCTCATTCTTACCTCAAACCTCATGACCTCAAATCCTCAATGGTGTCACGGGAAATACGATCGTCGGGCTCCCACTAGGACCATAACCCTCACGATATCTCCACATAACATCATTATATCATAATTACTTTACTTCCTTCAACGTTTTACATTTCCATCACTTTAAAAAAATCATGCATAACGTATAATTATATTTTTGAAACCAAGCATGCAACGTGTCTTTTAAATGTCTTCCTTAAATCATGAAAATCCCATAGACATCTAAAAATCATAATTTAATCATGAACATTTCATAAAAATTTAAAAATAATCATTTTAACCTCAAAACATTTAAAATAACATTTTTGCATATTAAATCATAAACATATAAAATTCCGTAAATATTTAAAATATCCTTTTAACATGTAAAATCCTATAAACGTTTAAAATATTATTTTAACATATAAAATTCCATAAACATCCATAACTATAGAAAAAAATCATATTAGCACATAAAACAGCATTCAGGGCACTGCCATGACGTTTACTAATTTCTAGGTGTAAAATGACCGTTTTACTCCTGGACGTAACATTCCCCGTTTTTGACATTTTATTAATGTCTTTGACTCTAACATGTCCCAAATAATTATTTAAGCTTAAATATATTTTTTCGTAATTTTATAAAGCTTAAAACTATGCGTTTTAATTAACTCGCTAATTAGCGTTCCGTGCGGCGGTAAAATCCCGAATAAATCCAAAACTCATTATTTTTATACGCAATTTTAAACATATCATTTTTATTATTTATTCTACCCTTCCAAGTTATGAGCCACCCCCGTGGACCCATGGATTCAATTTTTGTTCTAAAATTCGTAATATTGACCACTAATCAAAACCACCGAGCCATCTCCCAATTTACTCGAGCCGCGCCCGAGCCACCTTGAGCCAAATCCTAGCCAACCCACCTAGGGACCCTACTGACCAAGCCCAACCCAAGTAGCAAAGCCCCTAAACCAAAGGACAGCAGCCTCGCCCCCAAGCCTTCCTCACGTTCCTGCTGCTATATTTTCGTGGAGGTTCTTACCCAGGCTACCACCGAGCCCCGGCCTTCCTAACCCTCACTGGACCATCCTAAGGCACCATATAGACCACCTAGCTTTCCCCCAGACCGAGCCATGGCCCCTGGAACTCTCGGCGACCCTGAACCTCCGCGTGAAGGCTCCACTCCACTCACGCTAGGACTCTCCCAGCACACCTAGCGCGAGCCCTAGCCCTCCTAGGACTCTACCTAGGACCTAACCGTGACCCTTAGGAACCAACAACCAGACCTGGTCGAGCCCTCTTGCCCCATGCACCACAACCAAACCTTGCACCTTACAAAACCCAAACAACTTCACGGCCCTCTTCCCTTGTTCCAGCTTTTGTTCTCATTTTTTTTCTTTTGCAACGTTTTTTGTGTGTTTTAGGACTCTTTAAAACATGTAAAAACATCCCTCAACATATTCTAGTCATGGCAGCCCCTTTAGATCATATTAAACATGATTTTGGAATCAAATAACACAAGTTTAGCACCTATATACACATAGTTACGAAAATAAATTTGTGTGCCATGTTTTCTTTCAAATCATGATCAAATAAATATTATGGTGTGATAGATGTTTGAATTAAAGAAATATGGCGTGCCTTTGCTTTTTAAACGCATGAAAAATCGTTGACAAAGAAGAACGGGACGAGGAGACGAAGACTAAGAAGTTTCCCTTGAAGTTTTCTCGATTTTTCCTTGCTTCCTTCGTGTGGTGTGTGATGATGGGATTTTGGGGAGAGTTTATTAATTTTAAAAGTGTGTGGCCGTGTGGTTTGATGCTAGGTGTAGGGTTTTGGTGCTTTAATATAGTATAAATAGCTAATTAATTTGTTAGTTAGGCCTAGGCCTAGGCCTATTTAGCCATTAAATTAAGCCCATTAGTCTAATTAGGATTTAAATAAAATATTAACAAACTTTTTTGTTTAAATAAATTTGTGAATTTATGGCAAAAAGCTCGTATTTTAGTTTAAAAACCAACAACGATAAAATTTACGTCATGTCGTATAAAATCACCTCAAAACCCCTTATTTTCAAAAAATATGAAAAATCATCAACCTTATTTTAAATAATTAAAAATAGTTATTTAATAAAAATCTTTTACTTTTTTAGCCTTCGGTCTCCGTACCTCGATCGCAACTTGAATATTCCTTAAAAATACTATTTTATGCATGATGATAATAAAAATCATATTTAACATGTAAGCATGTATGTCACATAATCAAGTAGAAATTAAAATCAGTTAATTACTCATTTTCCATTATTTCCTAGATCCGCATGCAGTTGGATTACGTCGTCTTAATTTTGGACCTTACAGTTATGTTACCTAGTTGTTAGTTTTGTAATTTAAGTAATCACATTATTATTCATTTTGTTTCACCCAAATTCTCCAAAAATCCCACCAATAGAAAGAAAGGCCAATAGCAACAAAGATCCATTAGCTATTAGAGCCCAAATTTAGCCAACGCCCATGAGAACATCAGTTGGTACAAAAACAAGGTTGCGCATGGGAAAGTTGACCCACGATCCACGATCCACGATTGATGATCGTGGAAGATGGCCATAACCATTTGAAAGAATGGAACAAAAACAAAAGCGATGATCAGAAAAAGACTCAACGTATTTGTAAGGTCCAAAAATAAGACGACGTATTCCAACTGCATGCGAATCTAGGAAAAATGAAAAATAGCTAATTAAATGATTTTAATTGCTTAAATTAATTATGTTAGATATGTTTATATGGTTATGAAGTAGTTTTCTACTTGGATGCATAAAAATGTATTTTTAAAGGTTATTCGAGATGTGATCGAGGAACAAAGACCGATGGTTGAAAAATGAAAAATATTTTTATTAAATATTTGTTTTTAATTATTTAAAATAAGGTTGATGCTTTATGATATATTTTTAAGATTAAGAAGTTTTGAGGTGATTTTATACGCCAAGATGTAATTTTTAACGGTATTCGATTTTCAACTAAAATATGAATTTTTCGAGAACTCAGCTAATATTTTCACGAACGTTTCTAAACGAAATGTTTTAAATATGCACTAATGAGTTTATTAGGCCTAGTATACTAAACTAATGGGCCCTAGCTTGTACACATGTTTTATTAATAAATAATTAAGCTCATAAACCCTCCATATTATTTATTTATGCACGCCCATTACCCCTAAACCTCAAGGACTCCATTCCATCAGCAAAAACACACGCACACAAGTATTACCAGCAAGGAAAAGCCACAGTTTTGGAAGGATTTCAACAAGGGTCCTCCGTTCTTCGACGTTCTACGCATCTCAACGTATTTTCGAGTGTAATATACGCAACGGCATGCCTTAACTATCATTTTCTCATCTATCACACCATATTATTGTTTTGAATTACATTTTCATGAAACACATGATTTTCTTATAAATATTTTCGTTTCTATGCTTGTGGTGTTATGAAAGCATGATTTTATGTTCCAAAAACTTGATATATGATTGCATGAAGGGGCTGCCATGTTAGAGGATCAAGGAGGGATGTTTTTCCATGAGTTTAAGGGTCATAAGGTGCTCAGTTAAGGGCTGCACACGCTAGGAACCAAGCTTGAACGAATTGTTGCATGTTGGGACACAATTATTAGAGTAGATGCTCTGCAAGCCAATAGTTTGATGGGAATTTATTGACTCAAATGAAATAAACAATCTTTATTTTAATATAATTTAACTTTTCATTGTTTTATTTTGCTTTATCTGTATACTCATGCAATCAGCATAGATAAAGACATTGATTTTACTTTAATACAAATGAATCGTAATTCGATGTTGAAACTCATTTGTAAACACTATATGATCTAAATTCGTTCGTAATCGATTCAGCCGCCTAAAATGTGGATAAAGGTCGCTTGAGCTCGAGATTAGCATCTGTGATGTTGTATACCGCGTTTCGTAGTAAGGGCATAGATATGTCCAAACATGCAGATGGGTAGTCATATGATGATTATACCAAACCACCCTCCCTCAGACTTTCCAAGTGGTTATCATTCATCGAGAGGATAAGTCTATGGTTATGATTGTACACCATTAGTCCTTAAAACCCGGGACAACATTGAGGCTCTATATGCTAGGGATGTGCTTTGACTCGTTTACCGACTCCAGGAGAGTCATCAGGTGGCGAGATTGGGTACAATTGCGACACATGTAGGAGCCAGTGCATTGTAGTCGGGAATTCACCGCTCACCTACGGGTGTGGATATCCTATGTGATCTGATGAAATAATAGTTCATGGAATCTCTGGCTAGAGTATGAGATGTACATTAGAGAAGAAGTTCTCCAATTGTACATGCGATGTCACTATTTATTCTCAAATATGTGTCACATAGTTATTGAACTATTATGCAACCCTCGATGAACCAATGGTTGCAGATTCGATCGGGATATATGATATGAAGGGACCGTACTGTACGTTAATCATAATCGACTGGTTCTTGCAGGCACTATTTGTGATACCTAGAGAATCATGTGGCGATGCTACTAGATGCTCTTACCATGATTCGATGGGTTTAGTCAGAAATATGATTTCTGACATTCTCATGATCAATGGTTGATACATAGAATGAGGCAAATTATGGTAATCCCGAATAAAGGATTATGTCCTATATCAAAAAGAGTTGTGAACCCACGGCTAGCTGTATTCCTGAACCATTGAGGGTCACACAAGCACTGGTTTACTTGTTCCTGTTGAGATAATAAATTCAATGGGTTGAATTTATAAGAAATAAGGTTGATATGATCAATCGATAAGCTTATAAATAAAGTTTATAAAAGCTTATAGAAATTTTGAGAGCATGACTGCTAAAACAGTCTAAAGGAGTACACCTGCCTTATTTAGACATTGGTGATCTCGAAATTAAAGTGTGCATCATAATAACAAATAGGTTGAAATTGTCACATCAATGATGTTGGATCGTCGATCGGGATTATGATGATATTAATATAATGGGAGAATGAATCTTGGGCTTGTAAGAGTATAAGCCCATCATGCTAATTTATTAAAGTTCAAATAGACTTTAATAATTATATTTTAATTGAGTTAAAATATAGCCCATTAAGTTTTTATAAAATATGGTATTGATTTATGTAATATGAAAATATTCATGATACCATAATTTTATAAACTTGCACACAAAGCAAAATAATGTTGATGCATAATATTCTCAAAAATTATGTATTGATTCGAGATTGAACATGAATGGAATGCAATAAAAATCTTTCATTAACTTAATTAATTAGATTAATTAAGTAAAATGAATATTAGTATTAAAATAAGATTTTATTTTTCTTATTGCACACGGCATGCATTCAAAGAGTGTTTTCGGCTATTTGGCATGCAAATATTTTTAGAATCTTTAATTGACTTAATTGATTAGATTAATTAAGTAAATTAAGCATTAGAAATAATTATAAGGATTTTTGATTCCTAATGGGACATAAGGCATCCGAAAATTTGGTTCTTCACAAGATATGCTTTATGCTCTTCCCAAGAAAAAGTAGGCTGCTCTCGAAATCTATTTTTCTTATGCAAGAAAAATTCGGCTTGTGCTAATTAATAGTATTGAGTCGCTTTCATCTTGGCGTTCAATCTCTACGCAAATATCTTCAATTTTTCTAGTGTAATTTAGAAGAGAAATAAATATTGCAGTCGTGGACCGGATTAGTAGATCGAAGAAAGTTCGTAGGGATATACAACAAGAGCTACGTCCGCTTATACTATAGTAGTTGGAGCCGAGTGAATTAATTCACTAAAGGCATATTACTAAACATCCTTTGTATGTTTAATTATAAAAACCATACAAGTGCTCAAACAAATATATCTTGAATGTCAAGATTTAAAATTTTTAAAAATTCTGCTGAGTTTTGGGCACGAGAGAAACCAAGATCCAACAGTTGTATCATAGTCAGGTTCATTATATCTTATGGTTTTAAATCATGTTGAATAATATTTATAACCACGTAAGAAAATTTTTCAGAAATTGATGCACCACAAAAATTTTAATTTTATCAGATTTTCGGAAAAAAAAATTTATTTTCGAATCTGCCAGGAACTGTTCCAGTGTGGGTCACGAGGGTTAGGGCTTGGATGGTGGCTCGGGCGAAGAGGCTTTGCCGAGTTAGAGTCCATAGGCGCAAGGGAAAGCACTCGCGCGGCTTCTTGTCTTCGTGCAGGAGGTTGCTGCGGGCTAAGGGCTGGTTCAAGGGGTCATGGCTGGTGAGTAGGGTCAATATACGGTCTGGGAAGGGCTTGGCTCGGGCTCGGCTCGGAGAAAACGTAAAATGGCTCAAGAGTTTGCAAGGGATGGTTCGGTTTTTAGGGTTTTAAAGGCTAAGGGTCTACACCATGGCCCACGGGATCTATCATAGTTCATGAGGGTAGTTTAGGAATAAAAAGTCTATATTTAAAATTGGAGAATTTATAATTAAAGTTTGAATTAATTCGGAATTAAAACGCTCCACGAATTAATAATTACGAAATAAAATCAAAAAGCCTCAAATTTAAGCCAAATAAAAATATCACAAAATTTATTTAAGCTTAAATAATTATTTGGGATGATATAGTATTAACGAAAGTAAGAAAAGTCAAATCGAAAATTTTACGTTTAGGGGTAAAACAGTCATTTCACACCTGAAAAATGGTAAACGTCATGACAGTGCCATGAATGCTGCAAAATATGTTAATATGTTTATTTTAAACATTTACGAAATTTTATGATGAAATGTTAACGCTAAAAGATATGTTGCATGCGTGTTTTAAAAGAAAAATGATTATTATATGCATGAATATTATAAAGTGACAAAAATATGAAATGTTGAAGTGAAGTAATTATGACTAATACTATGATACGATAACACAATGATATGTAAGGCCAAGGCTCAGTTGACGGGTGAAAGTGTCACTGATGTCCTGCCGCCTAGTACTGTGGTTATACGTAGATGGATCCATCGATCTTTAGCTACTACGAAAGTCATAATTAACGATCTGAATTCAACGAAAAGGAAAACATATATATACATATATGATGAAAAGGAATATGTTTATGATGAAAAGGAAAATGTATGTGTTTATGCATGTTCATGAAATGTTATCTTACGTAAAAGTATTTTCACTGTTGCGTGTGATTGTATGCGTATTACTCGTTATTATGGTTATGGTTTGCTGAATCAATAGATTCACTAGGTGTGATCGATGCAGATGAGCATGTATCTTGTGGTCATTATGGTTATGGTTTGCTGAGTCAATAGATTCACTAGTAGTGGACGTTTAAGTATTCATCTACAAACAACTCTACAGCAAAAGGTTATGAAAATTTCATTAATTCAAGTTCATATTATTTCGGTTATTTCCATTCATCAGTGGCATAATTCCCTGATGGATCGAGTGTGCTAGTGCCTTCGAAGGCATTTCGAACACTATATTTTCCAGTGAGTTGCAATAGCTCGTGTTCTAAGAATATTAACACCGATGAAATAAATCGAGTTTGGTTTAAAACCAAGCGGAAGAAACTCGAAATAATCCTTTGGGAGGACGATTGTTATTAGAAAACATTTTAACTTATGTAAATTGAATAACTGAGAAAGACTAGATTAGTTTTTGCATTCTTCAGTTCAGTTATGCTGACAACGGAACTGAGGGATACTCTAACTGATCAAAATAATTTGAAAACATCAGTTAATCAATTAAATATACACTACAAGAAAATCAACATTCAACCACACTCAGAAGACAACGGTTTTATCAGAAACCGTTGTCTTTTTTCCTTTTAACAACGGTTTTCGTTAAAACCGTTGTCTTTCTGAATTTTTTTTTTTCAAAAGACAACGGTTTTTAAAAAACCGTTGTCTTTATGGGTCAACGACAATGGTTTTTGCAAACTGTTGTCTATAGGCGTGTTTTTTGTTTGCTAAAGACAACGGTTTTAACAAACACCGTTGTTGTATATGGGTTACGACAACGGTTTTAAACCGTTGTCTATTAGCGTGTATCTAGAAAACCGTTGTCGATTAGCGTGTTTTTTTGACAAACGACAACATTTCATTAAAACTGTTGCTTTATTTAGCGACGGTTTTTATAAATCCGTCGCTACATTTTTCGACGGATGTAAAAACCATCGCTAGTTTTAAATTAACGACGGTTTTGACTACAACCGTCGCTAAATTTAGCGACAGTTTACTCTCTGTCGCTATATTTAGCGACGGTTTCAAGTAAAATCGTCGCGTTTTTAACAATAGTGACAGTTTTATAAAACCATCGCTAAATATAGAGACGGATTACCACAACCGTCGCTGAATTTAGCGACTGTTTTTAAATACCACCGTCGCTATTTTAAATGTACGACAGTTTATTGAAATAACCGTCGCTACTAGCGACGGTTTAACGAAAAAACCGTCGCAATTTGTCTATAAATATTAGTGTTTTCGTTCCATTTTCATTCACACCACATCACAACACTTAAAATTTTTTCTCTCTTACAATATTTTAATTTCGATTTAGGATAAATATTTTTGTTTTATTTTTTGATAAATTTTTTTGTGTTAAATAAGTTCACGAATAATGTTAGGATTGTGGAATTGTAATTTATTATCCTTTTTTTAGATTTGTTAAATTATTAAAAGTAATTTTTTTTATTTTACTGAAAACATTAGCGACGGAAATTATGAATTAACCGTCGCTAATTAGCGACGGACTTTATGAATAAATAGTCGCTAACTTTAGCGACGATGTTCGCTTATTTTAGCGACGGTTGTTGACATGATTTCCGTCGCCAATTGACAGTTAAAAAAATCGTCGCAAATTTTATTTGCGACGGGTTTTCAATAACCGTCGTAAATGTTGCTACAACAACGATTTTTAACCGTTGTCTTTGAGCGTACCCTTTAACTACAGGGGCTTTAACAACAGTTTTAAAATGGATACGACAACTGTTTTTAACCGTTGTCTTATGTCATTTTTCTTGTAGTGATACAAGATATGTTTATGGATGTTCAAGACTCATCAAATATGTTCGTTGCAGTTTGAATTCGTTCCTCGATAATTGTGTTTTGTCCTTTTGGACGGCTATTCTAGAACGTCTCGACTTTAAGCTCTGCTGCAACGTTCATTATTGTACTTTGATCGGAAAATTGCTTTTATACCATTGTGCACAACTGGATTCCACTTAGATAAGCTTGTCGTGTTTTGCAAACTGGTCGGCTTCTAACTGATGCTCTGAACTGGTCAGTTGAACTGTTTGGTAAAATCAGTTGGCTTGTCAGCTGAACTGATTTCACTGATTCAGTTGAACTGGTCAGTTGGGCTCTTCATAAGTTGAACTCTTCATCAGCTGACCAGGCTTCTGAAGGGCTTCTACTGAATCACCTATCAACTGAACTGGTTTTTGATATTTCAGTTGTACTGGTCCAGTTTGGGCAATCAGCCGGTACTTTCAGTTTGCATCTCGATAGCTTCAGTTTTGGCTCAGTTACTGATCGAAGCCTGATCAGTTTCAACTTTCTGCGCACTTAGGTAAATTCGTTAGAAACAAAATAACAAGTTTTGTTAACATTAAAATTAAGATTGCAAACATGATATATTCCAACTATCTCTCTCTTTTTGTTGATCACAAAACTTGTTAAATAAAGCGATTTAAAAAGAAACCTCAAACATTTACTAATTCTCCCCCTTTGTGAGAATAAAAAACGTTTAAAAACATTTAGGTGAATAAAAATAAATTTTAAGTTTGAGGGATAGCATAACAAAAAATTAAAAGCTTCCCCTCAATATCTGAAATAAAAATTCAATACATTTTTCAGTTCAACAGATATCATATTTAAAAAATAGTTTTAAAGAAAAGCTTCGAAACGTCTGCCATTTTTATTTCTTTAAAAGTACTAAAAAAATTTTTTTAAAACCTCCCTAGAATCAGCCGAACAACAAAAATTACATAAAATATTTTGGACATCATTTTAAAATAAAACAACCAACTATATATTTGAGAAATACAGCCCATACTATAATCTCTCAAAAATCACCCAGAACCATAAATAAAAAGTCGTAAAAATCTTTAATATAAATCATAATCATAAATGCGGAAAGCTAGAAGCGCTGGTCCTCGGGTCGTCTGCACCTTCAGTCCAGTCAGATCAACCATTAAGACCTCCCATACCATTAATATCATAAACACCTGCATCAATCACACCTAGTGAGTCTAAAGACCCAACAACATCATAATCTTGATAACAAGTAATACGTATAAAATCACATGCAACAGTGAAAAATACTTGTAGTTAAAATATCGTTTTCATGAAGATGCATAGACTTTAAACATGAACATTTTCGTAAACATTTTCATGATGCATAACTTAAACCTTAGCCTTTTCTTTTTCCTCAAAACATAACATAAAACCTTTTTCATGATCATAAACATTTTTCCTTTTCTTTTCCTTTGTTGAATTCAGATCGTTAATTGTGACTTTCCTCAAACCTCAAAAGTCGATGGATCCATCTACATGAAACCGCAGGACTGGGCGGCGGGGACTTCAGCGACACTCTCACTCGTCAACTGAGCCTTGACCTATCCTCATCGAATAGAAATACGATCGTCGGGGCTCTCTCTAGGGTCTTTTCCAATAAATGGGCTCCCTCTGGGGCCTTTTCCCCTCACGATATTCTCATTCTTACCGTTACCTCATACCGTTACCTCATATCCTCATATTCGTAATAATGGAAATACGATCGTCGGGCTCCCACTGAGACCGTCACCCTCACGATATCTCCAACATTATCGAATTACTCACAATTACTTCACTTCCTTCAACGTTTACATTCTCATCACTTTATAAAAATCATATATATAATTTTGTTTTTGAAACTAAGCATGCAATATGTCTTTTAAATGTCTTTCTTAAATCATAAAAATCCCATAGACATTTAAAAATCATAATATAATCATGAAAATTTCATAAACATTTAAAAATAATCATTATATCAGAAAAATAGCATTCAGAGCACTGTCATGACGTTTACTAATTTTAGGTGTAAAAAGACCGTTTTACCCCTATACGTAAAATTTCCCCTTTTTGACATTTTCTTAATTTCATTGACACTAACATATACCAAATAATTATTTGAGCCTATATGAATTTTCTCATATTTTTATTTATCTTAAATCGAGGACTTTTAATTTATTCTTTAAATATAGCCTATTACTGCGTTTTAATCCCGAATTAAACCAAACCTTAATATAAAATTCACAAATTAAAAACTTAGACTTTTAATAATTATTTGAGCTTAAATATAATTTTCCATAATTTATTTATGCTTAAAACTAGGCTTTTTAATTAACTCGTTAATTAGCGTTTCGTGTGGCGATTAAATTCCGAATAAATCCAAAACTCGCTATCTTGATCCCAAATTTTAAACATAACATTTTTAAGATTTAGTCTACCCTTCCAAGTCATGAGCTACACCCGTAGACCCGTGGATTCAATTTTAGTCTTTTAATTTTTGTTTTTGACACATCGACGAACACACTGAGCCATCTCCCAATTTACACGAGCCACGCCCAAGCCACCTTGAGCCAAACCTGAGCCAAACCACCTAGGGACCCTATTGACCAAGCCTAACCCATAAAACCGGCCCTGGCCCGCTCAAAAACAATCTGGAATCTCACCCAATTCTCCACGTGTGTGTGTGTGAGACCCCTAAGCACATAAGGACTCCTAGTTGCCTTAGGACTTATCCAGCCATCTAACCGTTGAGCACCCATGACCCTTACTAACCCTAGACCACACCCAGACCCCAATATACCAGCCCTTACCCTGGAACCCAAGCACTACGCATCTAAATTCAGAAACACCAGCTGCGCTTCTTGTGCTTCTTCACTCCCTCTCAATCCAGCGGCCAGCTCAGCCACTACAGCCGAGCCACCACCGAACCCACCTGACCCTAACCATCCCTGGACAAAGCCCAGACCCTACCCAAGCCTAGCCCAGCCCCTGACTGCGTGCACTGACCACCTGAAGCCATAAGCAGCCTGCGCGCTATCCCTTGTTCCCTCGGGCTTGATCACGTTTTGTTCAACAAGCAGCGAGCCCACCACTCCAGCCCCTAGACCGACCCTTACCCATCATCCTAGGACCCTGATGAACCACCTAGCTCACCCCCAGACCTTGCTGCGAGCCCCTCTTCTTCCCCGAACAGCTTCTGCACGTGTATATGGGAGCAGTCCCACTTCGGGTGGACTCCTTCCCCAAACCTAAAACTCGAACCCTATCCACCCTAGGACCCAACCCAGCCCTAGACCGAGACCACCCCTGATCCTGACCCAGCCCTGGTCGAGCCCCATGACCCCATGCATAAGGACCAAACCCTTTGAGCCACACATGCACACAAACCTCAAAGAAAACTCACGGTTCTTATTCATGTTTTTAATCCTACGGTTCCAGCCTATTTCTATCATGTTGTGCAGCTTGTTGGTCGAGTTTCTAGGACCCTAACTCATGTAAAAACATGCTTGAACAAATCCTAATTCACGGCAGCTCCTTAAACAACATAAAAACATGATTTTGAATCAACAAACAAGAGTTACACACATGCATATGTTTAGTTGCAAAAAGCACAATTTGAGTGCCTTGCTTTCTTTCAAAACATGTTCAAATAAATAATATGGTGTGATGGATGTTTGAAGGAAAGAAATATGGCGTGCCTTTGCGTATTTTACGCACGAATAAACATTGACGATTGAAAAACGACGACGAGGGACGACTCTTGAAAACTATAGCAAACTTTGATGCTTTTCCCCTTCACCATATGTGTGTGCCGTGTGTTGATAGAGCAATTTGGAGTGTTTAGGATTTATTGGGAAAGTGGGACGTGTAGTTGTGTGAATTAGGGTAGGGTTAATTGTATATTATATAGTTAATTACACTTAAACAAGCTTAGGCCCATTAGGTAGTTAATTAAGCCCAAATAAGCTTAAAAATAATTTTGCTAAAATAAGTTTGTGAATTTAATAGCCGGGTTGTCAAACAATTCATATTTTTGTTGAAAATCCAACACCGATAAAAATTACATCCCGACGTATAAAATCATATCAAAACCCCTCAATTTCAAAAATATGAAAAAGCATCGCCCATATTTTAAATAATTAAAAACTATTAACCAATAAAAATATTTTCTTTTTTTCAGCCCTCGGTCTCCGTTCTTCGATCGCAACTCGAATAACCCTTAAAATTACATTTTAATGCAACCATGTAGAAAAATATATTTTAAACATGCAAATATGCATAACATATTTAATTAATGCAATTAAAACAATTAATTAAAATACAAAAGAATTTAATAATTTAAATGCATATGGCCGGTTTACGTGGACCTTTAATTTTTGGGGCGTTACAAGTTTCCCCTCAAGAACTAAATTAAAAGCTCCTCCTTAAAAATATAATCATTTACGTGTTTAATGGAGTTTTAACATCTTTTAACATTGAAGTAAATTTTAGGCAACAAATCTTAAGATAGCAGTTGAGTTACATGAAAACTAACTGAATAAACATGATGTTTATTTAATTAAATATGCATCCCTTGTATCATACATTTAAGTACACCAACATGTGTAAGGGAAATTGCTACTACAATAGCAAATTTTAAACAACATCAACTATCAACCAGTTTATACATAAAAGAACTGGATATACCAATAACTGGTTGCCTTGAGCGCTTGGAGTGCTGCGTCGATGTTGAGTTTTTTTGCTAGAAGAACAGTTAATTGCCTTGGACTTTATCTCTATGCTGGCTAACTGGTCTAGCTGATGCAAACTGCACTCAACTGATGCTGGACCGCATTGATTATCTACTTTGATCTGATATGGCGATGAAGCGTCGGTACACTGCTGATGATTAAGCCCTTAATCATTCAACATTTCAGCTGGTAGTTGGGTTTCGTATGTTGATCAGCTGAACTAGTAGGCTGACAACTGAAATCTTATCCGCTGATCAGTTTAGCTATTTTGCTGTCAGTTTAGACTCAAAATCCTGCAAGCTGTTAAAACAAATAAATTACGGATTCGAGAGAAATGACTACAATTTTAGTTGCAGATCCAAAAATGGGATCTCTCCCCACGACAAACTTATGAAAAGAAATTTAAGAGGATTTTGAATGGCATTTTAAACAACATTTTGAAACATATTTTAAAAAATCAGTTTTCAAATATCCTTCTTAGAACAACTGGATCTGATACCAACTGATGGGATCAGTTCTCGGCACCTTTGAGGGTGCTTCAAAAACAATATTCTCCATTAGCTGCAATATCCCATGTTCAAAGAATATAAACACCGTTGAATTAAATCGAGTTTGGCTTTAAACCAAGCGGAAAATACTCGAAGTAATCGTTCATTAAGAAAAACTGATTAGCTTAGAGCTTTTAGCTTGTGTAAACCGATTAACTGAAACAATGGGGGGATCAGTTTTTACTTGTATCAGTTCAGTTATGGTAAGAACTGAATTCATATCAGCTCTGTAAGGTCCAAAATTAAAGACGACGTAATCCAACTGCATGTAAATCTAGGAAACATAAAAAATGGCTAATTAATTTATTTTAATTGCTTAATTGATTAGGTGACATGCATGATTATATGTTAAAAAGGATTTTATTGTCATTATGCATAAAATTTTATTTCTAAGGATTATTCAAGTTGCGATCGAGGAACGGAGACCGGCTGAAAAACGTAAAATGTTTTTATTAAATAATTTTTTTCAATTATTTAAAATATGAGTGATGCTTTTTAATATATTTGAAAATAAGGAGTTTTGAGGTGAATTTATACGCCGGGACGTAGATTTTATCGGTGTTGGTTTTTCAACAAATACATGAACTTTTTGGCAAGCCGGCTATTAAATTCACAAACTTATTTAAACAAAAGTATTTTTAGTATTTTAATTAAAGACTAATGGGCCTAATTAAACCCTTAATATGCCTAAGCCTTGTTAGTTGATTTAGGGAGTATTTAAAGTGCAAAACTCACCCCCAAACCCTCATTGTTCACGTCCACATTCTCAATATTCTCTCCATCAAAACACACGACACACACATCTTAGTTTGAAGAGAGGAAGTCGAAATTTTCAAGGGAACACAAGCCTAGGTCCTCCTCGTCAAAGTCCTTCGCATCTTCAACGTATAATCGTGCGTTTAAAACGCAAAGACACGCCATATATCTCCTTTTCTCGTCTATCACATCGTATTATTGTTTTAAACATCATTAGTATGAAAAACATGCCATTCATATTATTATTTTCGAAATATTACACATACATGTCTTAAACTTATGAATTTTGATCCAAACTCATGCTCTATACATGTGAAGGGGGCTGCCATGATGTTAAGTTATGACCAAGTAAAGTTTTTGCATGATTTTGAGTCCTAGAGACACACAATATTCACGGAAACCACAAACGAATCAAGCTTGAACCGATATTGCTGTCATAGGGTCATGGGGTTCGGTTTTCTTGCATAGGGGGCTGGTTGGGTCATGGCATGGGGCCACGGCTCGGCCAGGGGCTGGTTCAGTCGAGTGTGGAGTCCTACTCAACTAGGAGTTCTACTCGAGAGTCTTGTGCAGCGCGCCGGTTGTGCTGCTTGTGCAGGGATGTGGGCTCAGTCCGGGGCTCAGAGGCTGGGCTAGGGTGAGTCTTTAGGGTCCTATGGAGATGCACTAGAGGTTGGTTCAGGGGCTGAGTCGTTGGTTAAGTCCTAGGCGCGCAACTTTGAGTCCTCGTCGTTGGGAACTCTCAACCGCAGCATGCATGGGAAGAAGTCTCGTTTTGTGAGTCTTGGTCGGATCATATGGGTTAGCTTGGGTCCAGTAGGTTCCCAAGTGGGTTGGGGAGAAGTTGACTCGTGATGGTCCGGTCGTGGCTCGGTAGAAAAACCAACATGGCTCGGGGTCGAATCACATAGTTCAAATTAGGGTTTCTTTTTGGAAAACAATTCGAAACAAGGCTCACAGGAGTCGAGTCATAGTTCACGAGGGCTAAAATGATATAAAAAGTTTAAAATTTTAAATTTAGGAATTTATTTCTAAAATTTGAAATTATCCGGGATTAAAACGCCGTAAAAACGAATAATTAAATAATAATTAAAAAGTATAATATTTAGGCTAAATAAAATTATGGGAAAATTATTTTATGCTTAAATAATTATTTGGGACATGTTAGAGTCAAAGAAATTAAGAAAAAGTCAAAAACGGGAAAGTTTACGTCTAGGGGTAAAACGGTATTTTTACATTTAGAAAATGGTAATCGTCATGGCAGTGCTCTGAATGCTGTTTTATATGTTTATATGATTATTTCAAATGTTTATGAATTTTTACATGTTAAATTTTGATTTTTAAATGTCTATGGATTTAGATGATTTAAGGTTAACATTTAAAAGATATGGTGTATGCTTGGTTTCAAAAACAAAATGATAGTATGTTATGCATGATTTTTATAATGTGATGAAAATGTAAAACGTTGAAGGAAGTGAAGTAATTGTAAATATTGAGGATATGAGGATAAGAATGAGAATATCGTGAGGCAAAAGGCCCAGAGGGAGCGCATTTATGGGAGAAAGCCCCACAGGGAGCCGACGATCGTATTTCCATTCGATGAGAATAGGCCAAGGCCCGGTTGACCAGTGAGAGTATTACTGGTGTCCCCGCCTCCCAGTACTGTGGTTACATGTAGATGGATCCATCGACTTTTTTGAGAATGAGGAAAGTCACAATCAACGATCTGAATTCAACTAAGGGAATGGAAAATTGTTTATGTCATGATAAAAGATTTTATGTTACGTTTTGAGGAAAAGCAAAAAGTGAGGTTTATGTTATGCATGTCAAGATAATGTCATTTTTACGTAAAAGTATTTTCACTGTTACTTGTGATTTTTATGCGTATTATTTTTTTTAAAGATTATGGTGTGTTGAGTCTTTAGACTCCCTAGGTGTGATGGATGCAGGTGAGTTTGATGGAGGTCTTGATGGTTGATTTAACTGGACTGGAGGTGCACACGACCTGAGGACCAGCGCTTCTACTTTTCCGCACTTATGATTCATGATTACGATTTACGTTAAAATATTTTTAAGACTATTTTTTTATGCTTTTGAGTGGTTTTGAGAGGATGATACTTTTCACGTTTATTGCTTTTTAGTTTGGTAAAACATTTGACAATTTTATGTTTTGACTGTTTCCCTTGTATTTTCAAATACTAGTGGTTGTTTTATTTAAAATGGTGCAAAATATTTTATAAAAATATTTTCATGAGTTAGAGAGGGTTCGTCCGTTTCATGTTGAAAAAAAAATAAAAATTTCTAGTACTTTTAAGCAATAAAAGTTAGCAGACGTTTCAAGCTCGAACTGATCAAATCAGTTTAAAACAATAGTTGAACAGTTAAATACACAAGACAAGTTTATAGATATTTGGAGACTTCAACTGCTCCTACGTCACCCCTTCTACCACCTCGGGTAGGATCCACTAGAAGACTTTGATTTATAAAAAACCTTGTACAAACCCACTCAGCTTAGAACTTACGCTAATGCCTAACTGAACTCCTAGTCTATACTGAAGGCAGCACCTCTCCAGCCAACACTTGTTTAACGTCTATATTCCAAAGACTACATACACAAGTTTATTGTCTTTGTGTAAGACTCACTCAACTTTTTAATATGCTCTTTTCTCGGTGTATATGCGAGTGATGGTGTGTGCATGTGTGAGAACTGATATATGAGTACAACACGAAGGTGTTCTCACACAATTAAAATAATTGTGTTTCTAATCTAAGCTGATATATTTTCCTCTCCTCTTCTATCTTCACATACTTCCTTATTCTTCTCTCTTGTAGTTGTTTATGGTCTTGATCTTGTATTTATAGAGGCAATGTGATCGTTTACCAATCCTCATCAAATATGTTCGTTGTAGTTTGAATTCATTCCTCGATATTTGTGTTTAGTCCTTTTTGACGGCTATTTTGGAATGTCTCGATTTTAAGCTCTGCTGCAATGTTCAATATTGTACTTTGACTGGACATTTGCTTTTATACCTTTGTACACAGCTGGATTCCATTTAGGTAAGCTTGTCGTGTTCTGCAAATGAATCGGCTCTTAACTGATGCTCTGAACTAGTCTTGAACTAGCTTGGTGAAATCAGTTGACTTGTCAGCTGAACTGATTTCATTGATTCAGTTGAACTGGTCAGTTGGGCTCTTCATCAGTAGAACTCTTCATCAGCTAACGGGGCTTCTGAATATCTTCTGTTGAATCACCTATCAACTGAACTGGTTTTTGATATTTCAGTGGGACTGGTTCTGTGAGGATCCGGATTTTCGGAGCTAATCACCTCAAAGGGCTCGGAAAGTAGCTCAAAGGGAACCGATGCAATGCAGGAGAAAAACCCTTAGCTCATAAGATAAAACCCTCAACTCATGGAAGCTCATTGAAGAAACCCTTAGCTCACAAGCTAAAACCTTCAGTTCAAGGAAGCTCATTCATTCTTAGGAAAAATCCCTAGCTCATGAGCTTAAACCCTCAACTCAAGGGAGCTCATTGATATTTGTCCTAAAAGAGACAAAAATATAGACATAAAAGGAGTTAAAAGTTGGACATAATCAATATGTAAGAAGTGACCATTGAGTACACTAAAGTGACCTTTGTTTTTGGATAAACTTTGACCATTTGGAAGCCACTTGGACCATCATCCTTGGGCATTTGGAATGCCATATTTCTGCTGATGCAAAGGTAGGGGAAGAGTCACTTTTTCACCTATAAATACTACATGTTTTGTAGCAAACAACACACTCAAAATTCCTCTTTATTCCCTCCAAAATTTCGGCCAAGGAAAGGTTCAAAAGGAAGCTTCTTGCGGTCAATTTGAGCCACGACAAAATACATCGAATTGCTGCTGAAATAATTCCATACTCTGCTCAAGAAATCGAGGAAGTGTTGACCAAGTTCGTGCTAGAGTAGGTGCCCGTCGAGCCAAGTGTTGGCCGAGTGTTCACAATGAAACTCTATGTATAAACAATCTTTATTTGAATTATATTCGAAATTATTGTTTTGGCGCATCTTTATCTGTATTCCCATGCTAGTTGCATAGATAAATTCCTTAAATATACAAATAGTAGAAAGAATATGAGATGCTCATATGATGAGTATCATGAAACTCATATTTGGAATACTGTATATTCTAAACAGATCCTAGTCGATTCAGCCGTCGATAAGAAGCATATAGGCCGCTCGAGTTTGAGACTAGTATATGTGATGTGCGTACCATGTTTCATTGGTAGGGGACATTGTGATGTACGAGCATGCAGATAGGTGCTCCTGGTAGAGTGCACTGAACAACCCTCCATTTAGGACCTTCCAAGTTGTTCTCACTTATCGAGTGGAAACGTCCTAATTTATGGTTGTACACCATTAGTCCTTATGACCCGAGACAACATTGAGACTCTATATGCTAGAGTTGCACTTTGACTTGTTTACCGACTCTCATGGGGTCATGAGGTGGCAAGATTGGGTGTTCTGTCGAAACATATAGGAGTCGATGCATTGCAGTCGGGGATTCACCGCATACCTTCGGGTATGGATATCCTATGTGTATGTAGTTTGAAATCTCTGATCAGAGTGTTGGTGGTAACTATGAAAGGGGTTTTATAGATTACACCATCGATGCGACTACGACATGGCACATAGTATCGATTCTTTGACAGGTTTCGATAACCAATAGTTGTCGAATCGGTCGAGATATATGAGTTGAAGGGACCGTACTGTACGCTAACCATAAATGAATGGTTCTTGCAGGCACTATCATTTGATACCTAGGGAATCATGTAAGCGATTCTGCTAGGTGTTTAACATGATTGTTTGGGTACTATCAGACTTGAGTTCTGACGTTCTTATTATCAAGGAGGTGATAAGTAAGAATGGAGCAATTAAGGTATGCTCATATAAGGACATGTTTAGTCCCGAATCGCATGGAGACGTGAACCCACGACTAGTTGTATCAATGAACCATTGAGGGCCACACAAGTACAAGCTTTCTAGATCCCGTTGAGAAGTAAAATAGTTCAATATGTTGAACGGCTTATAAAGGAGTTTATAAGTGTAAAGAAAAATAGAAGTACGACTTCTATGAAGGGAATGTAACTTTTAATTTGTGGAAGTGTTCCTAAATTAAAAGGTGGCCAAATAAATAATGTATTTGAAAATTGTGATTTTCATAAACATTATTATGGACTAGATGATATTAATTCAAGTGTTGAATTAATTAAACACAAGTGGGCCTAGTAGAGTCCAAATAATTAAATTAATTCAAGTGTTGAATTAATTAAATAATATTGTGTCTTGTAGAGCCTAATAGGAAATAATTATTCAACTAGTGGGCTTGAGTAAAATCACATAAAGTTTAAATGGTCTCAAATGGGTTTGAGATATTTAAATAAAAGTGTAACGCCCCGAAAATTTTAAGGTCCACACGAACCACATGCATTTGAGTTATTAAATTCTTTTGTATTTTAATTAAATATTTTAATTGCATTAATTAATTATGTTGTGCATAATTGCATGTTTAAAATTACATTTTCTACATGGTTGCAATTTAAATTTAAAGGTACACGCGAACCACAGGCATTTGAGTTATTAAATTCTTTGTATTCTAATTAAATTATTTTAATTGCATAAATTAATTATGTTGTGCATTTTTACATGTTTAAAATATACGTTTCTGCATTGTTGCATTAAAATGTATTTTTAAAGGTTATTCGAGTTGCGATCGAGGAACGGAGACCGAGGGTTGAAAAAAAATAGAAAATGTTTTTATTAAGTAATTGTTTTTAATTATTTAAAATATGAGTGTAGCTTTTTAGTATTTTTGAAAATATGGGGTTTTGAGGTGATTTTATACGTCGGGACGTAATTTTTATCGGTGTTGGATTTTCAACAAAAATACGAACTTTTTAGCGACCAGACTATTAAACTCACAAACATATTTTTACCAAAACTATTTTTATATTTTAATTAAATACTAATTAAGACTAATGGACCTAATTGTTGGCTTAATAGGCCTAAAACCTAATTAGTAATTACTTAACTATAAAATATATTAAAAACCCTCCCAAAACCACAATTCTTCACGCCACTTTCTGATTTTCTTTTACACCAAACTCTTCAAATTATACACGACACACACACATCAAAACTCAAGGAGAAAATCGAGAAGCTCAAGGGAAATTCAAAGCCAAAGGTCTTGCCCCGTTCTTCGTCATCGTCAACGATTAATCGTGCGTTAAAACGCAAAGGCACGCCATATTTCTTTCCTTCAAACATCTATCACACCATAGTATTTATTTGATCATGTTTCTCTATGAAAACAACCACATATCTTAATATTTTCGCACATGCATATTATGTGGTTTTGAAACATGTAATTTGATCTCAGAAACATGATTTTTATGTACCTAAAGGGGCTGCCATGTTATAGGATTAAGAGGGACATGTTTTACACAAGATATAGGGTCATAAACCACAAGGGAAACACACCTGCACACAACAGAAACAAGCTGGAACGTGGGACAAAGAATAAAGAACCGTGAGTGTGTGTTGTGATTCAAGGGGCTCGAGAGTTTTGCATGGAGCTTGGGGGCTTGGACCAGGGCCGAGCTAAGACCATGGGGGAGGCAGGAGCAGGGTCCAAGCCATGCTAAGACGCGAGCTTAGATGGCTGGGAGGAGTCCTATCCATCGAGGACTCCTACCCGAGAAAGGAATCAGTTGTGCGCAGGGTTCAGCGCTTGAGTAGGGCTAAGGGGCTCGGTTTGGGGTCTTCGGGCTGGGCTAGGGTACAACCTTAGGGTCCTAAGAGAGTGCTTAAGGGTTGGGTCAGGGGCTGGAACAGCTGGGCAGGCCGCTGGCTCAAGATAGCACAAGAAAGCTCAAAGTGGCTCAGGATTGTTGTTCTCGGTTCAGAGGTTCGAGGCTTGGGTTCCAGGGCTTGGGTCGGTCTGGGCTTTGTCTGGGCGTGGGCTAGGGAAGGTTAGGGTCATGATGGGTCAAGTGGTTAGGGGCTGGAAGTGTCCTAGTTCAATTAGTCCATGGGTGCATGAAAAGGAGAATTATAAAGTTCAAAATTAAAAACCCTCATTTTGAATCAGATTCAAAATTAATATCGAGCCCAAAAAGGAGAATTATAAAGTTGTTTATAATTTCCATGTCTTCTTTTGACAATGGGTGCATGATGAATGCTACCCGTGTTCCGGGCTCGGCTCATATTATTGGGGGGGCCTTGAACACTGGAAAGCTGTGACATCCATTGACATTGTGATGTAAACTACGTGGAACTCCCATGATTTCAGATCATATTATTGAGGGAACTCATGGCGACCGTCCATTAAGGTTCAACATCGATGGGTATGGCTTGACACGTAAAGATGAACGACGTCATATTATTGGGTCCTAATCAAACGTGAGACAAAAGTTTACGTAGAGGGTTGCATGGTTATGCAATTGGGAACTTCTTTTTAGGAATTATGATTGGCTGATATTATTCGAGATCATAATTCGCTAATTGGACCTTACGTACCTACTGAGGAAAGGAGTTTCCCGTTTTCACTAGAGGCTAGTGAAAGATGTCAAAACAGTGGGAGCGAATATTTATGAAGTAAAAGTCCATACTTCATATCTTATTAAATATTTTTAAATAGTCATTAACATTTATCTGTTTTACTTTTCATTACAAAATTTGACAATTTCTTCGATTCGCAATCCGCTATCTGCAATACTCAACAAACACGTATTAACTGGACCTAATTACCTCAACTAACTAAGAAAATTAAAAATCGTCTTGAATTCGGAAAGGATAGCATATACACATACTGAGTCGCCCCTTGTTGAGGCTCCGACTAGCTGCACTCCTGAGGAATTGCATACTTACAAGGATTGGTGTGACCATGACTTGCGAGCTAAGTGTTAGACGCAGGCTTCTACGAATGATGAGTTGCATAGGCGTTTTGAGGATGCAAAGAGTGCTGCTGACATTCATTTGCATCTCAAGGAGCTCTTTGGTGAGCAAACACGGCCTCTTAGGCATGCTACCGTCAAGGAGCTGACACTTTGTGCATGCGAGATGGGGCCTCGGTCCATGAGCATGGCCTAAAGATGATTGGGCTCGTGGACAAGCTCGTTGGCATGGGTCTGATGTTGCCTTCGGAGTTGACCACCGACGTGTTGCTCTTGTCACTGCCTAGCCCATTTGATCCTTTTGTGGTGAATTTCAATATGAAAAAGATGGAGCCGTCCCTTGAGGAGTTGGTAAACATGCTTGTTACCTTTGACTCCACCATCAAGAAAGAGAAGTCGGTTCCTTATGTGGACTCTTCATCCGGTACGAAGACTGGTCCACCTGGGAAGGGATAGAAGTGTTCTTTCCAACATCCCAAGAAGAACGTGCCCTTGAAGAGGCAAACTCCGAGTCCCGCTGTGGCAGCCACACCAGTTAAGGCTGACAAGACTGCTGATGTTTGTCATCACTGCAAGAAGCCGGGACATTGGAGGCGTAACTGCAGAGAATATCTTGCCCAGAAAGGTGATGGGAAGAAGAATGAGACCAAGGGAAGGTGAGACCTTCTTGAGGCTAGGCAATGGAGTAAAAGTTGCTGACAAGGCTATTGGAGATGTTTACTTGCTTTTGAACAATGATTTTAAGTTAGTTTTAAGAGATGTTTTGTTTGTACCTGATTTGGTGAAAAAAATTATTTCCATTTCTATGCTTGGTAAAGATGGATATTCTTGTTTATTTAGCAAAAGTGTCTGCAACATTTACAAGAATGAATGTTTAATTGGTACTGGAGAACTTGAAAACGATCTCTACAACTTAAAATTGAAAGATATTCCACTAAACAATGTCCAAGTGATAAAAACAAAAAACAAGCGAAAACAAGATACTCTAAATTCGGCACAATTATGCCATGCTCGATTAGGACATATTTCCCTAAGAAGGATGAACAAGCTAGTGGGATTGGGCATGTTTGATATGTCTGATATTAATTCTCTCCCAACTTGTGAATCCTGTCTGAAAGGAAAGATGATCAAAATTCCATTTAAGGGCCACGTGGAGCAAGCCAAAGGGTTATTGGATTTGATCCATAACGATGTGTGCGGTCCGGTTAGCATCACCACTAAGCATGGACATGCCTACTTCATCACCTTTATCGATGAATTTTCGAGGTATGGGTATGTGTATTAGAAGAAATACAAGTCCGAAGCCTTTGAAAGGTTCAAAGAATTCAGAAATGAAGTAGAGAAACAATTGGGACGAAGCATCAAGTCACTTCGATCGGATCGAGGTGGTGAGTACTTGAGTGCCGAGTTCCAAGAGTATCTTAGGGAAAATGGGATTCTCTCGCAGTGGACTCCTCATGCTACACCACAGTTGAATGGTGTTTCAGAGCATCGTAACCGGACTTTGATGGACATGGTTCGGTCTATGATGGGGTTCACGGAGTTGCCGCCATCTTTTTGGGGATATGCGCTTGAGACAGCGGCACTGTTGTTGAACAATGTCCATTCAAAGGCAGTTGATAAGACACCATATGAGATATGGATGGGTAAGCCTCCCAAGTATTCTTATCTTAGAATATGGGGGTGCCCTACTTATGTGAAGCAGGTAGTGGGAGATAAATTAGATAGTCGATCCATTTTATGTTACTTTGTGGGATATCCAAGGAATTATGTTGGTTATTATTTCTATCATCCCCAAGAAACAAAGGTGTTTGTTTCTAGAAATGCAACTTTTTTGGAAAAAGAGTTTCTATTGGATAGAAAAGGAGAGCTGATAGAACTCGAAAAGGTTCGAGAGACACCCACAATTATAAAACCCACACCCGAAGAGCAAAGAGAGGAGATACAAGCTCCTAGAAGATCCGAGAGAGTCTCGAGACCACCAATGAGGTATGGTCTGCTTCTTGAAGAGGGCCATGATGAGCCTAACCATGGATGTCATCCAAGGACCTTCAAGGAAGCGTTATCTGATGCCGATTCATCCAGATGGCTTGAAGCCATGGAATTTGAGATGAATTCCATCCATTCGAACCAAGTGTGGAATCTTGTGGATCCACCTGAGGGAACTATTCCCATAGGGTGTATATGGATTTAAAAAAGGAAACTTGGGGCGGATGGGAAGGTATTGACCTTCAAGGTGCGATTGTTGGCGAAAAGATATACTCAAAGACAAGGAGTTGACTTTGAGGTAACCTTTTCTCCAGTTGCAATGTTCAAGTCTATAAGGATATTGCTAGCTATACCTTCATAGTATGACTATGAGATATGGAAGATAGATGTCAAGACAGCCTTTCTTATTAGGGATATTAAGGAAGAGATTTACATTCTCAACCTGGAGGGTTTACATCTATCGGAAGTGAGCATATGGTATGCAAACTTCAGAGATCTATTTATGGTCTAAAGCAGGCATCTAGGAGTTGGAACCTCAGATTTGACAGTACAATCAAAGAGTTTGGTTTTACTAAGAATCCTGAGAAACCCTGTGTATATAAGAAGGTCAGTGGGAGTGCTGTGACATTCTTTTTGCTTTATGTTGATGACAGTCTACTCATTGAGAATGATGTAGAGATGTTGTAAACAACTAAAGTATGGTCAGTGAGTAAGTTCTCGATGCAGGACTTGGGTGAAGCATCTTTTGTATTGAGAATACAGATCTATAGAGATAGATCAAGAAGATTGATTGGTCTCACCCAGTCCACATACATTGATACCATCCTGAAGAGGTTCGCGATGGATGAGTCCTAGAGTGGACATCTACCAATGTGTCATGGCGTGTCCCTATACAAGTCTATGTCTCCTAAGACAGATGTAGAGATAGCGGTGATGACAAGCATTCCTTATGCATCTGCAATTGGTAGAATCATGTATGGGATGATATCTACACGTCCTGACGTGGCTTTTGCACTAACTGTAGTGAGTAGATATCAATCGAACCTTGGTCTTCCACACTGGAAAGCTGTGAAATACATCATCAAGTATTTGAGAAGGACCAATAGGTTGTTCTTGGTTTATGGGGGTGGAGAACTGAAATTGGAATGCTATACCAACTCTAGCTTCCAAAGCAATATCGATGACTCGAAGTCAACCTCTGGGTTTGTATTCATGCTCAATGGTGCTGCTGTCTTTTGGAAGAGTTCCAAGCAAGACAGTACTGCGGATTCAACCACTGAGGCCGAATACATTGCTACATCAGCTGCAGCTAAGGAGGCTGTTTTGATAAGGAATTTCGTCCAAGAGTTGGGCGTCATTCCTAATGGAGTTGCTCCTGTCCCGGTGATTTGTGACAACACGGGAGCTATAGCTCAAGCAAAGCAGCCAAGGTTTCATCAGAAATCCAAACACGTATTGAGAAAGTTCCACATCCTCCGAGAGATTGTGGAAAGAGGAGAAGTGTCGATTGACAAAGTCGGCTCCGCTGATAATGTTGTCGATCCATTTACTAAGCCTTCACCTGGACCATTATTCGAGAAGCATCGTGAATCAATGGGTTTGAAGCATATGGGTAGTTGGCTCTAGTGCAAGTGGGAGATTGTTGGAGTAGGTGCCCGTCGAGCCAAGTGTTGGACGAGTGTTCACAATGAAACTCTATATATAAACAATCTTTATTTTAATTATATTTGAAATTATTGTTTTGGGGCATCTTTATCTGTATACTCATGCTAGTTGCATAGATAAACTCCTTGAATATACAAATAGTAGAAAGAATATGAGATGCTCATATGATGAGTATCATGAAACTCATATTTGGAATACTGTATATTCTAAACAGTTCCTAGTCGATTCAGCCGCCGATAAGAAGGATATATGCCGCTCGAGTTTGAGACTAGTATCTGCGATGTGAGTACCATGATTCATTGGTAGGGGACATGGTGATGTCCGAGCATGCAGATAGGTGCTCATGGTAGAGTGCACTGAACAACCCTCCATTTAGGACCTTCCAAGTGGTTCTAACTTATCGAGTGGAAACGTCCTAGTTTATGGTTGTACACCATTAGTCCTTATGATCCGGGACAACATTGAGACTCTATATGCTAGCGTTACACTTTGACTTGTTTACCAACTCTCATGGGGTCATCAGGTGGCAAGGTTGGGTGTTGGGTCGAAACATATAGGAGTCGATGCATTGTAGTCGGGGATTCACCGCTTACCTTCGGGTATGGATATTCTATGTGTATGTAGTATGAAATCTCTGATCAGAGTGTTGGTGGTAATTATGAAAGGGGTTTCATAGATTACACCATCGATGCGACTACGACATGAAACATAGTATCGATTCTTTGACAGCTCTAGATAAACCAATAGTTGTCGAATCGGTCGGGATATATGAGTTGAAGGGACCGTACTGTACGCTAACCATAATTGAATGGTTCTTGCTGGCACTATCATTTGATACCTAGGGAATCATGTAAGCGATGCTGCTAGGCGTTTAACAGGATTGGTTGGGTACTATCAGACTTGAGTTCTGACGTTCTTATTATTAAAGAGCTGATAAGTAAGAATGGAGCAATTGGGGTATGCTCATATAAGGACATGTTTAGTCCCGAATAACATGGAGTGTGAACCCACGGTTAGTTGTATCAATGAATCATTGAGGGCCACACAAGTACAGGCTTTCTAGATCCCGTTGAGAAGTAAAATAGTTCAATGTGTTGAACGGCTTATAAAGGAGTTTACAAGCGTAAAGAAAAATAGAAGTACGACTATTATGAGGGAAATGTAATTTTTAATTTTTGGAAGTGTTCCTAAATTAAAAGTTGACCAAATAAATAATGTATTTGAAAATTTTTATTTTCATAAACATTATTATGGACTAGATGATATTAATTGAAGTGTTGAATTAATTAAACACTAGTGGGCCTAGTAAAGTCCAAATAATTAAATTAATTCAAGTGTTGAATTAATTAAATAATATTGGGTCTTGTAGAGCCCAATAGGAAATAATTATTCAACTACTGGGCTTGTGTAAAATCAAGTAAAGTTTAAATGGTCTCAAATGAGTTTGAGATATTTAAATAAAAGTCCATCGGCTTCGTAATTGTTACAAGCCCAAGTAGAAAGCATGCATGGGAGGTGAAGGGTTGGGAGACTACTTTTTCAATATCCAAGGCATGGCATGCACATGCTTAACTTTACTTTTTCAAGCACCAAGAAAAGTATCCCTTCTCTCCTCCACTACCCTTGGCCGAAATATCCTAGCACATTATTCTCTCAATTTTTTTTCTACAATTGTTGAGGAAAGAAAATACTTCTCAAAAGAAAAATCTTCTAATTTTTCTAGTGAAAAATTAGAGGGGTTCTAGCTTGTTGGTGGTGGGCTTGATTTTGAGCAAGGAGTGTTCAAAGGAGGCTTGAAGATTTATCTTTCCATTCAAGATCTAAGGTTTTTACATCTTAGTTAGAGCTATTATCAATCTCTTGAGATTTATAGGTAGTTTTCTAAAACACTCTATGTATGACATTTGTGTGTTTTATTGTATTTGCTACACACTATAGTGGTTTAGGGTGCTCGATTTTTGCTTGAAAAATAAATTTGAAACTTCCGGTGCCCATCCTAGAGAGAGCCCATTTACAGGAGAAGGCCCAGAGGGAGCCCAAGATCAAGGAAAGCCCATGATCATTATAATCTGTTTGTCTAATAAGCTCTGATAAGTTCTATTCTGAAATGTTATGATTCAAAGTTCTGATTTGCTAAGTCTGATTTCTGTTCATCCAACTCTGATGCTCTGATTCGTTCAATGTTTGCCTTTTGTTCATTCAACTCTGACATATTATGCTATGTAAAAAGAAGAATATTTTAAAAGTATTATGTATCAATTGTTTTCTTGTATTCGATTGGCTCCGCAACGCTCACTCCCCTTACGTCCCTCTCCAAATGAGAATGTAGAACAATCAGAACAAAAGGAGCCGGAGCGATTCTTAAGGCTGGTAAAGAATTAGAAGGAATTCTAGATGTTCAAGCCCATTAGTGTTCCTTTGTCTTTCTTAGTAATGTTTGTATTTTTCGCTTCCCCAACCTCTGTATTTTTTCTTTCATGCAAAGACAATGGAATTTTATGAAATAGATTGGAATTTGGTTATTTTCTACGAGGCTTATTGTTATTTGATTAACAATGCCAGATGTCACTGATGCTTCGGTCACGGGACGTGACATTTAAGTGGTATCAGAGCCGCCATGTTAATAATTCGGCTGGGAGTTTGATAGACAAAATATAGCGAAGTCATATTTTGGCAAAAACCCATGCCTTCCCCTCCAAATCATTCTAAAATATCACAATCATTTCCGTTTGTTTAAATCTTCAAATTCAAGTTGTCACCATAATTGGATTGCTTATTTTTCGTATGGAATCTCGAAACTCAATCTCGCCAACTGCATTCAATCTATGCGAAATTACCACTTCTTTCCACTTGAGAAAAATCCAACAAAAGATTTTATTCGAACAAATAATTTTCTAAATTATCAAAATCATACATTTACAAATAAGCAACTTAGAAAACTTTATACTTATAGTAAATGGCTGGAAGACCACCAAGAAACAATCGTAACCCACGAATAGCCAATCAGGAAGAAGAAGACCTACCTCCGCCACCAAGAGTTAACCTTAGTCAAGAAGACATGATGGAAATTGAAACCATTGTGTTGGCAACGCCACAAGGGATTGTAAACCCAAATGCCAACATCAACCAACCCCTACCATAGCCCCAACCATGTGGCATCAAGTACTATTATGAGTCTCTTCGCAGAAATCGAGTTCCAAACTATGATGGGAACCCCGACCCGGAAGTTGGCCACAATTGGTTCAAAAAATGTAGAAAGACAAATTTATCTGCTAGAAGTTCTCGAAGAACTCAAGGTAGACGTGGTAATACCATTTCTTGAGGATAGAGCACGCAAATCGTGGGAGACCATTTCGCCATCTAAGGCCGAGGATGGGCCAATTAAATGGCAGACATTCAGAAGGGAATTCTTGAAACAGTATTATCCAACGGAATTCTGTTGCAAAAGCTGAGTGAATTTGAAAGATTTAAGCAAACTTCAGACATGACGGTGATTGAGTACACGTCAAAGTTCAATGACCTCGGAACGTACGTTCCAACCATAATGGCAAATGAGACCCTAAAGATGCATCATTTCAAGAAATGGCTAAACAGTTGAATATAGTCAGCCTTAGCTGTATCCAAACCCACAAATTTTGCTGACTTAATGGGAGCTTCCATGAGCGCTGAGACTGACATCAAGCGCGGAGAGGAAGAGGGTAAGCACAAACGACCCTTTCTTGGTCAGACATCCCATAGAGGACAGAATTTTAAAAGACCCAATCAGACAAGTGGACCGGCAAAAAGAGCCTTCCCAACCCTTTACAACAAGGAAATCAGGCCTTGTCCAAACTGCAACATGAGACACTCAGGAGAATGCTACAAGAATACTGGTGCTTGTTTCAAGTGTGGAAAGTTAGGCCATAGAATTGCTGACTGTCCAGAGAACAAGGATAAAGGATTTAAACCAAACGCATAAAATATCAAGCCGAGGGAGAACAAGCCCAATGCCAGGTCTTTGCCATAACGCAAGAGGAAGCAGATAATGCAAACGACGTTGTAGCAGATACCATTCTGATCAATAAAATGCCTGCTTATGTGCTGTTTGATTGTGGTGCTACCCATTCGTTTGTATCCAAAAGGTTTGCTAAGAAACTGAAACGAGAAGGAGAAACTCTTAATGAACCATTAAGAGTAGCAACGTCTGGTGGCAAAATAAATGAAACCTATAGGGTACATCGAAATTACAAAATTTGTATCGGTAATCAAATCTTCAAGGCAAAACTGATTCAACTAAATATGATCGAGTTCAACGTAATCCTAGGAATATATTGGTTGGCTAAGAATTATGCCTTGGAGGATTGCCAGAAGAAGAGTGTCAAACTGCAGACTCCAAACCACGAGGAAAACATATACCATGGTAGATCTAAAGAGCATAAATCTCTTATATTGGCATCACAAACTTGGAAAGCCATGAAAAATGGTGAAGAAATTTACCTAGCAATGATCAGCGAGGTAAATGACTAACTTACTATGAAGATAGAGAATATCCCAGTTATTCAAGAATTTCCGGACGTCTTCCATAAAGAATTGCCTGGCACGATTCTTGACCGTGAAGTAGAGTTTGAGATCAACTTGATTCCTGGGGCTACACCGATCTCAAAAGCACCATGCAGAATGGCCCCAGCAGAGTTAAAGGAACTTAAGGATCAACTCCAAGAGTTGTTGGATAAAAAACAGATTAGACCTAGTGCATCTTCGTGGGGAGCCCCTGTATTATTTGTGAAAAAGAAAGACTAGAGTATAAGTTTATGTATCGATTATAGAGAGTTGAACAAGATTACAATTAAGAAAAAATACCCTCTCCCAAAGATAGATGATCTTTTGATCAATTGAAAGGAGCCAAGGTCTTTTCAAAACTCGATCTGAGGTCAGGATACCATCAACTGAAGTTCAAAGCAGAAGATATTCTTAAAACAGCCTTCAGGACAAGGTACAGACATTACGAGTTTACAGTAATGCCGTTTGGACTGACCAACGCTCCAACAACATTCATGGACCTCATGAATGGAGTCTTTAAACCATACCTCGATAGATTCATGGTCGTATTCATAGACGACATCCTTGCGTACCAACAAAGTAATGAAGATCGTGAGGAACATCTTCGCCTCACTCTAGAGACACTCAGAGAAAAAGAACTATATGCCAACTTTAAGAAATGTGAATTTTGGCTAACAAGTGTCGCCTTCATGGGTCACATAATCTCTGAACTAGGTGTTTCAGTGCAACCCAAAAAGTAGAGGCAATTGTGGACTGGCCTCGACCAAAGATCGTAACTGAGATTCAAAGCTTTTTGAGTTTAGTCGTTTATTATAGGAAATTCGTTGAAGTGTTTTCTTCAATAGTCATACCTCTTACTAAACATACATAGAAAAACACTAGATTCATTTGGAGCGAACAATGCGAGAAGAGTTTTCAGATTCTTAAAAGAAAACTCGCTTCTACAATAGTGCTAATACTCCCCGAATATGTAAAGAACTTCATCATATATAGTGATGCATCAAAGAGAGGATTAGAGTGTGAGCTTATGCAGGAAGGTCAGATAATTGCTTACGCATCAAGGCAATTAAAACCATATGAACAAAATTATCCAAATCATGATCTTGAGTTAGAAGCCATCATATTTGCACTAAAAATATGGAGACACTCTCTATATGGTGCTAAATTCGAGATATTCACCGATCAACAAAGCCTCAAATACTTGTTCACTCAAAAAGAATTAAATATGAGGCAGATGCGGTGAGTTGAACTCTTGAAAGATCGTGACTTAAGAATCAACTACCATCCGGGTAAAGCAAACAAGGTAGCAGATGCCTTAAGCCGAAGAGACATAGGAAGAGTAAACTTATCGGCTCTTTCAGCTCAACCATGCCTTTAAGAAATCATCAAGCTGAAACAAAATCACGATCCTTCCATAGAAAGAATTAAAGAGCAGCTTGAAGAAAGAAAAGCTCAAGAATTTCGAGTTGATGAGAAAAACGTCGTTTCGACGAGAAGTAATTTCTGGTGGAAATTCACCCTGGAAGAACTAAAATGTATCGTGACTTGAAAAATAATTACTGGTGGAATAGAATGAAGAAGGACGTAGCTGCATTTGTCGCTAAATTCCGAATTTGTCAACAGGTCAAAGCTGAACATCAACGACATGGAGGACTCCTACAACCTCTAGAGATCCCAACATAGAAGTGGGAGCACATTTCCATGGACTTTGTGGTAGGATTACTAAAGTCAAAACAACAACATGATGGGATCTGGGTTATCATCGACCGACTAACCAAATCAACATACTTTTTACCGGTGCGAATGAATTACAACATAGATAAACTAGCCACCATGTACATGGACAACATAGTAAGATTACATGGAGTTCCAACAAGGATACTATCCGATAGGGATCCAAGTTTGTGTCCCGATTCTGGAAAAGTTTCCAAGAAGCCATGGGAACCAAAGTCACACTCAGCACGGCCTATCACCCACAAACAGACGGCCAAATTGAAAGGACGATCCAAACCTTGGAGGATATGTTAAGGGCATGTGCTCTGGATTTCAACGGAAATTGGAGTGATCATCTACCCCTAATAGAGTTCGCTTACAATTACATCTACCACAGTAACATAAAGATGGCCCTTTATTAAGCGCTCTATGGAAGAAAATGTAGATCGCCATTGTATTGGGACGAAATCGGGGAGAAGCCATAACCGGGCCTGAACTAGTATAGATCACGGTTGAGAAGGTAGCTATCATCAGAGATAAACCCAAAGTGACTCAAGATCGACGAAAGAGGTGGGCTGACTTGAAAAGAAAACCGTTGGAGTTTGAAGTCGGAGAGAAGGCCTATGTCAAGTTTTCATCTATGAAGGGAGTGGTCCGCTTCAGCGAATCGGGGAAATTAAGCCAATGGTACGTCGGACCCTTCGAAATTCTTGAAAGAGTCGGAACCCTAGCCTATCGACTAGCCTTTTTGCCAAACATGTCAAGAATCCACAACGTCTTCCATGTTTCGCAGATAAGAAGATACGTTCCCGACTCGAGTCATATTCTCGAGGTAGCACCCCCGCTCGACGGCAACCTGAATGAAGAACTAAAATATGAATAATTCCCTATCCGTATAGCAGAAACCAAAGAACAAGTTCCAGGACACCGGACCATCCCGTACGTAAAATTACAATGGTCTAACCATATTGTGCGGGAATCAACATGGGAGCTAGAGGAGAATATGCGCATCTTGTACCCCTACATTTTCAAAGATTAAGCAAACTCAAGTATCAAGGATGAAACTTCCAATAAGTAGGGCGGGATGTGAGGATCCGGATTTTCGGAGCTAATCATCTCAAAGAGCTCGGAAAGTAGCTCAAAGGGAACTGATGCATTGCAGGAGGAAAACCCTTAGCTCACAAGCTAAACCCCTTAACTCATGGAAGCTCATTGAAGAAACCCTTAGCTCACAAGCTAAAACCCTCAGCTTAAGGAAGCTCATTCATTCTTGGGAGAAAACCCCTTGCTCATGAGTTTAAACCTGCTACTCAAGGGATCTCATTGATGTTTGTCCTAAAAGAGATAAAAATATAGCCATAAAAGGAGCTAAAATTTGGACATAATCAATATGTAAGAAGCGACCATTGAGTACACAAAATGACATTTGGTTTTGGATAAACTTTGACCATTTGGAAGCCACTTGGACCATCGTCTTTGGGCATTTCGAACGCCATATTTCAGCTGATTTAAATGTAGGGGAATAGTCACTTTTTCACCTATAAATACCCCATGTGTTGTAGCAAAAAACACACTCAAAATTCCTCTCAATTTACGCCAAAATTTCGGCCAAGGCAAGGGAGAAAAGGAAGCTTCGTGCAGTCGTATTGCGCCACGAAAAAATACGTCGAATTGCTGCTGAAATAACTCCACACTCGGCTCAAGAAATTGAGGAATTGCTGACCAAGTTCGGCCAAGGCTTCGTCCGATTAGAAAGCAAGTTCGAACCACATTTTCGAACCAAGTGTATGTGGGTTTATATGTTTTAAAGTTATGTATGTTTTAAAATTCGATCGTCTACTACTTGTTGTGTATAGGTGATGATTTCTAAATTCTAATTTACTTCAAAATCGTTTCGTTCCGTCCGTTGTTTGTTCATGCCCTCCGCTTCATTCTGTATTGGTGTCGCTCTGTTTGAACCAATTCGTCTCCGAATGATGTGTAGAACCCGTTAAATAAGACTACGTATAAGCCACACATAATTTCTAGTATTTTAAATTAAAAATGATTTCTTTATTATTTAAGACATTTTAAAGTTGTTTGGTCATGATTATTCATTTTAATCGCATAAGTTTAGTTTTATCTTTTCAGTTAAATAAGCGAGGCCGGACCGGAGTTGGAGTTTTAAGATAAAAATTTAATGATAAGAAAACATTCCTAGAACTTATTTAAGATAAATAATAAGTTATTTTAATGTAAAAGAAGGTTTAAGGATTTATTTAGTTAATTTGAGATAAGGAGTAAATAAGTTCTTTCATGTCCAATAATTAATTTAAAAGCCTAAATTAAAATATGTGACAAATTGATATAAGTTAATCTAGACTTATTTTAATTAAGAAATTTTAATTTAACATGTAGTAATTTAATTTATGGATTTAGTCATGCATGCAAGATAATGTCATCCTTTACTTAATTTATTAATTCACTAAACTATTTAATGGGTAGATAAAACTCTAAAGAATTAAAATACAAGATTTAAGAAATATTTTCCCTTCCATTTATTTATAATTTTCAGCCATTTCATTTTGTAGAAATTAAATTTGTCAACTCACAATTTTGGGTATCTTTTTTTATCTCTTCTCGACATAGATAATTTCTTCAACTTTAAATCTTCAATAATTAATAATTAAGCAATTTCCTACCCTATTTAGAAAGATAAAATCGGCCACCTCATAGAAGATATGAAAAGTATTTGACAACTCACCACTTGATTCATTTCCTTAATCTTTTCTTGGTAGATAATTCCTCCACCTTTTTAATCACCAATAATTAATCAATTAAGCAATATTCCACCTTGTACCTAGACTCAATTTTCAGCCATATCCCATTTAAATTGTCCCTCAAAATCCTATGATATCAAACCATTTCCTTATCTCACAAATTCAAAGAAAGCAAGATTGATCTTGCCATTTAATTCCCTTTTATCTTGCAACCTTCTCTTCATTTTCCCTAGCCATTCTCCTTTACCCATTCTCTCAAAATTTCCAGTCCCTTTCAGCAAGAAAATTTGTGTGAGGCTATAGGAAAAATAAGAGAGAAAAACAAGAAAGTGAAGCAACTCCGTCTCCGCCGCGCCGCGTCGTTGTATTGATTTGTTTTTCATTTCAAACAAATCCAAGGCATGTTTATATCTTCCTTACTCTTCAATCAAGTCATATTGTTATTTTCAAACATCATATGTGCATGAATCATGAAGCAAAACCGAATTTATGCCAATACATTTTCGAAAAAACATAGTGCAGATTTTCGTCTCTTCCATTGTGCCTTCACGGTTTTGTGGTTTTTGATGATTTCAGGGGTTGGCTCGCGCCCAGGCTTTCAAGGCTGCTTTTAGACACGATATAGGGTGTGCTAGGAAGGTGTGAGTCCGTTGGATTCACCCCTTTCCCCCCCCCCCCCCAGCAACATGTTTTGACAGCAACTCTCCAAACTGTCATAGGGTGTCTCGATTTGCATGTTTTCTGTCTAAGGCAAGTGTTCTAATCTTGGCTGCCCTAGGGGCTGTAGCCATGGTTAGAACCTTTCCCTAGCATGTCTAAGACATGACCAAGATGAACTTTCATGGCTTGGTTCATGGTCCCATCGGTTTTAAACTAAACAATACACGACAGCCCCCTTCGATTCCCTTCTCTTTTCCTGCATGTGTAGTTTCGGTTTTGAGGTTGGGGTGGATCTTGGTTGGCCTTTTAGCCCTTAGCCATGGTTCACACCATACCTATTGATGTCTAGATCATGCCATGGTCAATCAAATGACAACAGGAATGGTCCGTGACAGCAATAACAAGCAAGACACCCACGCGTGCATATGCGTTCTCGGGTGGGAGCTTCGAGTGGTTGCTGGTGTTGTTCAAACTGGATTAGGGCCCTTAGCCATGGTTCAAACCACACCTTGGGATGTTGGTAAGAGACTCTGGTCGGTGGTTCAAGCCTCAATGGGCTATAGTCTCGAAAACGAAGCAAGGAAGCACGACCGCTGCTGATGTATTTTTGGACAGCAGGTTGGCTTTGGTCCAGGGGTGTGTTTCGAGTTTTTGGTTGGCTTTTAGCCTATAGCCTTAGACTGGACAGTACCTCAATGAGTTAGGAAAGTCATGTTTTTGGCTGTTTATGATTTGGCTAAGTTTAGAGGTTGTACGAGAATTTACGGTGCAATGTGCCAAAGTGACTCTCGAAAGAGCAATTCATGTTTTGGCCTCCATTTACCAAAATTTCGACTTGTACAACTTTACAAGCATTATTTCATCATTTTAGGTGTAATTTAATCATGACTAAATGATGGTTCGGTGTTGGTTCGGGTTGAAACGGAGTAATGGTTAAATACTAAGTCGTTGAGCGTAATTGTCTCGTTTTTTGGTTCAATTACGAAGTTTTGATCAAGCTAAATCATTTGCATATTTTTCATGTTAGAATTAGGGCGCAGCGAGCCTGGAAAAAATCCAACCCATTTGGTAAATTAATACAGGATGTTTAATTATGTTGCTTAATTATATTACGTGCATAAAAATATAAAATACTCATTTTTGAGATTTATGCGATATTGCTTATGGCCACCTCACTATCATGGGATTGCAGCTTATCATGGGATTATTACCTCACCCGGTGGTCACTAACCGGTTCATGTTCATTTATTGGTACGGATATCCAGTCCAAGGGCTGTGATGATCTCTACCGCCCAGTATACTGTGGTTTAGTCTGATCAGACGCTTCTGTTCAGTTCATGGGCCACTTGCGTAGAACATAATCTCAACAGAAAATTATTACATGCTATTTCATGACAAGGCTCTACGGAGCAAACATTTCACTTACGATTTTCAGTTCATTAATGCACGTATTTATAATTATTCATGACACGATTTTCATGATACGCTTTATGACACGATATTCCCACGTTACGTTTTACGACATGATATCTTTACATGACATGAAATTTTATGATATATGTACTTGTTATTTACGATATATGCATGCTGAGTCTTTAGACTCACTAGAATTGATTGTTGTAGGTACTGATGAGGTCGGGACCGAGGGCGGGGACCAGTGAGCCATTGTGGGTCGGTAGTAGTAGGAACCCGAGGACGTCATTTTCAGCACTTACTATTTTTATTCCAAACTCAGTTTTTATTTTGTCGAATTATTTTAGTTGTTACTTTAAAACAAATATTTACTTCCGCTGCTACTTTAAACGTTGAACCATTTTTACTAGTTTATTTTATGAATGAGGATTTTTATTTAATTAAAGAGAAAATTTTTAATTTTTCCGCAAATTTTCAAGTACGAAATACGGGCCTCTACATGATGAGTTATAAGTATGAATCTGATAATGATGCATCGGGAAAGCCTGTAAGGGATAAGGTCCCAGAGGAAGCCTATCTATGGGAGAATGGCCCAAAGAGAGCCTGGATGCAGGAAAAGGCTCCAGAGAGAGCCCCATTTACAGGAGAAGGCCCAAGAGAGAGCCTAAGATCAAGGATAGCCCATGATCATTATAATTTGTTTGTCTAATAAACTCTGATAAGTTCTATTTTTAAATGTTATGTTTCAAAGTTCTGATTTGTTCTAAGTCTGATTTCTATTCATCCAACTCTGAAGCTCTGATTTTGTTCAATGTTTGTCTTCTGTTCATTCAACTCTTACATATTATGCTATGTAAAAAGAAGAAGGTTTTAAAAGTATTATATATCAAATGTTTTCTGATATTCGGTCGGCTCCGCTTGCTGGTTGTTTCCCAAAACGCTCACCCCTTTACGTCCCTCTCCAAATGAGAATGAAGAACAGGTAGAACAAAAGGAGCCGGAGTGTTCTTAAAAGGGAATCGATTACCGGTGCCTAGAATGTGCTACGGAAGTTATAAATTAGCATTTTACATGAACAAAAATCGAGCACCCCTCACTAGTGTGTAGCATATACAAAAAACACAAACATACATAGTGTGTTTTAGGGTTTTACCTATCAATCAGAAGGATTGATGATGGCTCCAACAAAGTTGTTGAACAACTTAGCTCTTTAATGGGTAGACAAATCTACAAGCTTTCCTTGAGCACTCCTTGCTCAAAATCAAACCCACCTTTAACAAGCTAGAAACACCTTACCCTTACAATAGGAAATGCAAGGCATTTTCATTGAGAATTTAGCTATTAATTCATCAAAATGAAGAAGCAAATTTTTTTGAAGAAAATGGGGAGGTTAAGTTTCGGCCATAGGGGAGAGAAAGGGAAGCCTTTTCTTGGTTTTTACAAAAGATGTTGTGTATTTCAAAGGCATGCAAGCCTTTAATTTGAAAAAAGTTGACTCCCAACCTTTCACCTCCCTATCATGTTATTTTGGTTTATAACATGTACAAATCCCATGGAATATTATTTTAATATCTCAAACACATTTGAGAACAATTAAATCTTACTTGAATTTATTCAAGCCCATTAGTTGAATAATTATTTCCATTTGGGCTCTACAAGATTCAATGTTATTTAATTAATTCAACACTTGAATTAATTTAATTATTTGGACTCTACTAGGTCCACAAGTGTTTAATTAATTCAAAGCTTGAATTAATTTAATTAAGTAAATAAAAATAATTATGGAAATCACAAATTTTCAAATAAATTATTTATTTGGCCAAATTTTAATTTGTGAACACTTTCACAAATTAAAAGTTACATTCCCCTTATAGAAGTCATACTTCTAATTTTCCTAATCCTTATAAACTCCTTTATAATCCGTTCAACACATTGAACTAATTTCCTTCTCGATGAGATTTAGAAAGATAGTACTTGTGTGGCCCTCAATGGTTCATTAATACAACTAGAAAAGGGTTCATATCTCAATGTGATTCAGGACTAAGCATGTCCTTATATGAGCATACCCTAGTTGCTCCATTCTTACTTATCAACTCCTTGATAATAATAATGTCAGAACTCAAGTCTGATAATACCAAACCAATCATGTTAAACGCCTAGCAGCATCGCAGAACTCAAGTCTGATAATACCCAACCAATCATGTTAAATGCCTAGCAGCATCGCTTACATGATTCCCTAGGTATCAAATGATAGTGCATGCAAGAACCATTCCATTATGGTTAGTGTACAGTACGTTCCCTTCATGTCATATATCTAGACCGATTCGAAAACTATGGATATGTCGAAATTATCAAAGAAGCGATACTATGTGTCATGTCGTAGTGGCATCGTTGTTGTAATATAAAAAACCCTTTCTTAATTACCACATTCACTCTGATCAGAGATTTCAAACTACATACACATGAGATCACATAGGATACCCATACCCGAAGGTAAGCGGTGAATCACCGACTACAATGTATCGAATCCTATATGTTTCGACAAAACACCCAACCTCGCCACTTGATGACCCCATAAGAGTCGGTAAACAAGTCAAAGTGCAATGCTAGCATATAGAGTCACAATGTTGTCTCGGGTCATAAGGACTAATGATGTACGACCATAAACTAGTTCGTTTCCACTCGATAAATGAGAACCACTTGGAAAGTCCTTTATGGAAGGTTGTTCAGTGCACTCTACAAGGATGCACCTATCTGCATGCTCGGACATCAGAATGTCCCCTACCAATGAAACATGGTACTCACATCGCAGATACTAGTTTCAAACTCGAGTGGCCTTTATTCTTCTTAGCGGCGGCTGAATCGACTAGGAACTGTTTAGAATATACAATATTCAAAATATGAGTTTCATGATTTTCATCATATGAGCATCTCATATTCTTTCTACTATTTGTATATTCAAGGACTTTATCTATGCAACAAACATGGGTATACAAATAAAGATGTGCCAAAAAAATAATTTCAAATTTTATTAAAATAAAGATTGTTTATACATACAGTTTCAATATGAACCCTCGGCCAACACTTGGCTCTACGGGCTCCTACTCTGACAATCTCCCACTTGCACAAGAGCCAACTACCCATATGCTTCAAACCTATCGATTCGCAATGCTTATCGAATAATGGTCCAGGTAAAGGCGTAGTTAGTGGATCAGCAACATTATATATGGAGTCGAATTTGTCAATCAACACTTCTCCTCTTTCCACGAACTCTCGGATGATGTGTTACTTTATTAATACATGTTTGGATTTCTGATGAGACCTTGGCTCTTTCACCTGAGCAATGGCTCATGTGTTGTCACAAAACACCGGGACTGAAGCAACTCAATTAGGAATGACGCCCAAATCTTAGACGAAATTCTTTAACCAAACAGTCTCCTTTGCGCAGCTGATGCAGCAATGTATTCGGACTCAGTGGTGGAATCCGCAAACTTTCTTGCTTGGAACTCTTCCAAGAGATTTCTAGACCATTGAGCATGAATACGAACCCAGAAGTTGAATTTGAATCATCGATATCGCTTTGGAAGCTAGAGTCGCTATAGCCTTCCAATTTCATTTCTCCACTCCCATAGACCAAGAACAAATTATTGGTCCTTCTCAAATACTTGAGGATGTCTTTCACAGCTTTACAGTGTGGAAGACTAGGGTTCGACTGATATCTACTCACTACACTTAGTGCAAAAGCCCCGTCAGTACGTGTAGATATCATTCCATACATGATTCTACCAATTGCAGATGCATATGGAATGCTTGTTATCACCGCTATCTCTGCATAAGTCTTGGGAGGCATAGACTTGGATAGGGACACGCCTTGACACAATGGTAAATGTCATCTCTTGGACTCATCCATCGAGAACCGCTTAACGATGGTATCAATGCATGTGGATTGGGTGATACCAAGCAATCTTCTCAATCTATCTCTATAGATCCGTATTCTCAATACAAAAGTTACTTCACCCAAATCGTGCATAGAGCACTTACTCGCTAACCATATTTTAGTTGATTGCAACATCCCTACATCATTCCCAATGAGTAGAATGTCATCAACATAAAGTACCAGGAATGTCACATCACTCCCACTGACCTTCTTATACATGCAGGGTTCCTCAGGATTCTTAGAAAAACCAAACTCTTTGATTGTACCATCGAATCTGAGGTTCCAACTTCTAGATGCTTGCTTTAGACCATAAATAGTTCTCTGAAGTTTGCATACCATATGCTCACTTACGATAGATGTAAACCCTTCAGGTTAAGACATGTAAATCTCTTCCTTAATATCCCCATTAAGAAAGGTTGTCTTTACATCCATCTGCCATATCTCATTGTCCTACCATGCAGTTATGACTAGCAATATCCTTGTAGACTTGAACATTGCAACTGGAGAAAAGGTTTCCTCATAGTCAACTCCTTGTCTCTGAGTATAGCCTTTTGCTACCAATCACGCCTTGAAGGTCAATACCTTTCTATCAGCCCCAAGTTTCCTTTTGTAAATCAATTTACACCCTATGAAAACAGTTCCATCAGGTGGATCCACAAGATTCCACACTTGGTTTGAATTCATGGAATTCATCTCAGATTCCATAGCTTCAAGCCACTTGGATGAATCGGCATCAGATAATTCTTCCTTGAAGGTAATTTGATCACATCCATGGTTTGGCTCATCATGGCCCTTTTGAAGAAGCAGACCATACCTCATAGGTGGTCTCGAGACTCTCTCGGATCTTCTAGGAGCTTGTATCTCCTCTTTTGGCTCTTTGGGTGTGGGTTATACAATCCTGGGTGTCTCTCGAACCTCTTCGAGTTCTATCATCTTTCCTTTTCTATCCAATAGAAATTTTTTTTCCAAAAAGCTTGTATTCATAGAAACAAACATCTTTGTTTCTTGAATATGATAGAATTAATATCCAACTAAATTTCTTGGATATCCCACAAAGTAACATAAAATGGATCAACTATGCAATCCGAATTCAAGATGATTTTCAGGTTTTTTAGCCAATTGAGGTAATTAGGTTCTGTAAAAATATGTTTGTCGAGTATAGCAGATAATGGGTTACGTATCGAAGTCATTGTCAAATTTTTACTGAAAAATAAGAACAGATAAATGTTAATGACTATTTTAAAATATTTAATAAGATATAAAGTATGGACTTTTACTTCATAAATTTTCACTCCCAGTGTTTTTGATATTTTTCACTACCTTCTAGTGAAAACGGGAAACTCTTTTTCTCAGTAAGTGCGTAAGGTCCAATTAGCAAGTTATGATCCCGAATAATATCAGCCAATCATAATTCCTATAAAGTAGTTTCCAATTGCATCTTCATGCAACCCTCTACGTAAAATTTTGTCTGATGTTTGATTAGGACCCAATAATATGACGTCGTTCATCTTTACGTGTCAAGCCTTACCCATCGATGTTGAACCTTAATGGACGGTCGCCATGAGTTCTCTCAATACTATGAGCCGAAATCATGGGAGTTCCACGTAGTTCACATTACCATGTCAATGGATGTCACAGTTTTCCAGCGTCCAGGGCTCCCCAATAATATGAGCCTTGCACTGAGCACATGTAGCGTTCATCATGCATCCATTGTCGATGGAAGACATGGATATTATAAACACCGTTACAATTCCCCTTTTCGGACTTGATATTAATTTTGAATCTTATTCAAAATGAGAGTTTGTTATTTTGAAAAAGGTCTCATCATTAATTTTATTTAAAAGCTCTCCATGCTTGATCGTATGTTTGTCGGATTCATACAACTTAGATATTATAATAATAATAATGCACATACTCATTATTTATAATATATCATGCATATATTATAAACAGTGTTGGGATCGAGAAATATTTTAGAGTGGGGGTGAATGAACTCTTTCAAATTTTGCTTTTCTAACACTGTTTTCAACTGTTTTGAAGCGGTTGAAAATTCTTCTCAAACTTGTTAGAAATACGAACCACTATAAAATGCGGAAAAAAGGTTCAAGATTTCTAATGATAGCTTAAAACTTGTTGGCAAACTTATCAACAAATATAGTGAAAAGTAAGTGCTTGCAGGAAGTATAAACACGAGGTTTTTATGGATGTTCGGAGATGAAAACTCCTACGTCACACCTTATTCCTCTTCAAGAAGAATTCCACTAAAAAACTTTGAATTTAAAAAAACTATTTGCAAAAGCACACTCCAATCAAGACTTATCACACTGTCTGTTTTTGAACTCTTAGTGATCACTTTACAATTCTGGATTTTAAGAACACTTGGTTCACCATACACCACAACTTAATCAAATAACCGAAAGGTTACCGATATAAATAAAAAACTTGATTTTGGTAGCACGAAGATAATCCTTGAATGATCAGATATCTTTTTGTTCAGTGCGTGCTAATGAGCAATGAAGTGTGTAGATTTTTAAGTGCGCTCTGAATCTTTAAAGTATGCAAGCTTGTAATAATTTCACTGTTGTGAATTTTATAATGTATCGTGCGTTGTTGTTTTTACACACTTCCTTCTCTGTTAATATAGGCGATCGTTCCAACGGTCGAAAGGATTGAGTAACGTTAACTTGTAACAGAGAGAAGCTATGTCACTATTAGCTGCAACCGCATTTAATGTTCTTCAGATATGCATTAAATGTTCTCTTTGCTGGCATTGCCTTGAGTCCTGTTCTTTGAAGAGTTGCTACAGAGTTACCGTTTATGGCAACTGCTTTTATCCTCAGACCTTTGTAAGATAAATGATCTTTCCTTTCTAGGATAGTGATATAAATGCAGATCATTCTCGGGACTGATGTATGAACAAATTAATTTTGAACTATTGAACGCCCTGAACCGGTCAGAGAATGTTTTTCATCAAGTAGGCAATAAATAACCCTCTTTAATGATGCCTTCAAATCAGTCGGTTGAGAATCTTCTTTTACTCTAAGCGGTTGACTTATTAGTGGTCTGAAGGTCAAGCGGTCAGGCTTCTCCAGTATATCCTTTGTTTAAGCGGATAGACTCTTTTTGCTTTAGCTGGTTGAGAAGCAGTCCGATTGGTAAGTAAGGCGGTTGAACTGATACCTGTTACATAGAAGATATGCAGCTGTTTCCTGAAATAGTGAAGTGTTATCTTGATTTTGTCGATCACCAAAACTTTTGGGTAATAATAATTTCTTAACAATTTTTCTCTTTTTGGTGATGACAAAACCCAGCTGTAAGACTATACAATATTTTACATATAATTAGCAGGCTTGAAATAGGGCACATGACAAAAAAATCGTATTTCATTGAGTAAAAGAAATTACAATCTCTAAAGACAAAAAAATTGTATTTCATTCAGTAAATGAAATTACAATCTCTAAAGCAAAATAGACAACTTAACAATTACAGAATATTAACAATACTTTTGACCTACTCGTTCAGCTTTGGCCTTTTTTCCAGCTCTTTCTTGACTGATATCTCTGCTTGTTGAATGACTCTTTGTTGTTCTATTTCCCCTTTTTTGACATCACCATGAACAAGAAATTCCATAATTTCTGCAAGCTGAGCTCCTTGGGCATTCATGCGTTGATCAACATGTGCTTGAAGTCAAGTGATTTGTCAAGAGAGCTCAAAGCACATGTTGAGATGTGAAGAATTGTGCTTGTCTTGCCGGAGGGAGATGTTTGCATTCATGGCAGAATTGCAGAGATTAGATTTAATCGAATGAAAAGCTTCTTTTAGATCAAAATGCTTGCGGTTAAGAGCAAGAATTGAGTGATCCATGTTGACAAGTCGAGATAGAATCTCTTTTTTGCAATCTTCTTCTATGAGTTCTTCTTCTTCTTCAGATACAGCTTGATCAGAAAGCAATCTGGCCTTGAAAGAGACCAGTTGAGAAGACGAAGCATTTCCAGCAGATTTTGATGACTGAGGCTCATTTAGTTCAGAAGTTATGTCCTCAAAATTTTTTTCAATATCAGCATTTGAGGCAGAGGATATATTGCTGGTGCCTTCCTTTGCATCCGGAGCCACAGATGTAGGACAATCTGTAGGTATGCATGTAATGGTTACCTCTTCATTCTGTAAATCTTTGGGAGATGATATCAACGGTTCTTGGAGAGCGTCTTGATGAGGATCAACAACAGAAAGAGATTATGGAGAAGGGGATTTATCTTTGTAAGTTGTGATGTTATCAAAGTCAGATAAAAATTGCACGGCCTCATCAACAGAGAGAGGTTGGTCTTCAGAGAGGCTGACATGGGTCTGTTGCTTTGGTGTATCAATCTCAAAGATCATGTGAGAAGCAGGCAGAGGGTCTGAAACATCTTGGGGGCAGAGTTGTTCAGAAATGGGAGCATCCTCGGGCATGAGTATCTCAGTTGGTGGGATGGTGTAGTCCTCATTATTCATCAGAGCAGTTTCGACCGGCATTTCGGGCATGCAAGCCATTAATTTGAAAAAAGTTTGACTCCCAACCTTTCACCTACCTAGCATGTTGTTTGGGTTTGTAACATGTACAAAGCCCATGGACTATTATTTTAATATCTCAAAACACATTTAAGATCAATTACATCTTACTTGAATTTATTCAAGCATATTAGTTGGATAATTATTTTCATTTGGGCTCTACAAGACCCAATGTTATTTAATTAATTCAACATTTGAATTAATTTAATTATTTGGAGTCTACTAAGTCCACTAGTGTTTAATTAATTCTACGCTAGAATTAATTTAATTAAGTCCATAACAATGTTTATGAAAATCACAATTTTTCAAATACATTATTTATTTGGTCAATTTTTAATTTACGAACACTTTCACAAATTAAAAGTTACATTCTTCTTATAGAAGTCATACTTTTAATTTTCTTTGTGCTTATAAACTCATTTATAAGTCGTTCAACAAATTGAACTAATTTTCTTCTTAACGGGATCTAGAAAGCTAGTACTTGTGTGGCCCTCAATGGTTCATTGATATCACTAGGAGTGGGTTCACAATTCAATGTGATTCAGGACTAAATATTTCCTTATATGAGGATATCCCAGTTGCTTCATTCTTACTTATCAACTCCTTGATAATAAGAATGCCAGAAATCAAGTCTGATAGTACTCAACCAATCATGTTAAACTCCTAACAGCATCGCTTACATGATTCCCTAGGTATCAAATGATAGTGCCTACAAGAACTATTCCATTATGGTTAGTGTATATTATAGTCCCTTCATATCAAATATCCTGACCGATTCGACAACTAAGGTATATCGAGAGTTGTCAAAGAATCGATACTATGTATCATGTCGTAGTTGCAACTTTGGTGTAATCTAAGAAACCCCTTTCTTAATTATCACCTACACTCTAATCAGATATTTCAAACTATATACACATGAGATCATATAGGATATCTATACCCGAAGGTAAGCGGTGAATCCCGACTACAATGCATCGATTCCTATTTGTTTCGACAAAACACTCAACCTTGCCACCTGATGACCCCATGTAAGTCGGTAAACAAGACAAAGTGCAATCACTGACGCCTCGGTCTCGGGGCGTGACAGGTTCAATTTGGACAACCAGCCGGTACTTTCAGTTTGCGTCTCGATAACTTCAGTTTTGGCTCGGTAACTGATCAAATCAAAGTCTGATCAGTTTCATCTTTCTGCGTACTAAGGTAAATTCATTAGAAACAAAATAACAAGTTCTGTTAACATCAAAATCGAGATTGCGAACATGAAATGTTCAAACATATTTTTTAGAACAAGATATCAAATTAAAGCTAAATGTTGAAAGAGGAGAGAAGAATGAATATATTCCCCAAACAATTACTCGACATAACTAATCATCTTTTTCATCAAACTTCATTGGGACACACTGTTGTGACTTGGAGAAGAATCAGAAAAATTATCATAATTATATAAATAACCAAATTGACCCATAGACGAAATTTGCTAGGGTGCTATTGTTGCACCAAATTCTGAAAAAATCTCACGAGTAACAAAAAGCCAACAACAGCAAAGATCTGTTAGTTGTTAGAGTGCAGAGTCAAGCCCATCAGAACGTTAGTTGGTGCAAAAAGAAGGCCGCACATGGGGGAAGTTGACCCACAACAATAATTAATGATCGTGGAGGATGGCCAATACCGCTCGGAAGAATGGAACAAAAACAGAAGCGATGATCAGAAAAAAGACTTAAAAAAATTCATCAACAAACAACTCCAAAACAAAAAGCTTATGCAAATTTCATTAATTCAAGTTTATTCTTGTTCGTTTATTTCTAGTTATCAGTGGCATAATTCCCTTAGTTTTTAACATATTATTTTAAATTTAATTTTTATTTTTAATGGTAAAAGATGGTGGACCCCAATCATAATAACACAATTAATTTTGTTGTTATTCATGAATTTCTCTTCTGCCGTTTCCGTCAAATTCCTCATTTAATTTCTTGGTTTTGTTGCTTACCGAGTGAGTTAGAACTAACAACCGAATCGGAATCTACGTCAGTTCATCGTAGAAGTTAAATTATTCAAAACTTAAGCATGATTCCGTGCATGACATACCCGCAATTTTTCTGTGCAAACCCAACTATTTTTGTTTGTTTTGAAAATTTAATTTTTTTTCAACGAAAATATGAATGTTACGTCGGACAGGTTTCAAAAATTTGTTTTTGAAAGTATCATATATAACTTTCAAAAGAGAATTTATGTCTCAAAGTTTTCGTTTCTCAAGCTCCGTTTTCTCTTAGTAAAATGGTTTCTATAATAGAAAATTCAAAATTTTTTTGGGATATCAAAGAAATTTTATTGTCAAAAGATAATGGACAAAATGTTATATTGGCTAAATATAGAGGTAATAATAAAATCATGATAATAATAATATAAAGAGATAACAGTGAAATAAATAAAGTTTTTAACAACTAATTAATTATAAAGAAATAAATTAAATAATTTCAGTTTTTAATGAAAAAAATCAGAAGCAATCAGAACCACAAAGTCATAAGCTTCACGTGTATTTTTACAATGTTTTTAACGAGTTTTGAACCATACACATGCGCTCTAACCACCGGCCACCTACGTTATAATTAAGGACTAGTCTGCCCTCGAATAACTCGTTATTTTTCTGTCACCTCATTTTAGCTTTATTTTTAATAATAATATTTATTTGTGAATAACTCGTTATAACATTTCAAAAATTGAACGTGTCAAATCCTCGGTTTTTTGTGGGAGGAGACATTTCTCTAAAGGTCTCAACTGCACAAATGAATGCAAGTGCACTGTTATTTTATTGTTCTCTCTTCTTCTTCTTTTTTTTTTTCCCTGAAAACTCTTGTGCTTATATTCACTGTGAAAAAATCCCGAGGACACCATAAAAACACATCATAATAGGACACTGTTACGTGAAAACTCACAATATTTGCAAAATTGTGCCACCGACCCTTAGGCGCCATTTTCCAAGCGCCTCTATGTGTGCTTAGGAAATGGTCAGGCAGGCCCTATGATGCAGGACACCAAGCACTTTTTTTTTAGAGTAGATATCCTTTAAACCAACGGTTGACAAGAGAATTTATCGTCTCAGTTATATTTAAAAATCTTTATTTTAATATAATTTAACTTTCCATTGTTTCATTTTAATTTATCTGTATACCAATGCAATCAGTATAGATAAAGTAATTGATTATGCTTTAACACAAATGAATCGTAATTCGATTTTGAAATTCATCACTTTACGACCCGGGACAACACTGAGGCTCTACATACTAGGATTGTGCTTTGACTCGTTTACTGACTCTTCGAGGGTCACAAGGTTGCGAGGTAGGGTGCAATTGCGACATGTGTAGGAACCAGTGCATTTTAGTCCTGAATTCACCGCTCACCTATGGGTGTGGATATATGTAAAGTCCAAAAACTAGTCCGCATAAACCACATGCATGCAAATTATTTGAATTGCTCAATTGCTTTATTTAATTGATTTTAATTGCTTAAATGATACATATTATATGATTGAAGGTTTAATTGCATAATTTCATGGGAATTAAAGATTTTAACAGGAGATTCGATAATAAGCTGGGAAAAGAAGACTAGAAACGACCATAATGAAATTTTTTCCGATAAATGTATTTAAACTTCGATAAAATGATCAAATATGATTAAATTTTATAAAAATGCTAGAGTCCAAATTATTTTACGAGTCGAGCCTTAATTTATCCAGGAATCCGATTTCAATCAAATGAAGGACTTTTTAAGACCAAAAATTATTATTTTTGAAAAGAGATTTTTGTAAACTTTTATATTACAATTAAATAAGTCTTAATGGGCTTAATTTGGACCTAATTATTCCTAAACTTAAAACCTTAATGACCCTAACTTTTAAACACCAATTTTGAAAATTATAAAAACAATCCTAGGGTTCTAAAGTCTCCTAGCAGCCGAAATTTGCACACACCACAAACACTTAAATTCGAAAATCCCAAGAGCAAAATTCTAAGATTTCTCGTCGCCCATTCGTCTTTCTTCACAACCCACGTCAACGTTCAAATATTCGAGTGTTTTTACCGCAAAGACACACTCTAAAACTTTTCTTTTGCACCATTCAAATCATATTATGCATGATTTTTTTTAAGCATGAAAAATTATTTAGATCAACTTATTTAACGTTAGACGTATATTTTTCAAAGTTGCGACGTTTTATACGTACATGAATTTTGTTAGATGTTCTAAGGGACACACTGTCAATAAGTGAAGTTTAAGGGTCTTGAAAAGATTCGTTTAATGGAGGAACATAGGCTGGAAACGTGCATGATTAGGGAAAAATCGGAACCTAGGGTGTAGAACCCGTTAAATCAGACTACGTATAAGCCATGCATAATTTCTAGTATTTTAAATTAAAAATGATTTCTTTATTATTTAAGGCATTTTAAAGTTGTTTAGTCATGATTATTCATTTTAATCGCATAAGTTTAGTTCTATCTTTTGAGTTAAATAAGCGAGGCCGGACTGGAGTTGGAGTATTGAAGATAAAATTTAATGATAAGAAAACATTCCTAGAATTTATTTAAGATAAATAATAATTTATTTTAATGTAAAAGAAAGTTTAAGAATTTAATTAATTAATTAGAGATGAGTAGTAAATAAATTCATTTATGTCCAATAATTTAATTAAACGCCTAAATTAAAATATGTGACCAATTGAGATAAGTTAATCTAGGCTTGTTTTTTATAAGAAATTATAACTTAACAAGTTAGTAAATTTAATTTAAAAATTTGCCATGCTTGCAAGATAATCACTATCCTAAATTAATTATTTAATTCACTAAAAGACTTAATGGGTAGATAAAACTTTAAAGATTTAGAATACAATATTCAAGCAATATTTCCCTCCATTTAATAGCATAATTTCGGCCACCATTAGAAGATTTAAAATTTTATTTGACAACTCACAATTTTAATTCATTCCTTTATCTTTTCTTGGCATAGATAATTCCTTCAACTTCAAATCCTCAATAACTATTAATTAAGAAATTTTCCTACCCATAATTATTTAGAAGATTTTCGGTCACCCCTTTGTAGGATTTAAATGATTTGACAACTCATTTCCTTTGATATCTTTCCTTACCCTCTTTCTTGATAGATAATTCCCTAAATTCATTCACCACTAATCAACAATTAAGCAATTTACTCCCTTGTTTTGAATAATAAAATCAGCCCTCACCCCTAGCAAATCAACCTCAAATCCTTTGATATGTTATATCATTCCTTATCTCTCAAACTAAAAAGATAGCAAGATTATTTTCTCCTTTTTTTCTTGCAACCTCCCATTTATTTTCCTAGCCTTCTCTCCCACTTCCCATTCTCGAAATTTCAGTGCCCTTCAGCTAGAGAAAATCGTGAGTTCTTGAGAGAAAAACAAGAGGGAAAACAAGAAAGCAAAGCAACTCCGTCTCCGACGCGTCGTCTAGTTTGTTTTATTTCAAATGAAAATTTAAAACATGTTTATACCATTCTTTCTCTTCAATCAAGTCATATTATTATTTAAAACATCATATGTGCATAAATCATGAAGCAAAAACCGAAATTTTGTCAAGACATTTTCGACGTAGTGCAGAGTTTTCGGCTCTCACTTGTGCTTCACGGATTGGATTGCCTTTGTTGTTTCAGGGTTTGGCTCGGTTCCAGGCGCTCAAGGCTGCATCTAGGCAAGTACTAGGGTGGGTTAGGATCATGTTGGTTCGTTGGTTTCAGCCCCATGCACTCAGGAATCAAGGCTTGACAGCAACTCTCCATAGTTGCGAGTTTGTGTCTCGAAATTTCAGTTTTTGTTGTTTAAGGTGAGGTTCGAATCTTGGTTGGCTTTCGGGCCTGTAATAATGGTTTGAACCCTTCCTTATCATGTCTAGGACATGACCAAGATGGCCTTTCAAGGCTTGGTCCATGGTTGCATTGGTTTTCAAATAAAATAAGAACAGCCCCTTCGATCTCCTTCATTTCCTGCACGTGTAATTTCGGCTTTATGGTGTTGGTGTGGATCTTGGCTGGCTCTTGGCCCTTAGCCATGGTTCACACCATACCTCTTGATGTCTAAATCATACCATTGTCAATCAAATGACCATAGGAATGGAACGTGACAGCAAGAACAAGCGAGACACCCCACGCGTGCATATGCGTTCTAGGGTGGGAGCTTTGAGTGGTTGCTGGTGTTGTTCAAATTGTGGCTGGCCTAGGGCCCTTAACCATGGTTCAAACAACACCTTGGGATGTTGGTAAGAGACTCTGGTCGGTGGTTCAAGCCCCAATGGCCAATAGTCCCGAAAACGACGCAAGGAAACGCGCCAACAATTGCTGTATTTTTGACAGCAACTGTACCTACGGTTCAGAGGTGTGTTTCAAGTTCTTGGTTGGCTTTTAGCCTATGGCCTTGGAGTGGACATTACCTTTTTGAGTTAGAAATGTCATGTTTTTGGTCGTTTGTGATTTGGTTAAGTTTTGAGGTCGTACGAGAATTTACGGTGCAATGTGCCGAAGTGACTCTCGAAAGAGCGTTTCATGTTTTGGCCTCGATTCACCAAAATTTCGACTTGTACAACTTTAAGAGCATTATTTCATCTTTTTAGGTATAATTTAATCATGACTAAATGATGGTTCGAGTTGGTTCGGGTTGGAACGAAGCCATGATTGAATACTAAATTTGTTGGGCGTAATTGTCCCGTTTTTGGGTTCAATTACGAGGTTGTGGTATAGTTAAATCATTTGCATATTTTCATGTTAGAATTAGGTCGCAGCGAGCCTGGGAACGATCCAACACATTTGGTAAATTATTGCAGGATGTTTAATTATGTTATTTAATTATATTACGTGCATAAAAATATAAAATATTCATTTTTGAGATTTATGGGATATTGCTTGTGGCCACCTCATTATCATGGGATTGCAGCTTATCATGGGATTATTGCCTCACCTGGTGGTCACTAACCGGTTCATGTTCATTTATTGGTACGGATATCCAGTCCGAGGGCTGTGATGATCTCTACCGCCCAGTATACTGTGGTTTAGTCTGATGAGACGATTCAGTTCAGTTCATGGGCCACTTGCGTAGAACATAATCTCAAGAGAAAATTATTACATGCTATTTCATGACAGGGCTCTACGGAGCAAACATTTCACTTACGATTTTCAGTTCAGTTATGCACGTATTTATAATTATTCATGACGCGATTTGCATGATACACTTTATGACACGATATTTCCACGTTATATTTTACGACATGATATCTTTACATGGCATGAAATTTTAGGATATATGTACTTGTTATTTACGATATATGCATGCTGAGTCTTTAGACTCACTAGACTTGATTGTTGTAGGTACTGATGAGGTCGGGACAGAGCGCGGGGCCAGTGAGCCATCGTGGTTCGGCAGTAGTAGGAACCCGAGGACCTCATTTTCAGCACTTACTATTTTTATTCCAAACTTAGTTTTTATTTTATCGAATTATTTTAAGTTGTTATTCTTAAAACATTATTTACTCCCGCTGCTACTTTAAACATTGGATCTTTTTACAAGTATATTTTATGAATGAGACATTTTATTTATTTAAAGAGAAAATTTTAAATTTTTCCGCAAATTTTCAAGTACGAAATACGGACCTCTACATTGGGTTTGTAGAGTCTTCCATGGAACCTTTGGACACATGGGTTTCTCGGTTAAGGAGGGGCATCACCAGGGCTCAGACCAGGCCCTGTGTGGCAGTGGCTGGAGGGTTAGGAAGGGCCCACGCTGGCTGGGCAGAGGGTAGATGAAGGACTGCATCAACAGCGAGCCCTAGGGTTCACTTGGCACGCGCGACTTGATGGAAAAAGAGAGGGAGGGCCCGTGCGCTGTTCAGTTATGGTGCAGGGGGTTCCAAAAGGGTCCTAGGGGTGTGTTTCTAGGGGTCTGGTCAGAGTGGCTAGGGCCTGGACCGACCGAGGCGCACGTTTGAAAAAGGGAAAGAGGGATCGCGCGGCTCGTTTCTGGAGCATGGCTGGTCGGGACGAGTCCTGGGTGGTCCAGGAGGGTAGGCTGGTGGTCAGGTCAAGATCAGGTCCAGGAGGGCTCGAGGGTGGCTCGGGTTTTGAGGGGCGTGGTTTGTTTTGGGAAAAAGGAGGCTAAATTATGGATAGGGGTTGTTAAGGCTTGAACCGGGGTTCACGGGGGTTGGTTCATTGCTCACAAAGGTATTTTAGGTATGAAAAACTTATTTTTAAAATTTGAGAAGAAAATATTAAGTTTTGAATTAAGTCGGGTTTAAAACTCTTCATGGGTTAGTTATTAAGTAAATAAATCGAAACGCTCGGGTTTACATCTAAAAAATGTTAGAAGTCAAATTTAATCTTATATGATGATATGTGATAGGCTCGAGTTAATAAAAGCGAGAAAAAGTCAAAATCTAGAATTTTGGAGTCCAGGGATAAAATGGTCGTTTTACGTCTCGGGTAGTACGAAAGGTCTGGCGGTGTCCCGAAGAATCATAATACATGCTAAATGATATTTTAAATATTGGTGTTGAAAATATGGTATTTCACGATATATGTTAAAGTAGTACGATTTTTCCTGAAAAATGCTATTTTACAATTTTCGAAGGATACGATATTACATAAATAAAAAGAAAGGAAAATATTTTGAAAGATATGAATTGACTGTGACAAATATGATTTGATATGATATGATTGAGGATATCGTGAGGGAAAAGGCCCAGAGGGAGCCCATTTACGGGAGAAGTCCCAGAGGGAGTCTGACGTTCGTATTTTCATATTTGGCGACGGCCCAGTGACGAAAGTTGATGGCGCCCCACCCCCATGTACAATGTGAGCTAAGACTAATCAGTCGACCACATGATGATACGATTACAATTATTCACTTTCAAGGATCAAACTTCACCCAAAAATGATATACGATGATGGAAAGCTTTACGATTGAATGATTTACGATTCATTTATGCTCACAAATTTATGCTAATTTATTTTAAATAAAAGTATGATTTTAGTACATGTGCCTGTATATGTATTATTTGTTATGTATGGTAAGAACGTTCTGAGTTATTAGATTCACTAGGTTTGGATGGTTGCAAATATAATTATTTAGAATAAGCCTATGTCATTAAAAGTGAGAAAAAAATAAAATCTAGAATTTTTACGTCCAGGGGCAAAATAGTAATTTTACACTTAGAAAATACGAAAAAGCTTGGCAGTGTTCCGAAGGATCATAATGCATGTTAAATGATATTTTATGATTTAAAGTGATGATTTTTATGAAAATATAATATTTTATGATTTATGGATATTTTATGATTTATGCTAAAGTTGTGCAAGTTATACTTTGTAAAATGCTATTTTTGGAAAGCTATGATATGTTATGGTTTTAAAATAAAAATAAAAATATTTTGAGAGATGTGAATTGACTGAGACAAAAGATATGATATATGATATATGATTTTGTGGGGATGTCGTGAGGGGAAAAGGGCTAGAGGGAGCTAAATTACGGGAGAAGACCCCAGAGGGAGCACATTTATGGGAAAAGGCACCTGACGGAGCACGTCTATAGGAGAAGGCCTCCGAGGGAGGCCCGAAGATCGTATTTCCATGGTGGAGCCTAGTGCCCAGCCCCATGGAGCATGTGGAGATAAGACTACAATCGACCAAAGATTAAAAGTTAGTCACTTTCAAGGATCAAAGTTCACCCAAAATGATATATGATTAAAAGCTTTATGATATGATTCATGATGATGATTAAAGAAATTTTTAAAATGATTTAAAAGGTATCTTAAAATGATTTTTACGATTTACGATTTAATTATGTTTAAAAGCTATTTTAAATAAAAGTATGATTTTCAATGTATGTGATTGTATATGTATTATCTGCTATTCATGTTTAGAACGTGCTGAGTCTTTAGACTCACTAGGTTTGTATGATGCAGGATTTAATGATTTATGGGAGGTGCTGACGATTGAGTGAATCTAGTGTAGTAGTACACACCTGAGGGCCTTTATGTTTCCGCATTAGCTTGTTAGATAAATGATTTAAAGATTATGTTAATGATTTTTATTAGAGATATTTTTATTTTTAGTTGATCTTTGCGAAGGTCGATTTAGGAGTTTTGGTTAGTCGATGATTTAGAATTTATTTTATGAACTTGAGATTTCAAAGGTTGATTAATTATGGTTTATGAAAATGTTAAGTTTATTTTAAGTAGTATTTTCGAGTTTATTAGTTTTTTTTTAAAAAAAAGTAGTGGTCGTTTCTGTTGATATCAGAGCCAAGGTTTTCTCAATGGGTTGTGTACTGTCACTTTGAGAAGCTTAAGAAGTCATGCCTCAAATATGTGAGTTTTCACTGCTTTATATTTTATATGCCAATTTTTTTTAAAATGCTTATATGATACATGACATAAAATGTTGGTTGCATGCTTCATGTAAAATTTTAAATGCATGTTGGGTAGTGGATTTGATTGGAATAATGAAGAACTTAGAAGAGAATATGGTGCATGCACTACTTGAGCTGGATTTAGGAGTCAACATTGGGAATTTTTGGGATATAATTGCAATTTTCAAGATTTTGAGGACCGAATTGAAGAGTAAGATTTAAGTTAGAGGCTAATTTTGAGGTGGATAAGGGAATCTAAGCTTTGCAATCATCAAGTCAAGGAAAATTTCGAGGACGAAATTCTATTTAAGAGGGGGAGAATTGTAACGTTCGAAAAACCAACCTACGTAAACCACATGCATGAAAAATTAAAGATTTTACCCGAATATTCGATAATAGGCACGGAAAAAGAGACCAGGGACGACCAAGACAAGAATAATTATTTTTCTTTAAATGATGGCAAGGTTTCCTAATATGATTTAAAAATGATTTAATTTTCCTAAAAATGTTGGAGTTCGAATTAATTTACGAGTCGAACTCGATTTTTCCCGAGAAGCCGGTTTTGTACAAACAAAAAGTTTTAAAAGATCAAAAATATTATTTTATAAACTTTTATTATTTAATTAATTAAGTGTTATTGAGCCAAATTTAATTAATTTAAGTAGGCTCAATTATCCTTAAGCTTGCAAGCCCAAAACCAAAGCCTATTAGTATACAATTAAATCTATAAATACCTAAACCTAGGTCTTTTATCACCCAAATTCAGCCACCAAACAGCTGAAATCACAACAAGCACGCACCGATATTTTTTGAAATTAAGGAGGAGAAGAAAGGCTTGTGTTTTTCATCGTCTGGTCGTCCAACGTCGTACCCACGCCAACGATCGTCTATTCGAGCATTATAAACGCAAAGGCACGTTCCTAAACTCTTTTAAACATCATACAAATCATATTATGCATGATTTAATTTTTTATGTATGAAAAATATAGGTGATTCATATCTTTTAGGGTAAAACGTTTATTTTCAAAAATATTATGATTTCACGCTTGTTTTAAAAAAGTTTTTGAATCCAACGAATACGCTGGCAAGGTAGGATGTTATATGATTGAGTTGTTATCAAAACATGATAAATTTAAATTAAAAATCAATCTGGAACCATGGGCAAGAAAACAGAAAAAGGTCGTGGTTAGTTCCTACGATGTTTTTGAAGGTCTGTGTGCTTGTTGTGGTTCAAGAGGGTTGGTTACTATGCATGGGCACTTGGAGCTCGACCAGGTCTAGAGGTTGGGTCCTAAAGGTCGTGGTTAGTTCCTAGGAAGAGTCTTAGCATGGCTAGGACTCGTGTATGAGGGCTAGGGAAGAGTCCACGAAAGTAAGGACTCTCCCCAAGCAACTCTCGGTAAGCTATGGCTTGGGCAGCAGCTCGGTTTAAGGCTGGGTTATGGGGTCTGGTCTATGCCCTAGGATGGTTCAGAGAGGGGTAGGAAGGGACAGGGCTCGGTGGTGGCTCAGGCGAGGAGGCCCACGCGAGAAGGAAAGCATCGTGTTGAGGTTGTGCGCGCAGGCTGCTGCTCTGCTTCAGGCAGCTCGTGCGTGGGTTCCAAGGACTACGCTTGTTTGGGTTGGGTCTAGGCGTGGTCCAGGGTAGGTGAGGATGTGCTGGGCTCGGTGGCTACTGCTGTGGAAGAGTCCTAATTAGGCAGCAACTCCACAAGGGCATGAAATTAGGAAGGGCGCGCAGCTTGTCTTCAGGCAGGGCTTTGTGCGTGGATTTAGGGGCTGGTCTGAGGGCTTGGGCTGGTCTAGGATGAGTCTACGCATTGTCCAAGGTCAGTGAGGGTCATGGGTGGTCAGTGGTTAAGGGCTGGTACAGTCCTAAAGCAACTAGGAGTCCTAATGCAACTAGGATACACACATTCTCACATGCATGCAATCGGGCTTAGGGGAAAGAGGTTTTTGATCCGGCCAGGGCTGGTTTTACGGGCTGGGCTAGGTCAAGAGGGTTCCTAGGTGGGTTAGCTCGGGTTTGGCTCGAGGTGGCTTGACCATGGATCGAGTATTTTGGGAGATGGCTCAGTGTGTTCGTATATGTGTCAAAAACAAAAATATTAAGACAAAATTGGAACCATGGGTCCATGGGTGTGGTTCATGGCTCACAAGGGAAGAATAAGTAATAAAAATGTTATGTTTAAAATTTGGGATCAAAATAATGAGTTTTGGATTTATCCGGGATTTAATCGCCTGACGAAACGTTAATTAAAGAATTAATTGAAAAACCAAGATTTAAGCTTAATAAAATTATGTAAAATTATATTAAACTTAAATAAAATTGTAACGCCACGAAAATTTTAAGGTCCACACGAACCACATGCATTTGAGTTATTAAATTCTTTTGTATTTTAATTAAATGTTTTAATTTCATTAATTAATTATGTTGTGCATAATTGCATGTTTAAAATTATATTTTCTACATGGTTGCATTAAAATATATTTTTAAGGAATATTCAAGTTGCGATCGAGGAACGGAGACCGAGGGATGAAAAATAGAAAAAATTTTTTATTAAATAATTGTTTTTAATTATTTTAATTATGGGTGATGTTTTTTTTTCTTATTTTTGAAAATATGGGGTTTTAGGTGATTTTATACGCCGGGACGTAAATTTTATCGGTATTGGTTTTTCAACAAAAATGCGAGCTTTTTAGCAATCCGGCTAATAAATTCACAAATTTATTTTTACCAAAACCTTGTTGATATTTTATTTAAAACCTAATTAGACTAATGGGCTTAATTTAATTGGCTTATTAGGCCTAAAGCCTAGTTAGTAAACTAATTAGGATATAATATGTTGATTAACCTACCCTAGCATGAAAACAATCGGCCACCCACCTCTTTTAAAAATCTGAAACTCTCCCCACCCCTCTCTTAAAACTCACGGCACACACACTAGCAAGATAGGAAGAGAATTTCGAAGGTGCTTGCTAGAGCAAGCCGAAGTGTTCCTCCGTTCTTCGTCGTCAACGGATTTTCGTGCGTAAATTACGCAAAGGCACGCCATATTCTTTCTTTCAAACATCTATCACACCATAGTATTTTATTTAATTGAATTTGCATGAAAAACAAGTGCATCATGAAACAATTTTCGTTTTTGTGGCATATGTCAATTTTAAAGCTTGTATTTTCATCCAAAATCATGTTTAATATGATATAAAGGGGCTGCCATGATTAGGATAGGGTTGAGGGTTGATTTTACATGTTTTAGAGAGCCCCAATTTACCCCAATATGCTGCAAACGTGAATAAGAACAAGCTGGATGCCATCGGGTAACATGGGGTTTGAGGGGCACGGGTTATGGACTTGGATGCTTGGCTTGGCTTTGGTTGGGACCAGGGCTGGGCTAGGGACGTGCTTGGGTCAGGGGAGGAGTCCTAGCCATGCTAGTACTCGAAAGTCAGGGGCTGGGAGGAGTCCTTGTCAACAAGGACTCCGATCCACCCGAGAGCTTCAAAGGGGGCAGCGCAGGTGTGCTGTTGTGCAGGGAAGAAGGGCCTTGGCCTGGGGGTTCTAGGCTGGGCTAGGTAGACTCTTTAGGGTCCTAGGAGGGTGCTTAAGGGCCTGGGAAGGGGCTGTGGCCGCTTGGCTAGCTGCTGGTTTAAGAAGACGTGAGGGATGCATGGCAGCAAGTGCTGCGCGTGAAGTTGCTGCTACTGGTTCAGTGGTTTGCTGCTCACGTCCAGGGGCTTGGGTTGGTCTGGGTATGGTCTGGGCATGGTCCAGGGAAGGTTAAGTTCATGAGGGGTCGAGTGTTTAGGGGCTGGAAGTGTCCTAGTTCAATTAGGAGTCCTAAATATCCTAGGAGACACACACACAAAAACATGCAGAATTTGGTATCAGAGCCGACCTCTCTTAGTACGGTGTGGTTCGGGGACGAACCAAGCGGAAGCTGGTGGGCATGTGAGGCCCGGGGCCGAAGAGGGCGGGGGGTGATCGCCGGTGCCATCAGTTGCACGGACAATGAGCGGCTCCTGGCAGGCTTCTAGGTGGAGGGAACATGAATGAACCGATTCCACACGGGAAAGAGAGGGATTCCGAGACTGTTCAATGTAAAGGACTGTACAGTTGAAGAGGGCTTAAAAGATTTGATATGTACTACTCATACCACGAAGGTGCATCTTCTTTTCGGTAGCTCATCACATAAGAACTCCAAAGTTAAGCGTGCTTGACTTGGGGCAATTCTGGGATGGGTGACCTCCTGGGAAGTTTCCTAGGGTGCGTGTGAGTGAGGACATAAGCACGCTGGAAAGACTCGTCTTGGTACAGTGAGGACAGTCGTCAAATCTGGGGCGTTACAAAAATATTTAGAATAAAAACATGTCTGTTAGGATCGATTTGGGGGTAATCGTTGAGCTACAGTAGCTCGGTTCTTGAATTATTGAACACCGATGAATTAAATCGAGTTTGGTGTTCAAATCAAGCGGAAAACACTCGAAATAATTATTCGTAGAAACCGATTAAATATTTTGTAAACCATTTAAAATATATGCAAGTTGAATGAGTAGAAATATTTTGGTTGAAGCATTTTATCAAACACTTGGTATGCAATATTTTGTATTTGAAGAACACATAAAATGCTTCAACAATAAATCCTTAAAACAATGCAAATGATAAATAATGCAATAAACAAATAAACACGAATTTGTTTATGGATGTTCGGAGACTTCAAATGCTCCTACGTCACCCCTTCTTCCCCTTGGGAAAGATTCACTAGAAGACTTTGATTTATACAACTCTTTGTACAAACCCACTCCGAAAGGGCAGCACCCAACTAGAACTCCTAGCACTCAAGATTATAGGCATCACCTCACAATCAGCATATTGTTTAATGTCTCATATGCAAAGACTATATACACAAGTTTATTGTCTTTGTGCAAGACTCACTCAACTAATATTTGAAGTGCAACTCTCTTGTATATGTGTGAGTGATTGTGTGTGAGGAATTTATATTTTACATTGTACATCTCAAATGTATCCTCACACAAGGGCTTATGCTCTCAACTAGCTGATTTCTTCATGCTAACTGCCCATGCTTTGAATCCCCTTCAAAAGCTCTTGTTTATCTTCAAGATGATGTATTTATATGCCCCAACAATGTTATATAAGTTAGACACAAGAATATGACCGTTTGGAAATTTTCTGTACTGTTTCTGAAATTGCAACGGTCAAATTCGTCTTGCTGGGAATTTTCCCGACTGGTCAACTCTAGTCAACTGGTCAACTCTGGTCAACTCAACTGGTCGTTCAGTTCAACTGGTCAGCAGCTGGTTCAGTTCAGTTCAGTTGGTCAGCTGCTGGTTCGGTTCAGTTGGTCTGGTTCAGTTCAACTGGTCTGGTTCAACTGGTCTTCAGCTGGTCTGGTTCAGTTCAAGCTGGTTCAGTTCAACTGGTCTTCAGCTGGTCTGGTTCAGTTGGTCAGCAGCTGGTTCAGTTCAGTTGGTCTTGTTCAGTTTCAGTTGGTGTGCTGAAAACAGCCTAACTGATTTTAGTTTGTGCAGAACCAGTAGCTTCATTGTCATTTATCAGTATCTTAAGCATCGATTCAGACTTTGACTTTTGTAGATGATTTGTAGATCTTTGTTTTATCTTTCCAACGCATACTGAATCGCTTCATTTTGAACCGAGCTGAGAGATATGACCAAAATACCGCAACTGCTCAAACCCAACTTATTGCTGTTTTCGTGTGATCAGTTCGGTAATTCAGCGATCAGTTAGACCATGATAAACTCCTAATTTGCCCAACTGATGTGAAATACGACTTGTTTCAAATTGAGTTTTCTAAACAGCCTAGTCGGCAGATTGTCATTTGGATCATCCAGCTGGGAGATATAATCAAAATACAGAAGCTCGCCAGAAATTCAGTTTGTGCAGAATTCAGTTTCAGCTTGCTTCTTGTGTTAACAACTTCACACTTGAGTAAATATGTTAGAAACACAATAAAAAGTTTGGTTAACAACAAAATCAAGATTTCAAACTTGAAAAGTTCCAACAATGTCATTAAAATTTAGAAAAAGATAAAATCGAGAATTTTACGTCCAGCGGGAAAACGGTAATTTTACATTTAGGAAAATGAAAAAGCTTGGCAGCGTCCCGAAAGATCATAATGGTTGTTAAATGTTTTTTTATGATTTAAAATGATGATTTTTTTATGAAAATATGATATTTTATGATTTATAGGTATTTTATTATTTATGGTAAAGCTGTGCAAGTTATACTGTGTAAAATGCTCTTTTTTGAAATCTATGATATGTTATGGTTTTAAAATAAAAGGAAAAATATTTTGAGGGATGTAAATTGACTGTGACAAAAGATATGATATATTATATATGATTTTGTGGGGATGTCGTGAGGGGAAAAGGCCATATAGAGAGCCAATTTACGGGAGAAGGTCCTAGAGAGAGCCAATTTTTGGGAAAAGGCCCTAGAGGGAGCCCGTCTATGGGAGAACGCCCCCGAGGGAGCCCCGACGATCGTATTTCCATAGTTGAGCCTAGTGACCACCCCCATGGACCATGTGGAAATAAGACTGCAATCGATCAAAGGATAAAAGCTAGTCACTTTCAATGATCAAACTTCACCCAAAATGATATATGATTGAAAGTTTTACAATTAAAATGATTTTATGATACATGATTAATGATGATGATTAAAGCTATTTTTAAAATGATTTATTTATGCTCAAAAGGTATCTTAAAGTGATTTTTATGATTTACGATTTATTTATGTTTAAAAGATATTTTAAATAAAAGTATGATTTTCAATGCATGTGATTATATATGTATTATCAGCTATTCTTGTTTAGAATGTGCTAAGTCTTTAGACTCACTAGGTTTGAATGATGCAGAATTTAATGATTTATTGGAGGCGCTGACGATTGAGTGTATCGAATGCAGCAGTACACACCCGAGTGCCTTTATGTTTCCGCACTAGCTTGTTAGATAAATGATTTAAAGATTATGTTAAAGATTTTACTAGAGATATTTTTATTTTTAGTAGATCTTGGCGAAGGTCGATTTAGGAGTTTTGGTTAGTCGATTATTTAGAATTTAATTTATGCATTTGAGATTTCAAAGGTTGATTAATTATGATTTATGAATATGTTAAGTTTATTTTAAGTAGTATTTTCGAGTTCATTAGCATAAAAAAAGTAGAGGTCGTTTCACACGTATTCAATTACTATTCAATGAAAGACAAAATTAAATGCGTAATCTTATCAGTCCCATCGTTTAATATAGAATTCTTATCGATTAATCAGCCAACTTATGGATAAGATAAGTTAGGTCAATAACTGAGTGATCAGTTTGTTAGAGTAGGTGCCCGTCGAGCCAAGTGTTGGCCGAGGGTTCATGTTTAAACTCTATGTATGAACAGTCTTTATTTGAAATTATTATTTTGGCACTTATTTATCTGTATACCCATGTTAGTTGCATAGATAAAGCCCTTGAATATACAAATAGTAGAAAGAATATGAGATGCTCATATGATGAGTATCATGAAACTCATATTTGTAATACTGTATATTCTAAACGGTTCCTAGTCGATTCAGCCGCCACTAAGAAGGATATAGGCCGCTCGAGTTCGAGACTAGTATCTGCGATGTGAGTACCATGTTTCATTGGTAGGGGACATTGTGATGTCCGAGCATGCAGATAGGTGCTCCTTGTAGAGTGCACTGAACAACCCTCCATAAAGGACTTTCCAAGTGGTTCTCACTTATCGAGTGGAAAAGTCCTAGTTTATGGTTGTACACCATTAGTCCTTATGACCCGGGACAACATTGAGACTCTATGTGCTAGAATTACACTTTGACTTGTTTACCGACTCTCAAGGGGTCATCAGGTGGCAAGGTTGGGTGTTCTGTCGAAACATATAGGAGTCGATGCATTGTAGTCGGGGATTCACCGCTTACCTACGGGTATGGATATCCTATGTGTTTTTCATGTATATGTAGTTTGAAATCTCTGATCAGAGTATGGTGGTAATTATGAAAGGGGTTTCATAGATTACACCATCGATGCAACTACGACATGACACATAGTATCGATTCATTGACAACTCTCGATAAACCAATGGTTGTCGAATCGGTCGGGATATATGAGTTGAAGGGACCGTACTGTACGCTAACCATAATTGAATGGTTCTTGCAGGCACTATCATTTGATACCTCGGGAATCATGTAAGCGATGCTGCTAGGCGTTTAACATGATTGGTTGGGTACTATCAAACTTGTGTTCTGACATTCTTGTTATCAAGGAGTTGATAAGTAAGAATTGAGCAATTGTGGTATGCTCATATAAGGACATGTTTAGTCCGAATCACATGGAGATGTGAACCCACGGCTAGTTGTATCAATGAACCATTGAGGGCCACACAAGTGCTAGCTGTCTAGATCCCGTTGAGAAGTTAAAATAGTTCAATGTGTTGAACGGCTTATAGATGAGTTTATAAGCGTAAAGAAAAATAGAAGTAAGACTTCTATGAGATAAATGTAATTTTTAATTTATGAATGTGTTCCTAAATTAAAAGTAGGCCAAGTGAATAATGTATTTGAAAATTGTGATTTTCATAAACATTATTATGGACTAAATTAAATTAATTCAAGTGTTGAATTAATTAAACACTAGTGGGCCTAGTAGAGTCTAAATAATTAAATTAATTCAAGTGTTGAATTAATTAAATAACATTGGGCCTTGTAGAGCCCAATTGGAAATAATTATTTAACTAGTGGGCTTGAGTAAAATCAAGTAAAGTCTAATTGGGCTCAAATATGTTTGAGACAATTAAATTAAAAGTCCATGGGCCCTTTGTAATGTTACAAGCCCACTAGGTTTTGCATGCTTGGGAGATGAAGGGGTGTGGATTACTTTTGATTAAAAATATTGCATGGCATGCAAGACTACTTTTCACTTTTCCCACAACCTAGACAACACACTTCACTCTCCCATTACACCTAAGTGGCCAAAAATTCACTCTCAATTTGCTCTCATTTTTGTTCTTCAATTGTTGGAGAAACAAATCTCTTCTCAAAGAAAAATCCTCATATTTTTCTAGTGCAAAATATGAGGGGATCTACCTAGTTGGTGGTGGGCTTGATTTTGAAGGTAGGAGGAAGCTTGTAGATTTTTTCTTGCCATACAAGAGCTAAAGTGTTTACACTTTAGTTAGAGCCATCATCAACCTCAAGTGGTTGATAGGTAAAACTTCTAAACACCCTATGAATGTCATAGTTTGTGTTTTTGTATATGTTGCACACTAGTACTTGGTGTTCAAGTTTTTCAAGATTTTCCGTAAAATTTTCGATTTTCATGTTTAGAAAACATTATTGAGCTTCCGTTGCGATTTCGAACACCTAAAATCGATCCCTTTCACAGTTGTTAACTGAATCAGTTCAGTTGAAGACCAACTGACTATTGTCTTATCAAATAACCCATTTAAAATCGAAATTCCCCCTAAGTAAATGCATATAAGTAAAGAGAGTAAGAGGATCTCATCGTCGATGAATTAATTGCATCCGATTGATTGATGTCTCTTCGTCTTCTTCATTTAAAATCTGTCTATAAGTAAGATAAAACTTATCAGACAAAAACATTTTAACATATAATATTAGTTAGTTGCAGATGGAAAAGGCAAGCAGTTCCAAGAAATTCAATCCTTCAGGATGGCTTTCATTCGTGGAAACTATGAAGAAGGATATCGAAGACTTCGTATTCAATAAAGTTATGTCCACCTGGACAAAGATTCATGATTTGCAGACTATCCGAGAGATAGATTGGTTGCCACTGATGAACATAAGACAACTGAAATCAAGTATAAGCGTCGTTTCTCAGTCGTGCATACTTCAAACCTAGTAACTGAAGAAGGTCTTTACTTCCTGATGCTCAGCAAGGAGTTCAATGTTCTGGCCAAAATTTCCTTCGCAAATAATCTTAGGAGAATTTTGGAGGAATTGACTCTCTGGTTATCACTTTGGCTAGATGCAGTAGAAATGGAATTGAATCGTGTAATAGCATAGAGATTTTATCTGTGAAATTTATATTTCAGTTCATTTTTATTCATCAGTTTTACTACTATGTGTACTTTGCATGCTGACTGATAACAAGTTGACTAACAATGCTAACTGACATAATAAAATATAATTAAGACAAATCAATTAAACAAAGAATATTACGAAAGTAAGATAGCTTAGTCTCGGGTAATGGTTTGGTGAAGATGTCAGCAGCTTGTTGTTCAGTTGAAATGTAATCCAACCTTATTGCCTTCTTCAGAGCATGATCTCTGATGAAGTGATGTCTTACATCAATGTGTTTGGTCCTGAAGTGAAGAACTGGATTTTATGTAATTGCAATGGTGATTGTATTATCACATAAGATTGGTGATTCTTCTGCATTGACTCCATAATCCTTCAGTTGTTGATGAATCCAGAGCAGTTGAGCGCAGCAGCTTGCAGTAGCTAAATATTCTGCTTCAGTTAGGGAAGTTGCTATGGATGTTTGTTTTTTGCTGTACCATGAGATCAGTCCGTCTCCTAGAAACTGAAATGTTCCACTGGTGTTTTTACGATCAAGCTTACATCTTGCATAATCTGCATCTGAATATCCAAATAAATTGAAAGATGAGTCCTTAGCATACCATAAGCCTACATTTTGTGTGCTTTTAAGATATTTCAATATGCGTTTGGCAGCTGAATAATGTGATTGCTTAGGATCAGCTTGAAATCTAGCACACATGCAAACAGCAAATACAATATATCAGGATGACTAGCAGTTAGGTATAAAAAAGAACCTATTAAACCTCTGTAGAGTGTTGTTTCAACTGATATTCCCCCTTCATCTTTATCTAATTTAATCAATGAGCTCATGGGAGTATTTGCAGCTGAACCTGTCTCCATTCCAAATTTCTTAAGTAGTTCCTTAGTGTATTTGTATGACTGATAAAAGTACCAGCCTCCAATTGTTTCACTTGCAGTCCAAGAAATAATGTTAGTTCACCCATCATACTCATCTCGACATTTTCCAGCTTTAACTTGGCAAATTTCTCATACAATTTGGGGTTAATTGAGTCAAAAATAGTATAATCAACGTATATTTGCACGAGTAAAATATGATCATTTTTAGTAAATTTGAACAGGGTCTTATCCACTGTTCCAACATTGATATCATGATCAGTTAGGTATTTTTATAAAGTCTCATGCCAAGCTCTGGGAGCCTTTTTAAGACCATACAAAGCTTTGTTTAAATGATAAACATTATCAGGAAGGGAGTGATTAACAAAACCTGGTAGTTTTTCTACATACACTATTTCTTGCAATTTACCATTTAGAAATGCACTCTTAACATCAATTTGATAGACTTTGAAGTCTTTGTATGAGGCATAGGCAAGGAACATTCTGATTGCTTCCAGTCTTGCAACTGGTACAAATGTCTCGTCGTAATCAACTCCTTCTTCTTGCCTATATCCTTGTGCTACAAGCCTCGCTTTATTGCACACAACTGAACCATCTTCGTTCAGATTATTTCTATAGACCCACTTTGTACCTATAATGGTTTTTGAAATTGGCCTTGGAACTAAATTCCAGACATTGTTATGGGTAAACTGATTTATCTCTTCTTGCATAGCATTTATCCAGTTAGGATCAACAAGACTTTCATCAGTTTTCTTTGGTTCCAGTTGGAAAACAAAGGCTGAATGAATAAATAAATTAATCAATAGATTTCGAGTTCTTATTTGATCAGATGGATTACTTATCACTAGTGCTGGTGGATGTGATTTCTTCCATCTGTTTCAACATTGGTTGGGTCAATTTCAGCAACTGTTTCAGTTGGTAACTGAATGTTCTTTTCAGTTTCAGTTGCTGCTGCTTCAGTTGGTATTTGAATATCAGCATTTTTCTCCACCAACTGATTACCAGGAACAAGTTCTTGTTCAACTGATTGACCAGCACTTCTGGTTCAGGTGTTTGAAGGATATTTCGATTGATATGAATTTCTTCTTCACTATCATCCTCCAAACTTATATCTTTAAAGAGATCAACTAGCTCGACTGGATCAGTTGGCTTAGTCCAGATTCATCAAATAAAACATGAATCGATTCTTCTACATTCAAAGAGCATTTATTAAAGACTCTATAAGCTTTATTAACTGATAAATAACCTGGAAATATTCCTTCGGCAGATTTTGCATCAAATGCTTTTAAATAATTTTTGCCATTATCGTGAATAAAACATATGCAGCAGAATATTCTGAAATAAGATACCACACTTTTATGTCCATGTCAGATCTCATACGGCGTCTTCAAATGATTTTTGTTAATCATTAATCTGTTATAAATATAACATGCAGTTTTTACTGCTTCTGCCCAAAATCTTTGAGAAATACCAGAATCAGCAAGCATTGTTCTAGCAGCTTCTTTAAGAGTTCGATTTCTTTCCTCAGCTACACCATTTTGTTGAGTTGTCCTAGCTGCTGATAACTCATTCTTAATTTAGGGATTTTTTAAAAACTGAGAAAGATTTTGATTGACAAATTAAGTCCCTCGATCAGACATTATCCTATCAATTCCAACTGAATTTTCATTTCATAATCTTTTGAAAAGCTTAATCAGTTGTGCAGGAGTTTGGTCTTTTGATTTGAGAAATATAATCCAAGTAAATCTTGAAAAATCATCAACGATTTTCAAGGTGTATTTCATTCCCCCTAAACTCATGACTGGTATTGGAACAAAAAAATCCATATGCAGCAGTTCTAAACATCTGGAGGAAGATTTGCTACCCTTGTTTTTGAATGAAAATTTTACTTGTTTGCGAAACTGACATGCTGAACAAATTTTGTCTTTTGAAAACTCTATTTTAGGCAGACCAGTTACAAGATCATGGTTACTCTGATAAGCAATAGAGTTAAAGTTTAAGTGGTTCAACCTTTTATGTCACAACCAGTTTTTAGAAGATTTTAAAGCTACAAATCATACTAGTGGATAAGGTTGATTAGTCTCACTCACTTTATAAGTGTTTCCACAACGATCACCAATTATGATTATTTCATTAGTTGAGATCCTAACTGTGCACGTGCGTTTGTTGAACTGAACTGAGAAATTATTGTCACATAACTGACTGATGCTAATCAAGTTATACTTCAAATTATCAACCAGTAAGACACCTTTAATGATAATATTACCATATATAAGCTTACCCTTGCCCAAAGTTCTACCTTTGGAGTTGTCTCCAAAACTAATGTTTGGACTAGTGTAGCTGATCAGTTGGGATAGCAAATTTGCATCCCAAGTCATGTGTCGCGAGCAGCCACTATCCAGATACCAGATTGATTCATTTGTTGTACCTGTTACCTACAATCACATACAATATATAATTTTGGTACGCACATCTATTTGGGTCCTAAACTGATTAGTATTTTCGGAACCTAGACTTGGATCAGTCTAACTTACTTTCCAGTTGCTGTATTCAAAATAACTTTTCCCTGTTTGTGTGTGTTAGGTGTGTGGTATGCGGATGAAACAGTATGATTGTGAACCTTTTTCAACTGCTTGTTCACCCGATATCTCCTTTGAGTTGGCTTGCAGTTACAGTAATTTTAGCCATCCTTAGAGTTCTAATTTTGGTACTGAACTTTTTTGGTGTCCAGCTTTTTGTATCATTAGAACTCTTCGAGCTATACCCAATTTCAAACCGTTTAGCTTTGTTCTTTGGTTCTATTGGTTGGACAGTAGGTTTACTTGGTTCAAATATTTCTTGTACCACTGTTGATATCACCAAGTTAATGTATTTACCCACGTGCTTATTCAACTTGGGCATTGTATCACTTGCAAAGGTTTCTTCAATGCTATTGAAGCCTAAACAAGTTTTATCAGCAACTGATTTTTGCATGCCCTGCACCTCAATCAGCATGACTGATGACTTACTCCAAGCTTGAATCAAGTCAGTTTGTTTTGAAATTTAGTTTTTCAACTGATGAATTAAAGATTGACTCTCGCTCATTTCAGCTTTTTATTTCTCAATCTCCATTCTTAGACTCAACAATTCAACTGACTCGTCAGTTTCAATTTTGTAGTCTTTGAGATCAGTCTGCTTAGATTTGGCTTTTTCGAGCGAGCGAGCGAGCTTGTGATACTCATTCACCATGTCATGCATCGTGTTACTGAGTTCTTCTCGTGTAAAATCAGTAGAGCTAAAGTTAAATACCTGTTCGCTTGTTGACTTAAGTTCTGCCTCATTTTCCATCATGCATTTAACTTCTTCTTCATCATCACTAGAGCTTACTAAGCTTTCAAAATCTGACTTTTCACTGTAAGTCTCTGCCCATTTAGATTTGCTCTCTTCAGCAAGCATAACTTCATGCTTCTTCTTGAATGATCTCTTATCATTCTTGTCTCTTCTCTTGTATTCAACTGATTTCTTTCCTTTATCAGTTGAATGTCTGCTGTCCTTCTTTGGTTTTGTATAGTCAGCAATAAAATGACCTTGCTTCCCACAGTTGAAGTAAGAGTTTAGTTCTTCATTTGAATTGCTCTTCTGATAGTTTCATTAGTAAGAACTCTGATTTTTCATCATGAATTTTCCAAATTTCTTTACAAATAATTACATTGCGTCATTACTCAGCTGATCAGTAGTTTTCTCAACTGAACCAGTTGGTTCTGGTTTGTGGGCACTAAGAGTGGTTGTAGCTGCTGGTGTAAAGGGTTCTCCTTCTCTTGTTTGTAGCTCAAACTCATAGGCCTTTAGATCAGCAAACAAATCATGTATTTCGACATTATTCAGGTCATTTGATTCTCTCATGGCCATGGTCTTAACATCCCACTCTTTGGGAAGACCTCGGACCACCTTCAACACAACTTCTTTGTTTGAATACACTTTTCCAAGTGCATTCAGTTCATTTTATGATGCCGCTGACTCTCTCATCATTTTTGTTCATAGACTCTCCAGTCTTTATTTTGATGTTATCAAACTTTTGAACAGCAACAGGAATTTTTTTTCTTGAGTTTGTTCATTGCCCTTGCACAGTTTGATTAATTTCTCCCAAATTTCCTTTGTTATCTTGCAGAGCTTGATCTTACATAATGTCACCTTATCCAAGGTTTTATAGGAAATATCTTTAGCCACATTGTCTAGGTTGGCTTTCTTTTTATCTTCTGCAGTCCATTCTTCTCTGGACTTTTCAATACGATGGATTGCACCATTAGTTATTGCCACTGCAGTATTTGCTAACATTATTTTCATGGGTCCGTCAGTGATAACATACCACATGTCATCATCTTGTGCTGCTAGATGAGCCTGCATTCTATTCTTCCAGTCATCAAACTCTTCTCTTGATAACATTGGAATTTTGTTGAAGGAAAACATGTCAATCAGATTTTGTAGATAAGAAATATTCAGAAACAAGATTAACCTGCTCTGATACCACTTGTTAGGATCGGTTGAGTGTGAAAAAGTGTTTAGAAGGGGAGGTTGAATAAACACTTGAAAATTTTCACAGCTTCTTCGATGATTAAATCAGTTTAGTGATAAACTGAGTTCACGAATCTTGTTGTCAATGTCAATTAGTTAACTTAATAAAAGTGCGGAAATAACCGAAGGACAGATAGAATAAAACTGATAAGAAAGAACACAAGATTTTGTGGATGTTCTGAGATTTCAAATACTTCTACGTCACCCTTTCTATCTTGAAGATAAGATATTCACTAAAAGACTTTGATCTATACAAAGATTTGTACAAACCCATTTCAGTTTGGACTTAACACTGCCAACGCTGAAACTCTTAGTATCAATACAATTTATGATTACTCAACTGATATGTAATTTCTTAGCACAACTGATCTCTACAAGATTGAATAATACAACAATAAGTGTTTGTGCGTTCAGCTCAATGTATAGCCTGAAAGCTATTGATGTATATAATAAGCGTGAGCTTTTTTAAACATAATCTTGAAAGAATATGTGCAGAGTTTTTGCTAAACTTGTAATGAGGTTTCAATAGAAGGATAACTCGATAACCTCTCTTCAGCTTATCTCCATGGCTATTTATAGGCTTTGCTTCCAACGGTAATTATGAATGCATTTTGAATCTTTATATCCGTTGTATGCCACGTCAACATTCTTCTGACAGTCATATACTGTAGCTTTTCTGCCATGCGGCGTTCTGCTCTTGTACAAACTGTCGGTTGTTGGCTACGTCCCTTTAATTGATGACATGTAAGGCTGATAAATCAGTTTGACTTCTTTAGCAGATAGGATTAACTGATTGTTGTGTAACTGATCTATCTCAACTGCTCGTCCAGTTGACTACGCAGTCCAGCTGTCTTTGCTTAGTTCAATTGCCTTTGATTATTTTACGCCTTAATCTTCAGTTCGGGAAACTATCAGTTATAAGTCTTCAGTTTAGTCACCTTCAGTTTACTTGATCAGTTGTTCGCATAATTTGTCAAACTCCGAAATTAAGTTTCTAATACATTTATTTTTCGCATTAACTTGATAGATAAAATATTTTTGTTAATGAACTTATTAAAGATTTTTATGCTTTATTTTGATGTTAGATGATCTCGTTAAAGGTCGACGTAGAAAGGGTTAACTGACGATTTAGAAATTTTATGCACTTGAGATTTAAATGTTAAAATATTTGGATTTATGAAAATGTTAAGTTATTTTTTATTATGGATTTTCGAGTTTATGCTATATATAAAAAAAATTTAGTAGGATTGAAGTTTAAAAATTTTTAATTTGATATTCAAAATTCATCTTGGACACTCGTTTGGTTTAAACGAAACAAACATTCATAGGGAGTAAATAATTTTACCTTTAGTGAAATAATCACTTATCCCCTACTATTCCAGAATTAGCGGAGATAGCTCTTGTTGAATTCCCTACGAAAAATCTTCTTGGAAATTCCTTTATTCAATCTCCGAATCAGGTCCACGACCGAATTACTTGTTCCTTTTCTAACTTGAACTAGAAAGTATAGAAGATATTTTGCATTTGAGAGCAAAAGTTCAAGAAGCGGCTCAATCCTCTTTTTTTTCATGATGGAGGCCGAAAATTTGAGAGGAGAGGGGAGAGATCTTTGAAAATTCAAGAATATGTGGAGGCTAGGGTTATGGCTTCATTACCTTAAAAGAATAACCTTAACCTAATTACCTTAATTGTAGATTTAGGTTCCATAATTAACATTAATGGCCTTGATTAAGTAATTGGATTAGTCCAACTAGTTTAATTAGTTATATCAAAGTCCATTAAGAACTTTAATTATTTACTATGTTAGACTTGTACTCCTACAAGCCCCATTAAACATACTTCCCACTATATTTAATTTATCATTTAATAAACTCAACTTTTGAGTTTAATAATTTAAATTCTCAAATTTTATAAATTCAACTACTTGAATTTATTCTCTTCTAATTTTAGTTATCATGAATTAAACTTCTTGAATTTACTATCTCGTAATTTTATATAAATTCAACTCTTTGAATTGATTATCTCATAATTAATATAAATTCAACTACTTGAATTTATTATCTCAACGGAACAAGAGATCCAGAGCTTGTGTGACCCTCAATGGTTCAGGGATACAACTAGTCGCGAGTTCACAACTCTTTGTGATTCAGGACATTTTTCTTTTATTCGAGCTTACCCTAATTTGCCCACATTCCATGCACCAACATTTGATCAAGAGAATGTCAGAAAACATTTTCTGATTAAACCCATCGAATCATGGTAAAAGCTTCTAGTAGCATCGTCCCATGATTCCCTAGGTATCACTAATAGTGCCTGCAAGAACCAATCGGCCATGATTAACATACAGTATAGTCCCTTCATCTCTTATATCCCGATCGAATATGCAACCAGTGGTTCATCGATGGTTGCATATTAAATTCGATAACTATGTGATATGCATAGTGTCATCACGTGTACAACTAAAGAATCTTTCCCTAATGTACATCCCACACTTTGGCAAGAGATTTCATGCATCGTTAGATTACATAGGATATTGAAACGTCACTTACTTTTTAACTTCAAAATCCTAATAAATAAAATTTTTTTATCATAAAATATGAAACACTAATTTAAAACACCCCAACCTTTAAAAATCTTCAATGCATAAAAATCCAGAAATCGTTAACCACCAGAATCATACGTCAATTTTTAAAATTATCCAAAAACTAAATTGCAAAATAAAGCATAAAATCGTAGATAAATAATCCTCAAATCTTTACTTCAAAACTTTAACTACTAAGTTTATGCGGAAAATAAATGTCCATCGGGAGTGTACTGCCGGACTCGATCCAGTCAAACATCAGCGCCTCCCTCAAAATCATCCTAAATATAATTTTCCATAATTTTATTCAGCTTAAATCTAGGCTTTTCAATAATTCTTTAATTAACGTTTCGTGAGGCGATTAAATCCCGGATAAATCCAAAACTCATTATTTTGATCTCAAATTTTAAACATAACATTTTTATTACTTATTCTACCCTTGTGAGCCATAAACCACACCCATGGACCCACGGTTCAAATTTTTGTCTTATTATTTTCGTTTTTGACATATATACGAACACACCGATCCATCTCCCGAAATACTCGAGCCATGGTCGAGCCACCTCAAGCCAAACCCAAGCCAACCCACCTTGGAACCCTCTTGACCAAGCCCAACCCATAAAACTAGCCCTGGCCCGATTAAAAACCTCTTTCTCCTTAGCCCGATTGCATGCATGTGAGAATGTGTGTATCCTAGTCGCACTAGGACTCCTAGTTGCCTTAGGACTCTACCAGCCCTTAACCACTGACCACCCACGACCATCACTGACCTTGGACCACGCCCAGACTCATCCAGACCAGCCCAAGCCCTCGGACAAGCCCCTAACTCCATGCAGAAAGCCCTGCCTGAAGACAAGCTGCGCGCCTTTCCTACTTTCATGTGCTTCTGGAGTTGCTGCCTAACTAGGACTCTCCCCTGGACCACGTCCAAACCCAACCCAGACCGGCCCAGACCCTGGAACCCACGCACGAGCTGCCTGAAGCAGAACAGCAGCCTGCACGCACTTTCCTCAACGCGATGCTTCTCCTTCTCGGGTGGGGCTCCTCGCCTGAGCCTCCACCGAGCCCTGTACCTTCCTACCCCTCTCTGAACCATACTAGGGCACCGACCAGACCCCCTATCCCAGCCCCAAACCGAGCCGTAGCCCCCTTGGGCAGCAGCTTACCAAGAGTTGCTTGGGGAGAGTCCTAACTTTCGTGGACTCCTCCCCAACCCTGATACACGAGTCTTAACCATGCTAGGACTCTTCCTAGGACCTAATCATGACCCTTAAGTCCCAAACTCGAGACCTGGTTGAGCCCAAGTGCCCTGGCATAGTAACCAACCCTCTTGAACCACAACAAGCACACAAACCTTCAAAAACCCCACAGCCCTTTTCTATTTTCTTGCCCACGGTTCCAGCTTGATTTTTCATTTAAATTTATCATGTTTGGATCACAATTCTATCATATAACATCCTACCTTGACAGCGTACTCGTTGGATTCAAAAACGTTTTTAAAACAAGCGTGAAATCATCGTATTTTTGAAAATATACGTTTTACCGTAAAAGATATCAAACACCTATATTTTTCATACATAAACAATTCAATCATGCATAATATGATTTGTATGATGTTTAAAAGAGTTTAGGAATGTGCCTTTACATTTATAACGCTCGAATAGACGATCGTTGGGGAGGGTGCGACGTTTGACGACCGGACAACGAAGAACACAAGCCTTTCTTCTCCTCCTTAATTTCAAAAATTATTGGTGTGTGCTTGGTGTGATTTCGGCTGTTCGGTGGCTGAATTTGTGTGATAAAAGACCTAGGTTTAGTTATTTATAGATTTAATTGTATACTAATGGACTTTGGTTTTGGGCTTGCAAGCTTAAGGTTAATTGGGCCTACTTAAATTAAATAATTGTGCCTAATAACACTTAATTAATTAAATAATAAAAGTTTATAAAATTAATTTCCATAAAATAAAATTTTTGATCTTTTAAAACTCTTCGTTTGCCCAAAACCAGCTTCCCGGGAAAAATCGAGATCGACTCGTAAAATAATTCGAATTCCAAAATTTTTAGGAAAATTAAATCATTTTTAAATCATATTAGGAAGCCTTGCCATCATTTTAAAAAATTATTATTCTTGTCTTGGTCGTCCGCGGTCTCCTTTTCTCTGCCTATTATCGAATATTCAGATAAATTCCTTAATTTCATGTAATCATGTCATAATATCATTTAATCATGCAAATCATACATTTAATCATATAATAAATATAATGCTAGCATTTAAAATCCATTAAATAAAACAATTAAGCAATTAAAATAATTTGCATGCATGTGGTTTACGTTAGTTGGTTTTTCAGAAATTACAACGTGGCCCCACGTAGTCCAAGCATTTTTCATTCACGATTACTCACATCGTACACGCGTTTTTAAATTAATTCATCTTGGACTGACATGTGTCTAAAAATTCGAACAGTCACCAACATAAGAAATGAACCCCTTTCATTTCAGTTTCTTACGAGCATATTGATTTACAGAACATATCAACTACCAATGCTTTTCCCCTCTTTTGCAGATCCTCAAAACGAGTTAGAAAATGGAAACTCAAATCCACGCTTACATGCTAAATGCTATAGCTATTGATTTTGATTCAGTCCTCTCTGTTAAGGATGAATCCATTCGAAGCGTTTTTCTGAAACTGGAAGCTGCTGGTTTAAGGAAATTTCTTGGGTCATCTACTCATGAAATCTATTCTAAAGAAATTCAAGACTTCTACGATAACATTTTCGTCTCTGCTGATGGAAAAATCACGACGACTGTCAGCAACACATTGATGATTATTGATGAGGACTCATTCAGCACATTCTTCCAACTGCCTTCAGAAGGTCTTTCTCACTTTTCAGAAGTGAAAGTTGCTGATGTTGTGGAGATGCAAATACTTTTATCTGCTGATGGGAAAAAGATAAAAGTTTCTGATCCGAAAAAGGAGATGAAACATGAATATCAGTTGCTGGAGGACATAGTAGCCAAGGGTATTCTCACCAAGGCAAGTTCTTTTGCTGCCCTAGCCCTTGAAAAATTTCAAATAATGGCTGCTCTGGTAAATGGACGCAAGCTAAACTAGTCAGCCATGCTGTTCACTATTCTAAAGAACATGGTCCGGTACACCAAACAGTACAAAGTCTATGCCATGCCTATCAGCTTCATCTGGAAAAGCAAAGGTTTGGTGGATGACACTTCTGAGAAGTTATCTAAATATAAAGTCTTCATTGCTAAGAATGTTCAGTCACTGAAGACAAAGCTGGACATTTCTCCCGAGCAGCTCTTGAAAGTCAAAACAGAGATTGGGACGCAGGCAGCTCTCAAACCAATCAAGAAGACAAAGGGCTTGGCTAAGTCAAAGAAAAAAATCAAGAGGAAATTTATTGTGAGCGAATCTGAAACTGAATCGGAGAAAATCCTTTCTCTGAAAATAAGGAAAAAGCCAAGGACCTAGAAAACCAAACCAGCTGCTGCTATGGAAGGCATCCCAGCTGAGAGACTGAAGCCAACTGGAGCTCAACACCCCATCAAAGCCATACCGATCAGGGCCATTCCAATTACTTCATCAGCTGGACCTCAGCAACCTCCTCCAACTGGTCCCTCCAAGATGATTATCACTGAATCTGGTGATAAATCAAAACAAGTTGGAGTGAGAGCACCGTTTATCATTATCACTAGTCATACCGCACTGCCTGCTGCCAGACCAAAAGGAGTGGTGATACGTGTAAACGTGGATTCAACAAAATCAGGGCTGAGCCATACTCATGCTCTCACTGACCCGAAAGGAAATGGCAAGATGATTGATGAGCCCCGACCGACAAACCCGATTCAGACTCATATTGACTTAATATGGGAATAGGTAAATGAGTTTTCTGAATCAAAGTTGAAAGCTTACAATGAATGGGTCAGATTCAGAACTGAAGTATTTGCCAAGCAATTGCAGAAGGCGAAAGTTTTGAATAAATTCATCTCTTTGGAAATAATAGTCCTGAAGGTAGTTAAAGCTGCCACAATTGCTCAGGCGCTGGAGATGAAAACATATTTCTTTGATCAGATGTGTGCCAAGAAGCCAGCTCAAGTCATAGCTCAGCTACACAAGAACTTTGATTCTACTAGTCTAACTTCCTTCAATGACAAAGCAGTTTATGACGAGTTGGACACGAATCTCCTCACATTACAGATGAAGATCAAATATTGGGAAATGGGTCAAAAATTGATTATTCCATCAATTTCCCAAAGCTTATTCTCAGAAGAGCAGGCTGAACCATCAACTCATCAGCCAGAGCCATCCAAGGAAGCAGTTGCTGAAAAATCTGAGCAAGCAACTGATATTTCTTCCAAGAATTCTCAATCATCTTCTTCTGCTCCTCCATCTCCTCCAACAGGTCTTCAACTTTACACCAAAGCTGAGTTGTCATTAGCAAATATCGATGAAGTCATACAGTCAGTTGCTGCTGACTTCCAGCTGAATGTTTTAACTGAAGAAACAGTTGAAGACCAGAGAAAAAGTGATAAAATAGACTCAGAGGCTATTTTAGAAGAATTTGTAGAGCTAGTTCAGTCGCCTGCCATGACTGAACAATTGGTCCAAGCTGAAACTGACGTGGTGTAACGCCCTCTTGATCGATTTCATAAAATAACAGCGGAACATAAATTTTCTTAAAGGAATGAAGGATTTAAAATACATTTCAATATATAATCAAAAGTATATACATGATCAAATAAGCGTTGCAACAAAATACAAAATATCATTTTGATCATGTCCAAAAGTGCTAACAAAATAGCCTTCTTCCTTCCATCTTCTATGCATATGACCTCGGCTCCAATCAAAGCCCTGGCCCGTCACTCTTATCTGCATCACATGAAATAGCTGAAATGAGTATAAAACTCAGCAAGTGGAGCTCTTACATAGCAATATACATATACCATACTCTGTAAAATGTGGCTTTGAAATCATTAATATCATCTAACTCTTGAAACATGAATAATATAGTAGAACATGAACAATAACGATGGTATTTCTCTTTTCTCTTGTGGATTGATATCTAAATAGTATCTCTGTCTCTGTACCTATATCCCATCGATATAAATCGATACTCTGTCGGGATATAAGCCTATGGTCGTTGATCAACTAATTGCATGCAATCTCTGGCTATCTATTTATCAATCCAATAAATCATTTGAAATCTCTCTTGGACATTAAAACAAACACCTTGAATGCTCTTTTCATTTGCATTCCCTTTTATACAATTGAGGCATGTAAAAACCTCTAATATACAACAAAGTGTACCAATACATAACATGAATCAAACCTCTAATATACAACAAAGTGTACCAATACATAACATGAATCAAATGAAAGGGAATAGCATGTTAAAACCATTTGAAATACAATATATATAATTCATGTGAGCACAAGGAAAGAATTCCACTTACAACAAATGGAAAGCTTGATTCTAATCTCTTGGTACAAAACTACAACAATAAACCATGAATTGAACCATCAACATCTCAATAATCCAACAACCATACTCTAAAATCCATAAAACCAATACAATCAAACAAACCCAATATTTCTCCCCAACACCAAAATCCAAGAATAGCTAAACCAAAAGCTTACCTTAGCTCCTTTAACCCAAAATAAACTTGATCTCACTACAAAGACCCAACAATAAGATTGAATCAAAGGCACCAAATGAAAGAAATGGAACCCTAGCTTACCCCTTGAGTGAAGAACCGAAAAGTAGAGGAGAGAAATGAGGGAAATTTGTGTCTCAACCAATTTTAAGCCATCAAATACCCAAACCACGTTTTTTGTACTGTGCTGGGCGCTCGGGCGGTCATAAATTACCGCTCGGGCGCGGACCATACTGTCCAATACTAAACTTTCAGAATCAGTGGCGCTCGGGCGGTCATTTCTTACCGCTCGGGCGCCGCTCTGCGCACAGCCGCCTCAAAGATCGTCTCCGAAACGCCTCTTCCCATCATAATTTGAAAAAGTGGTAAGCATGAAAGTTGTAGCTCTATGTCTTGGCTTGCATCTCCAATTAGCCTCATGTCATTTGAAGGTCTGAGTAAAGAGTCATGCTCAATCTCCCAACATGTTTCACTGGAGGAAAGACGACACCCACAACAAACTTCGGGGCGCTTTTGGCTTGTCTTCCACAATGATTTGAACAAAACTCAAAACATGAAAGTTACACCTCTATGTCTTCTCTAACCACTCCAATTGGCCTCATACCAATTGTCTCAATGTACAAATTATCATGAATTTAATCGCAACGACACTACAGTATCACCACACATCATCTATAACCACAATACTATAAATCATAAATCTTAACTCTTAACATCAAAACTATACTTAAAATTAACCAAGGAGTCAATAAACGTATTAAATCTTAAACCATACCGATCACCAAGCTTGGATATTACACGTGGCTCAATTGCACTCTGAACAAACTGAAGAAGTGCAAACTGAAAAGCCAACTGAAGTGTCACCAGATAAACCAACTGAAGAGCCTACCAGTTCAATTGCTGCTCATATTTCCACTCTACCTCAAGAGCCTCAACATGAGGGTAGTTGAAGAAATTGTTCCAGAAATGGTTACGGCTGAGACTGAATCAAATAGGACTTTGGTAATTTTTAATGAAGCAGACAAAGAGCAAGAACCAGAATCATCTGAAGCCTTATCGTCTCAGATACCAAAGGCTATTGATAAGATAGAAGACATTCAGTCCAACCTCCACCATTTGATGTTAAAAACTCTATAAACTTTACTAACTGAAGAATATCCAAGAAATATTCCCTCTGCAGATTTAGCATCAAAAGCTTTTAAATTATTTTTGCCATTATCAAGAATAAAACATCTGTAGCCGAATATTTTGAAATAGGAAACCACACTTTTGCATCCATGCCAGATCTCATATTGCATTTTCAAATGATTCTTATTAATCATTGATATGTTCTGCGTGTAACATGCAGTGTTTACTGCTTCTACCCAAAATCTCTGAGAAATACCAGAATCAGCAAGCATTGTTCTAGCAGCTTCTTTAAGGGTCCGATTTCTTCTCAGCTACACCATTTTGCTGAGGAGTTCTTGCTGCTGAGAGCTCATGTTTGATCCTAGTATTTTCTAAAAATAGTGAGAGATTTTGATTGATGAAATCAGTTCCTCGATCAGAACTTATTCGATCAATCCCATCTGATTTTTCATTTAAAAGTCTTTTGAAAAGCTTAATCAGTTGTGCAGCAGTTTGATATTTGGATTTGAGAAAAATAACCCAAGTAAATCTTGAATAGTCATCCACGACTACTAAAGTGTATTTCATTCTCCCTAAGCTCATGACTGGTATAGGACCAAAAAGATCCATATGTAGTAGTTCTAAGCATCGAGAAGATGATTTACAACCCTTTTTTTTAAAAGATGATCTTACTTGCTCACCAAACTGACATGCTAAACAAATTTTATCTTTTGAAAGATCTATTTTGGGCAAACCAGTTACAAGATCATGGTTACTCAGATAAGCAATAGATTTAAAGTTTAGGCGGTTCAATTTCTTATGCCACAACTAGTTCTTAGAAGATATGGAAGCTTTAAAACAAACTGGTGCATAAGAGTGTTCAGTCCAACTAACTTTTAAGGTGTTCCCACAACGATTGCCAGTTAGTATGACCTCATCAGTCGAGTCTCTAACTGCAAAAGTGTGTCTGTCGAACTGAACTGAGAATTTATTGTCGCATAACTGACTGATGCTAATCAAGTTATACTTCAAATTCTCAACTAGTAAACATCTTGGATAGTAAAATTATCATGGATAAGCTTACTCTTATGCATAATTTTACCTTTGGAGTTGTCTCCAAAACTGATGCTTGGACCAGTGTATTTGATCAGTTGGGATAACAAAATTGCATCCCCTGTCATATGACGCGAGCATCCACTGCCCAAATACAAGATTGATTTTTTGTTTGTACTTGTCACCTACAATCACAATCAGTATATAATTTTGTACCCATATCTATTTGGGTCCTAAACTAATAAATCATTTAGGAACCCAAACTTGAATCAGTCTAACTTATTTTTTAGTTGCTGTGTTCCATATGGTGTTTCTCGGCTTGTGTGTTCTTGTTGTGTAGTGTGTAGATGAAGCAATATGAACTTTAGCTTTGTTCAACTAGATGTTCAGCCGATATCTTTTATAAAGTGGATTATTGTTATAGTAATTGGAATAGCTATTAGAATAGTTCAGGTATTTATTTCTGAACCTTTTTGGTGACTGACTTTGTGGGTCAGTTGAAATTTTTGGGCTATAACCAATACCATACCTTATTGCCTTGTTCTTATTTTCAATATGCTTTACAACTGGTTTACTTGGCTCATGTTGTTCTTGTACCACAACTGATTTTACAAATTGAAAATATTTCCCTTTGCTCATGTTCAGTTTTGGCTGAGTATCACTGGTGAAAGTTTCATCTTGGTTGCTGAATCCTAAACAAGTTTTATAAGTAACTGATTTTTGCTTATCTTGTATTTCAGCTAATGCAACAGATGATTTATTTCATGCTTTAATAAGCTCAATTTGCTTTTAATTTTGAAGCATCAACTGCTAAATCATTGATTGATTCTTGCTTCTTTCAGCATTGAGCTCAAAAATCTCCCGTTTAAGATTCAACAAATCAACTGATTCATCAATTTTAGTTTTATCCTCTTTGGGATCAGTTTGCTTTGCTCTGGCCTTCTCAAAAGAAAGGGCAAGCTTGTGATACTCGTTAACTATATCATGAAGTGTAGAAATTAGTTCATCTCGTGTGAAATCAGTTGAACTAAAGTCGAATACCTATTGACTGGTTGACTCTAGTTCTGTGTCATCAGCCATCAGACACTTGAACTCTTCATCATCATCATTGGAACAGCTCAAGCTCTCAGGTTCTGAATCATCACTGTCAAATTCTGCCCATTTGGAATTGCTTTCCTCAGCTAGAAGCACCTCATGTTTCTTTCTGTAAGATTTCTTGTCATCCTTGGATCTTTTTTTGTGCTCATAAGATTTCTTTCCCTTTTTACTTGTGCCTCGACTGTACTTTTTTGTCTTAGGACAGTCAGCAATGAAATGACCAGTTTTGCCACAATTGTAGCAACCATTGGGTTTTTCTTTGGAGTGATTTTTCTGATATTGTCTTTGGAAGTTTCCTTGACTTCTTCCCATAAATCTTCAAAACTTTTTGACAAATAATGACATAGCATCATTACCTTACTGATCAGCAGATTTGTCAACTGAACCAGTTGGTTCAAGTCTGACAGCAATTAGGGCAGTTGTAGCAGCTGGTGTAGAAGGTTCTCCTTCTCTGGTTTGCAACTCAAATTCGTATGCCTTTAAATATGCAAATAAATCATGAAGTTTGACCTTGTTCAGGTCTTTTGATTCTCTCATTGCCATGGTCTTAACATCCCATTCCTTGGGAAAACCTCTGACCACTTTCAGTGCTACCTCTTTATTTGAATACACATTTACAAGTGCATTCAGTTCATTGATTATTTCACTGATTCTTTCATTATAATATCCAAGCTTGGTGATCGGTACGGTTTAAGATTTAATATGTTTATTGACTCCTTGGTTAAGTTTAAATATAGTTTTGATGTTAAGAGTTGAGATTTATGATTTATGGTATTGTGTTTATAGAAGATGTGTGGTGATACTATAGTGTCGTTGCGATTAAATTCATGATAATTTGTATATTGAGCCAATTAGTATGAGGCCAATTGGAGTGGTTAGAGAATACATAGAGGTGTAACTTTTATGTTTTGAGTTTTGTTCAAATCATTGTGGAAGACAAGCCAAAAGCGCCCCGAAGTTTGTCGTGAGTGTCGTCGTTTCTCCAGTGACACATGTTGGGAGATTGAGCATAACTCTTTACTCAGACCTTCAAATGACATGCGGCAATTGGAGATGCAAGCCAAGACATAGAGCTATAACTTTTATGTCTACCACTTTTTCAAATTATGAAGGGAAGAGGCGTTTCGGAGGCAATCTTTAAGGCGGCTATGCGCAGAGCGGCGCCCGAGCGGTAAGAAATAACCGCCCGAGCGCCACTGATTCTGAAAATTTGGTTTGGACAGTATGGTCCGCGCCCGAGCGGTAGTTTATGACCGCCCGAGCGCCTAGCACAGTACAAAAAACGTGTTTTGGGTATTTTAAGGCTTATAATCGGTTGTAGCACCTTTTCTTCCTCATTTTCTTCTCCTCCCTTCCATTCTCCTTCGATTTTGAGCTAGGGTTTTCATTCCTTTCTTTTGTCCCTTTGATTCAAGTTTCTAGTTGGGTTATTGAAGTGAGAGCAAGATCATTTTGGAGTTAAGGAGCTAAGGTAAGCTTGAGGTTTTGGTTATTATTTGGATTATGATGTTGGGAAATCATGGGATGTTTGATTGTGTTGGTTTTATGGGTTTTATGGTATGTGTTTATGATTATTGAGATGTTGATGGTTCAATACATGGTTTATTGTTGTAGGAATTGTACCAAGAGAATAGAATCTAGTGATCCAAGTGTAGTAAGTGGAATTCATTCCTTGTGCTCACATGAATAATATATATTGTATTTCAAATGGTTTTAACATGCTATTCCCTTTCATTAGATTCATGTTATGTATTGGTACACTTTGTTGTATATTAGAGGTTTTTATATGCCTCAATTGTATAAAGGGGAATGCAAATGAAAAGAGCATTCAATGTGTTTGTTTTAATGTCCAAGAGAGATTTCAAATGATTTATTGGATTGATAAATTGATAGCCAGAGATTGCATGCAATTAGTTGATCAACGACCATAGGCTTATATCCCGACAGAGTATCGTTTTATATCGATGGGATATAGGTACAGAGACATAGATACTATTTAGATATCAATCCACAAGAGAAAAGAGAAATACCATCGTTATTGTTCATGTTCTACTATATTATTCATGTTTCAAGAGTTAGATGGTATTAATGATTTCAAAGCCACGTTTTACAGAGTATGTTATATGTATATTGCTATGTAAGAGCTCCACTTGCTGAGTTTTATACTCATTTCAGTTATTTCATGTGATGCAGATAAGAGTGACGGGCCAGGACTTTGATTGGAGCCGAGGTCATATGCATAGAAGATGGAAGGAAGAAGGCTATTTTGTTAGCACTTTTGGACATGATCAAAATGATATTTTGTATTTTGTTGCAACGCTTATTTGATCATGTATATACTTTTGATTATATATTGAAATGTATTTTAAATCCTTCTTTCCTTTAAGGAAATTTTAAATTCCGCTTTTATTTTATGAAATCGATCAAGAGGGCGTTACATTTAGTGGTATCAGAGCAACGTTCTTCGGACCAATGCATATGACTTCGTCTAATTTCAACAGTCCGGGTATGTCTTCTTCTTCATCTATTCATTGCTATTGGTTGATATGTATTATGTGAGCACTTTGTATGATTTAATGCCTCCTAAGAGAAAAGCCTCAGAGGGTGAGGATAGCCCCTCATCGAGAATTGTTGACGAGTCCGGCAAATTATTGAAAGAGCAAGCGAAGGTTCATAGTAGACAATGCCTGCAGTTGCTCCGTTTGCAAGGTACAGGTCAAGGTAGAGGCCAAGTGAGAGGCCAAGTGGTTCAAGCAGTTGGAACTGATGGGATCTTTATTGCTTTTAAGAGAATGGATCCGCATGAGTTTGCAGGAAGCACTGATCCATTGGTGGCAGTAGCGCGGATCAAAGCACTTGAGGCGATATTTGATCATCTCAAGTATGAAGAGAAGGACAAAGTTGGTTGTGCAGTATTCATGCTTGTTAAAGCTGCACGTATTTGGTGGAATACTACCAAGGTAGGTGTTGATATTCTGGCATTAAAGTGACAAGATTAGCGCGATCTTTTCTATGACAAGTACTTCCCAGATGCACTTCGAGCTAGGAAGGTGACTGAATTTTTAGAGCTTCGTCAAGGAAGTATGAATGTTGACGAGTACATTTTGAAGTTCGAGGAGGGCTGTCTGTTTGTCCCGTATATTGCCTCCAATGACAAAGACAAGGGTGCTCATTTTATTAGAGGTCTTCGAGCAGAAATCAGAAGGGACATCAATATGTCTAAGGCAGTGACATTTAAAGAGATTGTGGCTAAAGCATTGTTAGCCGAGCAAGATGAAAAAGATATTGCTAGAGAGAGACAAGCGAGGCAGCATGCTATTGCTCAAAGAGGTCAAAGTTCGAGCCAAAGAGGAAAAGGCAGTTACAAGGGGAAAGGCAAGATAGAGCCGAGTTCTAAAGCACCGACAGTTCCATCTTATCCAGAGAAGCTGTTGTGTCCCAAGTGTAGTAGGTATCATAGGGGAGAGTGCAGATTTGGTACTCACACTTGCTACCGATGTTGTACTGCAGGCCATATTGCTAAGGACTGTCCGAGAGGATCGAGTAAAGAGAAGGTGCAGGGTCGCATCTTCACCATGACGAAAGAAGGTATAAACCCTTATTCTTATGTGATCTCTAGCACTATCTTAATTTCAGGTAGAGTAGCTACGACATTGATTGATACAAGTGCTACTCATTCTTTTATGTCTGAACTATTTTTGAGATCTTTGGGTTTAGTTCCTTCTATTTTTCCCCTCCAGTTTAATGTTGTATTGCCTTCGGGAGATGTGTTGTGCCCGACGTCTATTGTGTATGCGTGTTCTGTTCAAATCGATGGGCGAGTGGTTTATGCCGATTTGATTGTTATTCCGATGGTTGCGTTTGATATTATACTTGGCATGGATTGGCTATCAACTTACCGTGCAGTGATTGATTGCGTTGCTAAGACGGTGGAATTTGCAGATGATGGAAATAAGGAAGGTATGCTCGCCAGTGCAGGTACTTCGCTGGTCCTTCCTTTTATTTCGTGTCTTGAGGCTAAGAAGTTGTTGTTTAGAGGTTGTGATGGGTTTTTGGCTTCGATTGTTGATACAGATAGAATTGTGAAGTTGAATATTGATGATATTGATGTTGTGAGAGAGTTCCCTGATGTATTTGAGGATGATGTGCTGGGTTTACCACCGGACAAAGATGTAGAGTTTGTGATTGATCTAGTCCCCAGAACGGTTCTTATTTCTAAGGCTCCGTACAAAATGGCCCCTATAGAGATGAAAGAATTGAAGACGCAGTTGCAAGATTTATTAGATAAAGGTTTTATTCGGCCGAGTTCTTCGCCTTGGGGAGCTCCGGTTCTTTTCGTCAAGAAGAAAGATGGGTCTTTGCGGCTGTGCATTGATTACAGAGAAATCAACAAAGTGACGATTAAGAATAAATATCCGTTGTCACGGATTGATGACCTTTTTGACCAACTGCAGGGGGCTACAGGGTTATCGAAGATTGATCTGCGATCTGGCTATTATCAGTTGAAAGTTAGGGAGTCTGATATCCCTAAGACGGCATTTCGGACCAAGTATGGGCTTTAAGAATTTCTTATGATGTCGTTTGGTCTGATTAATGCTCCTTCAGTCTTCATGGATCTTATGAACCGGGTGTTCAAGCCGTATTTGGATAGCTTTGTCATTGTTTTCATCGATGATATATTGATTTATTCCAAGACCAGAGAGCTTCATGCAGAGCACCTCAGAGTCGTTCTTCAATTGTTGAGGGAGAAGAGGTTGTATGCTACGTTGAAGAAATGTGAGTTCTGGTTAGAGCAGATTTCTTTCTTAGGCCATGTGTACGCAGTTTTCTTGGTTTGGCAGGTTATTATCGTCGTTTTATTTCATATTTTTCCAAAATTGCCCTGCCATTAACCAATTTGATGAGGAAGACTGTGAAGTTTGAGTGGTCCAATGAATGCCAAAGAGGATTCCAGTAGTTGAAAGATAAGTTGACGACAGCTCCGGTACTTGCATTGCCCAGTGGTTCAGAGGACTTTGTTGTTTTTACCGATGCGCCGAAGAAGGGTCTTGGTGCAGTGCTGATGCAACGTGGAAAGTTTATAGCTTATGCTTCTCGTCAGTTGAAAGACTACGAGAAAAATTATCCTACGCATGATCTGGAACTAGCAGCTGTGGTATTCGCCCTTAAAATCTGGAGACACTATTTATATGGCGAAAAGTGTGAAATTTTCACGGACCACAAGAGTTTAAGGTATTTGTTTTCCCAGAAAGAACTCAATATGCGGTAGAGACGGTGGTTAGAGCTTGTCAAAGATTATGATGTGACGATTAGTTACCACCCTGGGAAGGCGAATGTTGTAGCAGATGCATTGAGCCGTAAGTCAAGTTCTTCTTTGAATTCTATGATCCAGAAACAGTTATTGTTAGACTTGGAACGAGAGGAGATAGATTTGGTGGTTCCGGGAACCATTGCTCGCTTTTCAGCGTTGATCATTCGGGCTACATTGACGGACAGGATCCGTAGAGAGCAGGCCAATGATTTACAGTTGACAGAGATGAGAGCCAGAGCAGAAGAGAGAGGTAATTCAGAGTTTGGAATAAATGGAGATGGTTTGATGACATTTAGAGGCGGTATATGCATTCCTACTGGTGATGATATTCGACGAGACATCTTAACAGAGGCTCATACAGCGCCATACTCGATACATCCAGGTAGTACCAAGATGTATCAGGATCTTCGAAGACTCTATTGGTGGCCAGGTATGAAGAAGGACATTGCCATGTTTATTTCTCAGTGCCTAACTTGTAAGCGGGTAAAAATCGAACATCAGAGACCTGCTGGGACATTGCAGTCATTGCCGATTCCTCAATGGAAATGGGAGCTCATTACAATGGACTTCGTGATTGGTCTTCCCAAAACGCAGAAAGGCTATAACTCTATTTGGGGTATCGTTGATCGGTTGACCAAGTCAGCGCATTTTCTCCCAGTCAAGACAACGTATTCCTTGAACCAATATGCCGAAGAGTACATAGCAGAGATTGTTAGACTTCATGGTGTTCCCGTGCCGATTGTGTCTGATCGTGAACCTAGATTTACTTCAGAGTTTTGGAAGAGTTTGCATAGAGCCTTGGGTACATGGTTAGCATTCAGTACAGCATATCATCCTCAGAGCGACGGTCAATCAGAGAGAGTTATTCAGATTTTGTATGATATGCTCAGAGCTTGTACTATCGATTATCCTGGTAGCTGGGATTCCAAATTGCCTCTTGTTGAGTTCACGTACAATAACAGTTACCAAGAGACGATTGGCATGGCACCTTATGAAGCACTTTATGGCAGAAAATGTAGATCCCCCTTGTATTGGGACGAGATTGGTGATAGAAAAATGTTGGGTCCAGAGTTGGTCCAACAGACAGCTGATGTTCTTGCTGTTATTCAAGAAAGTATGAAGACAGCGCAGTCAAGACAGAAGAGATATGCTGATGTCAAACAAAGGCCGTTGCAGTTTGAGATTGGCGATCATGTGTTTTTGAAGATTTCACCTCTAAAAGGTGTGATGCTGTTTGGCAAAAAGGGAAAGTTGAGTCCAAGATTCATTGGCCCATTTGAGATCTTGGACAGAGTCGGTAATGTTTTTCATGTCTCCATGCTCAGGAAGTATATTACGAATCCTTCCCATGTTCTTCGACACGAGCCATTGGATTTGACGCCGAGTTTGACGTACCAAGAGATTCCAGTCCAAATTCTGGATCACAAAGTTAAAGTATCGAGAAACAAAGAGATCGGCATTGTTAAAGTCCTTTGGTGGAATCATTTGATTGAAGAAGCTACGTGGGAACCAGAGGATGAGATGAGAGAGAGGTATCCAGAATTTTTTGCGCAGTGACGTCAATTTCGGGGACGAAATTACTCTAAGGAGGAGAGATTTTAATATCCAAACTTGGTGATCTGTACGGTTTAAGATTTAATATGTTTATTGACTCCTTGGTTAAGTTTAAATATAGTTTTGATGTTAAGAGTTGAGATTTATGATTTATGGTATTGTGTTTATAGAAAATGTGTGGTGATACTGTAGTGTCGTTGCGATTAAATTCATGATAATTTGTATATTGAGCCAATTGGTATGAGGACAATTGGAGTGGTTAGAGAAGACATAGAGGTGTAACTTTCATGTTTTGAGATTTGTTCAAATCATTGTGGAAGACAAGCCAAAAGCACCCCGAAGTTTGTCATGAGTGTCGTCGTTCCTCCAGTGACACATGTTGGGAGATTGAGCATAACTCTTAACTCAGACCTTCAAATGACATGAGGCTAATTGGAGATGCAAGCCAAGACATAGAGCTACAACTTCCATGTTTACCACTTTTTCAAATTATGAAGGGAAGAGGCGTTTCGGATGCAATCTTTGAGGCGGCTGTGAGCAGAGCGGCGCTAGAGCGGTAAGAAATAACCGCCCGAGCGCCACTGATTCTGAAAATTTTGTTTTGGACAGTATGGTTCGAGCCCGAGCGGTAGTTTATGACCGCCCGAGCTCCCAGCACAGTTCAAAAAACATGTTTTGGGTATTTTTAGGCTTATAATCGGTTGTAGCACCATTTCTTCCTCATTTTCTTCTCCTCCATTCCCTTCTCCTTCGATTTTGAGCTATGGTTCTCATTCCTTTCTTTTGTCACTTTGATTGAAGTTTCTAGTTGTGTTATTGAAGTGAGAGCAAGATCATCTTGGAGTTAAGGAGCTAAGGTAAGCTTGTGGTTTTGGTTATTATTTGGATTACGTTGTTGGGAAATCATGGGATGTTTGATTGTGTTGGTTTTATGGGTTTTATGGTATGTGTTTATGATTATTGAGATGTTGATGGTTCAATACATGGTTTATTGTTGTAGGAATTGCACCAAGAGAATAGAATCCAGTGATCCAAGTGTAGTAAGTGGAATTCATTCCTTGTGCTCACATGAATTATATATATTGTATTTCAAATGGTTTTAACATGCTATTCCCTTTCATTTGATTCATGTTATGTATTGGTACACTTTGTTGTATATTAGAGGTTTTTATATGCCCCAATTGTATAAAAGGGAATGAAAATGAAAAGAGCATTCAAGGTGTTTGTTTTAATGTCCAAGAGAGATTTCAAATGATTTATTGGATTGATAAATAGATAGCCAGATATTGCATGCAATTAGTTGATCAACGACCATAAGCTTATATCCCGACAGAGTATCGATTAATATCGATGGGATATAGGTACAGAGACAGAGATACTATTTAGATATCAATCCACAAGATAAAAGAGAAATACCATCGTTATTGTGCATGTTCTACTATATTATTCATGTTTCAAGAGTTAGATGGTATTAATGATTTCAAAGCCACGTTTTACAGAGTATGGTATATGTATACTGCTATGTAAGAGCTCCACTTGCTGAGTTTTATACTCATTTCAGTTATTTCATGTGATGCAGATAAGAGTGACGGGCCAGGACTTTGATTTGAGCCGAGGTCATATGCATAGAAGATGGAAGGAAGAAGGCTATTTTGTTAGCACTTTTGGACATGATCAAAATGATATTCTGTATTTTGTTGCAACGCTTATTTGATCATGTATATACTTTTGATTATTTATTGAAATGTATTTTAAATCCTTCTTTCCTTTAAGGAAATTTTAAATTCCGCTGTTATTTTATGAAATCGATAAAGAGGGCGTTACATTCATCATAGTCATGCATGGATTCTCCAATCTTTATCTTGATATTGTCGAATTTTTGAACGGCAACTGATAGTTTATTCTCTTTAGTTTGCTTATTGCCTTCGCATAACTGAATCAGTTTCTCCCAAATTTTCTTAGTAGTTCTGCACATCTTTATCTTGCTGAAAGTTACTTTATCCAGCGTTTTGTATAGAATGTCTTTAGCCACGTTTTTCAAGTTGGCTTTTCTCTTGTCTTCTGTTGTCCACTTATCTCCGGGTTTTTCAATGTGATGTGGTGACCCATCAGCTATGGCAACTGCAGTGTTTGCCTTCAATATTCTCCTGGGTACTTTTGTAATATCATACCACATGTCATCGTCTTGTGCAGCTAGATGAGCCTGCATTCTGATTTTTCAATAATCAAAATCATCTCTGGAGAACATTGGTATTTTGTTGAATGAAGACATGGTGATCAGTTTGTGTTTAGAAATATTCAAGAACAAGATTCAACTTCTCTGATACCACTTGATAGGATCGGTTAGAGGGTGAAATAATGTTTAGAAGGGGGGGTTGAATAAACATTAACAATTTTCACAAATTTTTCAAATATTTGAGTCAGTTTAGTGATAAACTGAAACTCGAGAATCTTGTCAGTCGATATCAATCATTTAACAATAGTAGGGCGGAAATAAACTGACTGATATATAGAATAAAAACTGAAATAAGAACACACACGATTTTATGGATGTTCGAAGATTTCAAACACTCCTACGTGACCCTTCTATCACAAAGATATGATATTCACTAAAAGACTTTGATCGATACAAACAGTTGTACAGACCTACTTCAGTCTTGGAATTAACCATGCCAAACTTATACTCTTAGTAACAAAACAATTTACAGTGCTTGAATGGTTTTTAAATAACTTAGCACAACTGATTACAATAATATCAGTTTGTGCTTGCAAGCTCAAAGTATAGCCTTAAATGCTATGGATGAATACAATATGCGTGAGCTTTTAAATATTTCAGTAGAGTAACAGCTCAGTTAAGAGATTTTCAAGAGTCGAGTTGAGAGTAGTTAAGCTCAAAGTTGTTGGAGAGATTTCACAGCTGCTCTTCCTCTGCTATTTATAGGCTTTGCCTCCAGCGGTAATATTGAATGCGATTGAACTTTTTTATCCGTTGTTTGCCACATCAACATTCTTTTGACAATCGTACAATGCTGTTTTCTGAAATGCGGCGATCCCACCACCAGTTGTAGTCTTGCTTTTGTACTATCTGTAGGTTGAATGTCTTTTTCCTTAACTGATGACGTGTACAGCTGAAAGATCAGCTGATTGGCTATAACTTTATAAGCTTACAACTGATTGTTGCAACTGATCAGTCAGTTGTCTGTGTAGTCCAGTCTGCTGGTTCAGTTGCCTTTGATTATCTTCACATTAATCTTCAGTTATGGGAAACCGATGATTTGCATATTTTAGATCAATTACTATCAGTCTTCTTGATCAGTTAAGTTCAAAGTATTAAATGTTCTATTTTTCAAACTTCCGAAATTCAGTTTCTAACAGTATTCGTTTTCTTAATTTGAATTTCGTTCCTTAGCTGTTACTTTTGTATCATCGTATTAGGCGATTGATCCATCTACGTGTAATCGCAGTACCCGATGAAAGGGACATCAGCGACAGTATTACCAATCCACTGAGCCTTGGCCTTACATATCATCGTATTATCGTATTCCAATTAGTCACAAACAACTCTTTTCCTTCGAAAACATGTCATCATATTTATCACTTAATAAAATCATGAATATATGTAAATTTTTCTTAAAATCAAGCATGCAACGTATTTTTCATATTTACATAAAAATTCATATTCAAAATAACATAACCAGGACTAAAAACTCGACATTGGGCAAAAATTACCATTTTGCCCCGGAAACCCTAATTGACCATTTTACCCTCGGACCTTAAAATTTCGACCCGAAGCCACTTAAACTCCTTAAAACACTCAAAACATAATAATAAGAATTTTTTAGATATAAACTCGATCCTGTTTCGAAACCTATACGTTTCATTTTAAAACTTGGATCGGGGTCTCTGTTTTAACCCGAACCAACCTGAAACTTAACCAAATTTTTCTAAACTTAAACCGTGACTTAATAATACATAACCACACCCTGTACAACTCATTTCACACCATTAAGAACCCTCCAAAACCCCCTGGTCCTTAATGAAATTTTCTGCACTAAGAACGGCCGAAACCCTAGTGCATCATGGTTCTAAATTTTCGACCCTAGCTCAACTCTAGGATGTACCAGCCCTGAACTAGAATACCCTAGGACCATGACCAGCCCAAGGACCCCTTCTTGGACCACCCTAACCACTCTCTTAGCTCCCAAGCTCGCGGACGTGCGCAACAACCCGAATGCCCTAACATCGAACCAATCGAGTCACCCCCCGCAACATAACCCTTTGAACAGCTTATGGACCATGTCAGGCACCCCAGAGGGTCGGATTATTGGCTGGAATCATGCCATGCATGTCTTTACACCCCAAACTATCGATCTAACCAAATCCGAGCCCACCTACCACAAGGTACCGATCGGCACTCACCTAAACCAATCAAGTTTCAACTCCAGCCCTTAAACTTCTTCCTTCTAGACCATATCATCTCTCTAGCAACCCAAGATGGCAGCCCTCTTGCACAAGAGTCAAAAAAACATGAGTATGAAACAAGAGAATGCATATTTCGTGTCAAACCTTTGCAAAAACAATTCCACAAGGTAAATCGAAGAGTTCTTCATGCAAATACATATATATCTGCATAGATAGCATGAATGATGAGAAAAATAAATTATACAAGACGCGCCTTAACGTTTTCGTGATAAAAAAAATTCAAAGTTATGCGTCTAGGACTTGCACCGAAGAGGCGGGGAAGAATATTCTTGAAAGCTATGGAGGATTTCGTGAGTTGCTGCTGGTTTTTGCTTTGTAATGACTGCTGATGGAGGGGAGGGGTGGCTACTAGGTTTAGTTTAGGTTTAGGTTTTGCTTAATGATGTAATTAAATCAAAATATAATGCACTAATGGGCCCTCAATTAAAATTAAAAGGGTTAAAAGGTTTTGAGCCCATTAAGTATTAAAACAAACCCATCAATTCCAATAACAGTCCTGAAAAATATTTCGTTTACATTCATTTTAGAAAATATTGCCCGAATCCTCAAAACGCCCCTCGTCTCGCTAAATTTTGCGTACCGATTAAAAATATGACCCGGCGAGTAAAAATACCCACCGAGGCCCAAATTTTGAAATACTCCCTAAATTACACCTCATATTAAATAATAAAAATATTTTTCCTGATTATCCCCGGTCTCCTTTACTCGTTCGAGCGTGAAATGAAACTTAAAACCCTAAAGCATGAAACATTATAATAACCAAGAAATAACACCTATCCATGTAACAATCATGAATTAAGTGCATAAAAATCATTAAACACATATTTAAATAAAACTCTATATTGCATGCAGTTAGGTTACATAGTTCGAATTTTCTAAACCTTACAATTCTCTCCCTCCTTAAATAGAATTTCGTCCTTGAAATTTAAAGCATACCGAAAAACTCCAGGTATCAATTCCTCATCTCGGCCTCAGTCTCTCAAGTAGCCTGTTCTTCAGAATGATTCAACAACTTGACTTTGACCATGTGGATTACCTTGTTCCGGAGCCTCCTCTCATGTCTGTCCAATATCTGAGTGGGTGTCTCCTCTAAAGACAGGTTCTGTGTCAGCTGAAGTGGCTCATAGTTCAGCACGTGCGAAGGATTCGAAATGTAATTCCACAACATAGAGACATGGATCACATTATGAACTCCCACCAGATTCGGAGGTAAAGCAACTCTGTATGCGAGCGTCCCAACTCTCTCTAGGATCTCGAACGGTCCTATGTATCTAGGACTGATCTTGTCCTTCTTTTCAAATCTCATCACACCCTTCATCGGTGTTATTTTCACGAATACATGATCTCCTACTGCAAACTCAAAATCCTTACGCCTCTGATCTGCGTAACTTTTCTGTCGGCTCTAAGCGTTCTTCATCTTGTCTCGGATCTTGACCACTAACTCTGCAGTTTGATTGACAATATCCGGCCCTAACTCTTCTATCTCTCCTACCTCATCCCAGTACATTGGTGACCTACACTTCCTCCAGTACAATTCATCATATGGAGCCATATCGATAGATGTCTGGTAGCTATTGTTGTATGCGAACTCCATGAGAGGTAGCTTCGGCTCCCAGCTGCCTTGGAAGTCGATCATACAAGCTCTAAGTATGTCCTCAAAAATCTGAATCACCCTCTCTGACAGTCTGTCGGTCTTAGGATGGAAGGCAGTACTGAATTGCAGCTTAGTACCCAATGCTTGATGCAGACTCTTCTAGAAGGCAGACGTTAATCTTGGATCCTGATCTGAAACGATGGACACTGAAATCCCATGCCGTTTGACTATCTCTCTGACATAAAGCTCTGCGTGATATACAGCTCTGCATATTGAGTCATGGTGAAAGTCTTCCTGATCGATAAAAAGTGTGCTGATTTAGTGAGCCGATCGATTATCACCCAAATAGCATTATATCCTCCTGTCGTCCTCGGTAGTCCCGTCACGAAGTTCATGGTAATGCTCTCTCATTTCCAATCGTGAATAGGGAGTGGTCTCAGCTTCTTTGCAGGTCTCTGATACTTTGCCTTGACCTGTTGACACGTCAAACACTCTGAGACGAAACGCAGAATATCCCACTTCATGCCCGGTCACCAATAAAGAGACTGAAGATCCTTATATATCTTCGTACTCCTTGGATGGATGGAGTACGGGGTGCTGTGGGCATCACTCAAGATATCTGCCCTCAGGGAATCACTGCTAGGAACCCATAGTCGATCACGATATCTGACTATGCCGTTCATGACTGTATACAACCTCCGGTCCTTAGCCTCATCCCTCTGTCTCCACTTCATTAACTGCTCGTCTGAAGTCTGCTCTGCCTGAATTCTGTCTCTCAATGTCGACTGCACTGCCCATGGCATAAACTGAAAGGACAAACCTCTGAATCTCTGCTTGCAACGATCTCTGTACTGACAACTGAGCTATCATTGCATTTTTCCTACTCAGGGCATCTATAACTACATTAGCCTTACCCGGTTGGTAGCTAATGTCACAGTCATAATCCTTCACTAGCTCTAGCCACCTCCGCTGTCTCATGTTCAGCTCTTTCTGTGTGAAGAAGTACTTCATGCTCTTGTGATCAGTGAAAATCCTACACTTCTCCCCATACAGATAATGCTTCCAAATTTTCATGGCAAAAGCCACTGCTGCTAGCTCAAGGTCGTGAGTCAGATAGTTCTTCTCATGGACCTTCAGCTGTATGGACGCATAGGCTATAACTCTGTCAGGATGCGTAGGCTATATCCTTCCTGGGACAAAACATATCATCAAATCTGATCGCGTTGAAACTTAAGAAATTTTCTAACAGCAATTATCCCAAAATCGTCAAAAAATTACTGATTTACTTCTAGTGCCCAATCAAAAATCTCGATTTTTACTGCAAAAATTTCAGAATTTGCAGTATAGTCCTAACTTAATCAAATCAATTCAATCCTTAAGTCCAACTATTTAGAACATACAACCTAATTTATTCAAGGTTCTCAATCCCGAAATAATTCCCACGACAATCATATAACCCATGCAAACAAGGCTGTAAATTAAAATTCTTAAACATAAAGGTTACCGATGATCAGCGTAGAGTCTGGCTCCGCCTATGCCTCCTCAACAAGCATCACATAGGCCCTGCCATTCGTAGGTCCCTAGTTCCTGGGGCAATCAGCGGCCTTGGGGCCCTCCTCTTTGCATACGAAGCATCTGATGGTGCCTCACATGCATTTCCCGTAATGTAATCTGTTGCACTGCTTGACAATTGTCCCTCCATCAGCTTAGGATCCCCTTGTGCATGTGGTGGTCGTTGCTGTATTGGCCTCATAAACTGTCCCTGGGGCTTCTGCTGCCCCTGCTGTCTCGGTGGCCCTGAGAACTACTTTTCATGTGGCTGCGCGCTAGGTAGGGTCTGATGTCGCTTTCGCTGCATCTCAAAATCAATGTCCCTCAGTACCTGCTCCGCATGAAAAGCACAAGCGGTGGCCTTATCATAGCTCACCGGTCTCATCAGCATAACGTCCCGACGCAAGGTAGGTCTTAGGCCATCCATGAAGTGTCTCAGCTTCTGGGCGACATCTCTAGCAATAAGGGGCACAAAGTAACATCCCCTGTCAAACTTCCGTATAAACTCTGCCACAGTCGAGTCCCCCTTGCGGAGACTCATAAACTCCCTCGTCAGGCGACCCTTGACATCTGCTAGGAAATATTTGCCGTAAAATACCTCCTTGAACTGCTCCGAAATGAGGGTAGCCAAGTTAACCCCATGGGCTGCTCCCTCCCACCATTGGGATGCATCATCCCTCAACATATAAGTAGTGCACCTGACCTTGTCGCAATCCCTCATCTCTAGATACTGAAAATGTAGAACCAAAGGCTGAATCCAACCCTCCGCCACAAAACGATCAGCGGTACCCCCGAACTCCTTCGGGTTGAGCCGTCTAAACTGCTCATAAATGTCTGTCTAGGGTCGGGGAGCCTGTTGTGCCTGCTCCATAAGTCTAGCGATACCCTCAAGTACACGGATCGCTGCGTCCCTCGGCGATGGTGGTTCCGGTGGAGGTAAGCCTCTACCGTCTCCTGGAGTATCATCCTAACGGTCTGTACTGGGGGCGAGTCTAGGAAACATGATATCTGAATTCACTCCAAATTCTAAACGTAACCCATTATGTAATTTAATCTAGTTTTCAAAACATTTTAATCCTTAAATCGTGAAAGCGGCTAAACATGTACTGTAAATCGCTGTAAAACACGTATCATGCAAACATGCAGATGATAGCATTAAAACATTTAAAACATGTAAACTTACATACTTGAGGCGTGAAGACGGAGCTGCAGAGCTGGCGGTGGCACAACCCTATACAGGACCCTTGCTCTGATACCAACTGAAACGTCTACTAAACATCTACTAATTTTTTTTTATATAACATATTTTCGAAACTTATAACTATATGCATGCATGCAACCCACTGCAAAATACCCATTTTAAAGTGATAGTAATTTACTGACAATTAAATAAACTGCAATTAAAATTCGTGACAAATCGTCACCCCCAAGCTTATGTATTTAAAAAATAAAATAAAACAATTAAGAGACATGAAACTCCTGATAACCATCAACATAGTAAAAAGACAAAGTATGTAATGTCCAAAATCACTTCTATCTCAAAACATGATATGCGGAAAATACGGTCCTCGGGTTCGCATGTGCACATCCAACTCTACCTACTCACTCTTCGGCACTTCCAATCTCCTGATCCACATACTCACCTGCATCATTCACACCTAGTGAGTAAAGACTCAACACACATGTAACGTTATAGCAAGTATATATACATAACAGGCAACAGTGAAAAGTACTGTAATAAAGATACGTTTCATGATTTTAAAAAGATGTAAGCAATATCATGATCTGTCAAAGAATAAACATTTTCATAGCATATCTCAACTTATCAATATATTCGTACTCGTTTTCTTAATTTGAATTACGTTCATTAGTTGTGACTTTCGTATAATCGTATTAGGCGATAGATCCATCTACTTGTAACCGCGGTACCAGCCGGCAGGGACATCAGCGACAGCATTACACATCCACTGAGCCTTGGCCTTACATATCATCGTATTATTGTATTTTTATTAGTCACAACCAACTCCATTCCTTCAAAAACATGTCATCATATTCATCATTTAATAAAATCATGCACATACGTAAATTTTACTTAAAATCAAGCATGCAACGTATTTTTCTTGTTTACATAAAAAGTCATATTCATGATAACATAAACATTTAAAACATGTCAAATCATGTTTGGGGCGCTGCCGAGACTAAAAGCTCGGCACGGGTGCAAAATTACCATTTTGCCCATGGAAACCCTAATTGACCATTTTACCTTTGGACCTCAAAATTTTGACCCGAAGCCTACCAAACTCCTTAAAACACCTTAAAACATAATAATAGGCATTCTTAGACGTAAACTCGAGCTCGCTTCAAAACCTATACGATTCGTTTTAAAACATGGACCGGGGTTTCTTTTTAACCCGAACCAACCCGAACTTAACCAAATTTTTCCCAACTTAAACTGTTTAATATTACTTAACCAAACCCCGTACAACTCATTTCACACCATTAAGAACCCTCAAAAACCCCATGGTCCTTAATGAAATTTTCTGCACTAATAACATCCTAAACCTAGTGCACCATGGTTCTAATTTTTCGACCCTAGCTCAACTCTAGGCTGGACCAGCCCTGAACTAGAACACCCTACGACCATGACTAGCCCGAGGACCCCTTCTTGGACCGCCCTAATCACGCCTTTATCCCCAAAGCTCGTGGACGTGTGCAACAACCCGAATGCCCTAACATCGAACAAACCGAGTCTCCCCGCAACATAACCTTTCGAACAGCTTATGGACCACGACTAGTCACTCACAGCCCTCTCCTGGCCCTATCACACACCCAAGAGGGTCGGATTCTTGGCTGGAATCGAGTCATGCACGGCTGCACACACCAAAAATTTCGATCTAACAAAATTCGAGCCAACCTATCACAAGGTACCGATCGGACCACACCTAAACTAATCAAGCTTCGACTGTATCCCTTAATAGATGTTGTTTTTACGTGTTTTATTGCATTAGTTTGTGTGTGTTTGCATTGTATATGCGTGCATTTCATATACATTTTATTCATTTTAGAATTAGCATAAGCATATGATTGTGTCTCACTTGTACGTGATGAATTTGTAGGTAAAATGGCCGGAAAACTGAAATAGGAACAAAAATGTGCATGCCACAAGAAATTGGCAGAAAGGCTGGCGCCCGAGCGGTAGAATCTTACCGCTCGGGCGCGAAGATGGATTTTTGGGCAGAAGACTCGGCGCTCGGGAGGTAAGATCTTACCGCTCGGGCGCAAGTGCCACAATTCATAAGCAGATTTACAGAAGGGTTGACGCTCGGGCGGTAGAATCTTACCGCCCGAGCGGTACTCAACTTGGAAAAAATATTGATGATGATTTCTTGCCTTCGAGGAGAATTTGCCAAGTATGGATGTTAAAAAACAACCCTAAGACATTTTTTGGAGGATTATTCTACTGCCAAGGAGGTTGGGAAGAGTGGAAAAACTTGGAGCAAGGCATGAAGTGAAGATTTGAAGATTTTCGGGCGCCGTTCTTCGCATTTTCTGCCACGACTAGTATTTCTAATTTAATTTATATTGCTTAAACATTGTTTTGCTTAATTTAATAATGACATCGAGTAGCTAATTTACGTTATTTGTTGGGATTTAAGGGGATCCTACCCTGAAACCGAGTTTAGTTAATTCATATATCGACTTTTTATTTATTATTGATTTTGCTATTGTTTTATCCTATTGTTGAAGCGTAGCTAAATTTAAATAACGATTTATATTACGAGTGAGTTCGAGAGAATAGCCCGTGATGGGAACGAGTAGCATAGTCCGTGGATTTACAATTTACATAGAAATATGAAGTCAGATACATGTCGATAGTCATAGTCCGGTAGGGCGAAAGCTCGAAGATTTCATAGAACGACATGCAATTCACATATGATAAATAATTAAAGAGATTTAATTTCTTAACTGAGTAGAATTAGTTAGGCGTAGCTCGAGAGGACATGTTCAATTGGATAGGAAATTTTGTCGGAAGCGTAGATCACTGTCGAACGAATTAAGTAAATGACGAGAGGTAGTTGAACCGAGATTCCCAACAAATTCATTTCTCATTGAACTTTAATTAAACATTCTAGCTTATATATTTCATTAATTAATTCTTGAACTATTCCATTGAGTTTTTATTTAAACATTATAGTAGTCAACAATCATTTCAATTATCGCTGCTAAAGATTTTAAAAACTGAGAATAACAATTGCGAAATACAATTTCTAGAGGAACGATACTCGTACTTTCGTACACTATATTATTACTTGACATCGTGCACTTGCGATTATTTCGAGCTTGAATATTATAAATTTTTACTAAAGATTTTACAGTGCAAGTTTTGCTCGATCAATTTTCAGGCGCCGTTGCTTGGGATTCTTAATCCACAATTTCATTTTCAGTTATTTACTTTAGAATTCTTTATTTTGTTTTATTTGAGTTGATACCTTCAATTTCTTTTCTTATATCTCTTTTGGTGCATGCCAAAGTCTATTGAATCTGAACTTTAGATATTCGATCCCGAGATTGAAAGAACCTTATGCAGACGAAGACAACAACAGAGGTTGAGAGACATGATGAACAGAAACGAACGTGAGGAAGAGCATCATGAAGACACACGTGTCGAGGAGCCAAGGCGTATACCCATGTTGGAGTACGCACAACCTTCGCTTGACGGAACACGTCCAAGCATAGTAGTTTGCGACACTTTTAAATTTAATGGAGTTTCATATGATCCAGAACACTGTCCAATTTGGGGGAAATGTACTAGATGATTCAAACACTCACATCGCAGAATTCATAGAAATTTGCGACACTTCAAAATTTGATGGAGCTTCTGATGATGCTGTTAGACTACGTTTATTTCCGTTATATTTGCGTGACAAAGCTAAATCTTGGATGAATTGTTTGCCTGTTGGTTCAATCACAACTTGGGAAGATATGGCCAAGGCATTCCTCTTGAAATACTTTCCTCCATCAAAAACCATGAAGCTGCGAGCGGACATAACCACCTTCTCTCAATTTGAGCAGGATTCACTCTACGAGTCTTGGGAGCGCTACAAAGACTTATTGCGGAGATGCCCACATCATGAGTTGCCTCTTGGGTTAGTTGTCCAAACCTTTTACTATGGTTTGATTTCATCTACCGTACTATGATAGATGCTGCGGCCTGTGGGAATCTGTTGAGGAAAACGCCCAAAGAATGGTATGAGTTACTGGAGGAGATGGCTTCTAGCAGTTACCACCCTCAATCTGAGAGAAACAATTAGAGGAGGAGTGCAGGAGTTCACCAGGTAACTGACTTTTATGTTGTCGCTGAAGCACTTATCAGGAAAATAGTCACCTTGAATGTAAACGGGAAAGCGATGCGTCTACAAGAGATATTCTGTGATAAATGTGGATGAGAACACTATTTTAAGGATTGTTAAGACAGTGGTCCTTTCTATGTGCATGAGGAGGCACCAGTGAATCAAGTGGGGATTCAACACCGTCCTAGGAATTATCCGTGTTCGAACACATACAATCCTGGATGGAGACTACACCCCAACTTCACATTGGGGGTGGGGGGCAGGGCGCAAAGCAGTCAGAATTGACCCCAAGGAGGAGAGCAGTATGGTAAGAAATCGATGTATCGACCTGAGCCTAGAGAGGAGAAGTCTAGTTTGGAGCAAATGATGTCTAAATTCATCTCATCCATCGAGACTAGACTACAGAACCAGGATGCATCGATAAAGGGTTTGGAGAATCAGATAGGTCAGTTGGCTAAAATGATCACTAGGAGATATCCGGGCACCTTTCCAAGCAACACAGAGGCTAACCCGAAAGAGCAAGTGAAAGCCACATAACGTTGAGGAGTCGAAAAGCGCTTGAACAAGAGGAGAAAGAAAAATAGGATCAAAGAGAGAAAGCGGCTGACATGTCCACATGTAAGTCTTCTAACTCTACACCCACACCCACTGTGCAATCTAAAATTGTTATCCCTCCACCTTTCCCTGCAGCACTGAAAAAAGCAAAATTGGATGTGCAATTCGATAAGTTCTTAGAAGTACTCAAGAAATTGCACATTAATATTCCCTTTGCTGATGCTTTGATGCAAATGCCGAGGTATGATAACTTTCTGAAAGACATCTTAGCTAATAAGAGGAATTTGGAGGATCACATGACGATAAACTTGACTGGGAATTGCTCCGCATTGGTACAAAACAAGATCCCACCAAAACTAAAAGACCCAGGGAGTTTTTCTATTCCTTGCATGATTGGTGATGTTGTTTTTCATAAAGCTTTATGTGATCTTGGTGTGAGTATTAACCTTATGCCTTTATCGGTATTTAGGAAACTTGGACTGGGAGAGCCTAAGCCCACAAAGATGTCCTTACAACTAGTAGATAGATCCATCAAATATCCTCTAGGAGTCACAGAGGATGTGTTGTTGAAAGTGGACAAGCTCATATTTCCTGCAGATTTTGTTGTACTCGACATGGAGAAAGACATGGAGATGCCCTTGATTTTGGAGAGACAGAGACATCGTAAATTGGTCCACGGGCCTCATTGATGTTCAAGAACGAAAGTTGAGATTGAGCGTGGGAGTGGAGGAATTCACTTTTAATGTTTTTAACGCTCTTAAGCACACACTGCACACTAATGATTGTTTTAAAGTTAATTCTTTGGATTCACGTCTGTGTCATTTTTTCCAGGATGCTATGATAGATCCATTGGAAGCCAGCCACTGAAGTGAAAAAAGATGAACTGGATGAAGAAAAATATGAAAGATTGGCATACTTTAATGCCAACCATCCATGGAAGAAGCGAGTAAGGATTAAATTGGATCATTTGGGGGATCGAAGACACTTGATACCTCAGAAGTCAAGCATTGAGGAACCGCCGACACGTGAGCTCAACCTACTGCCTCCACACCTGAAGTACGTGTACTTAGAGCGTACAAAGATAGCACCCGACAAGCGCAGTACACCAAAGGAATTTAAAGAAGTTGAACCGGTGCTCTTGTACAACTTCAAGTTAAGCTCATTCCTTGGCAATCTCTAGTCAAGGTGGACTGGCCCTTACATGATTTCCAAAGTGTTTCCCTCGGGAGCAATAACTTTGTGAGATGGGAAAAATGAGTCGTTCACAGTCATTGCTCAACGACTGAAGCATTATTTGGGTGGCACAGTGGAGCCACAAATTGGAGCCGCTCTATTCCAAAACTATAAGAGCTGAGAGGAACCTATAGTCTAGCTCTCGACTATAAATTGTGAACTAATTTATTTCCCTTCCTACTCATTTTTAATTTTTTTTTCTTTCATTTAGTTGAGTTTTTTTTAATTAGATGTTGGTTGTTCTGCAGCTGAGTTTTTTTCTTGTCACAGGGGGATGCACAAGGGATACCACCGCCGGAGCACGACGAGGACGAGCATCGATCAGGGGAGTTCACTGTTTCCCCTTCTTTTCGTTTTTATTTTATGTTGCATTGTGTAGTTGTTATCATCATTGTTGCATTCTGTTGTTTACATTGCATTTATTTTTGTGTTCTGCATCTGTGTTTCATTTATGTGTTTCAGTCTTTTGTGCAATGGGGACATTGCGCACACTAGGCATGAGGGGGTCGGTCGCATGCGTTGTCAATTGATGGTGAAACAAGTAGGTTGGTAGTCGATGATGATTTTGGGATTAATGAATTACATATTTCTTAGACTTGTCACTGGTTATGAATACCCCTTTAGCATGAACTGTGAGTTTTTAATAACCACATAGAGTAGGTTTTGGTAGTGGTGTGAATGACAGTTGAGTTTAAAAATCTATGGGTGAAACTGGAAAAACATTAGATGCGAGTAGAACTTGAATGAATGTCTGTAGAAAGGAGTGATTGACCAGTAGCATGAACTCGAGTAGAAAACCTTAGTACACCTGGAATAATCTTCTTCCCAATCATGCATAGAACCTGAAAATTCGTCTCTAGGCCAAATAAATGAACATACCTTATATTCAGAGCCTTGGGAGTACACATGAGAAAATTATGCACTTATTAAAATATATATATTGGGATGTAAGGTGTGGGGGAGCCAAAAAGGGATGAAATCCTATCCCTAGGCTAAAAAGATGGAGATGTAAGACATTGAGGAATGTCAGATGAAAATTTTGACAAGTGATTAATGAAAATGATCGATGTACTCCCCTTCTTTTTGAACCACTTGAGAACTTATAGACATTGAATCCCTAAATATCGTTGTACAACTATGAAATTCTGCCACTTTTTGTTTACTGGTTGGTCCCAAATAAAAACAGAACTCAGGGGAGAGAAACTTGCGTTGCAAAGCTGATTTAGTGACTCACATTATTTACGAATAAAACTATCTAAAGTACAAGCTAGTAGAACTCACAGTACACACACGAACACATTTTTTATCCAAATAAAAAGCTATGTGTGCTTTGAAAGTGGTTTTAATGGATGCTGTGATTTGACTAATTGGATGTAGTTCAAAAACCCGCTGAGGCATGAGACACCAGTTGCTGTTTCGCCATCGATTTGATTTGTTTAGTACTTTTATTTAGTGTATTATTTTGTGTCTTAGTTGTGGTCTATGACCTTTTTTTCTAGAGGGCAAGCAAAAAGTCAGTATGAGGGGGTTGATAGATGTTTGTTTTACGTGTTTTATTGCATTAGTTTTGTGTGTTTGCATTGTATATGCGTGCATTTCATATACATTTTTCTCATTTTAGAATTAAAATATGCATATGATCGTGTCTCAGTCGTACGTGATGAATTTGCAGGTTAAATGGCCGGGAAACTGAAATCGGAAAAAAAATGTACAAGCCACAAGAAATTGGCAGAAAGGCTGGCCCCCGAGCGGTAGAATCTTAACGCTCCGACGTGAAAAAAGATTTTCGGCAGAAGACTCGGCGCTCGGGCGGTAAGATCTTGCTGCTCGAGCACGAGTGCCACACTTCACAAGCAGAATTACAGAAGGGTTGGCGCTAAGGCGGTAGAATCTTACCGCCCGAGCTGTACTCAACTTGGAAAAAATATTGATGATGATTTCTTGCCTTCCGGGAGAAGTTTCCAAGTATGGCTGTTCAAAAACAACCATAGGACGTTTTTTGGAGGATTATTCAGCAGCCAAGGAGCTTGGGAAGAGAGAAAAAGCTTGGAGCAAGGCTTGGAGTGGAGATTTGAAGATTTCTGGACACTATTCTTCGCATTTTCCGTCACGACTAGTTTCTCAAATATTATTTCTATTGCTTAAACATTGTTTTGCTTATTTTAGTCATGACATCGAGTAGCTAATTTACATTATTTGTTGGGATTTAAGGGGATCTTATCCCGAAACCGATTTTAGTTAATTCATATATCGACTTTTGTTGGGATTTAAGGGGATCTTATCCCGAAACTGTTCAATGTGATGGACTGTACAGTTGAAGAGGGCTTAAAAGATTTTATATGTACTACTCATACAAATAAGATGCATCTTCTTTTCGGTAGCTCATCACATAAGAACTCCAAAGTTAAGCGTGCTTGACTTGGGGCAATTCTGGGGTGGGTGACTTCCTGGGAAGTTTCCTACGGTGCGTGTGAGTGAGGACATAAACACGCTGGAAAGACTAGTATTAGTACAGTGAGGACAGTCGTAGAATCTGGGGCATTACAGTTGGTGTCAGAGCCGACCTCTCCTAGTACGGTGTGGTTCGGGGACGAACCAAGCGGAAGCTGGTGGGCATGTGAGGCCCGAGGCCGAAGAGGGCGGGGGGTGATCGCCGATGCCATGAGGTTGCAAGGACAATGAGCGGCTCCTGGTAGGCTTCTATGCATAGGGAACATGAATGAACCGATCTTACACCGGAAGGAGGGGGATTCCAAAAATGTTAAATGTAATGGACTATACAGTGGAAGAGGGCTTAAAAGATTTGATATGTACTACTCATACAAATAAGATGCATCTTCTTTTCGGTAGCTCATCACATAAGAACTCCAAAATTTAGCGTGCTTGACTTGGGTCAATTCTGGGATGGGTGACCTTCTGGGAAGTTTTCTAGGGTGCGTGTGAATGAGGACATAAGCACCTGGAAAGACTCGTATTGGTACAGTGAGAACAGTCGTCGTATCTGGGGCGTTACAACTTCACTGAGTAGAATTAGTTTGGCATAGCCCGAGAGGGCATGTTCAATTGGATAGGAAATTCTGTCGTAAGCGTAGATCACTGTCAAATGAATTAAGTAAATGACAAGGGGTAGGTGAACCGATATTTTCAAAAAAATTCATTTCTCATACAACTTTAATTAACCATTCTAGCTTATATATTTCATCATTTAATTCTTGAACTATTTCTTTGAGTTTTTATTTAAAATTATAGTAGTCAATAATCATTCCAATTATCGCTGCTAAAGATTTTAGTAATTTAGAATAACAAATGCGAAATACAGTCTCCAGAGAAACGATACGCGTACTTTCGTACACTATATTATTACTTGACATCGTGCACTTTCGATTATTTCGAGCTTGAATATTATAAATTTTTACTAAGGATTGTACAGTGCAAGTTTTGCTCGATCAGCCTTAACCGTCTTCCTTCTCGACATTATCAGCTCCCTAGAAACCCAAGATGGCAGCCCCCTTGCACAAGAGTCACAAAAACGTGAGTATGAAACAAAATATTGCATATTTCGTGTAAAACCTTTGCAAAAAAGATGCCACAAGGTAAATCGAAGAGTTCCTCATGAAAATAGATATATATCAGCATACATAGCATGAATGATGTGAAAAAGAATGATACAAGGCATGCCTTAACGTTTTGGTGGAAAAAAAAACTCGAAGGTATGCGCGTAGGACTTGCACCAGAGAGGCGGGGAAGAATTTTCTTGAAAGCTATGGAGGATTTCGTGAGTTGCTACTTGTTTTGGCTTTGAAATGACTGCTGATGGAGGGGAGGGGCGGCTGCTACGTTTAGTTCAGGTTTAAGGTTTTCTTGAGATGTAATTAAATCAAAATACAATGCACTAATGGCCCCTCAATTAAAATTAAAAGGGTTTTGTGCCCATTAAGCATTAAAACAAATCCATCAAGCCCAATAACACTCCCAAAAAATATTTCATTTAGATACATTTTAGAAAATATTGTTCGAATCCTCAAAAAGTCCTTTGTCTCGCTAAATTTTGCGTACCGATTAAAAATATGACCCGACGAGTAAAAATACCCACCAAGGTCCAAATTCCGATATCCTCCCTAAATGACACCTCATATTAAATAATTAAAAATTAATTATTTAATAAAAATATTTTTCCTGATTATCCCTGGTCTACGTTACTCGTTCGAGCGCGAAATGTAGCTTAAAACTGTAATGCCTGAGATTTTATCACTGTAAGCTGAGATTGATTAATTTATAAATTGATCGGATGATAGACGGACCACTTCGAGGAATGAATTGGAATGACATAAGTGGAGTAGGGTGTGAGACCCGAAGGCCTCGCGCATATGCGCGACGAGGTAGCGCGCATATGCGCGAGTTGTGCGAGAAGCTTCGTGAGCGGATAGAACGTTGCGCGCACATGCGCGGCTTGAGGGCGCGCGTATGCGCGAGGAGGTGCATTGCTATATACCGAGTCCAGAGAATGTGGCGCATATGCGCCAAGAGTTGGCCCGCATATGCGCGGGGTATTCGGTAGCCAAATGTGAATTTCAAAGAATATCGCGCACATGCGCGGAAGAAATGCGCGCATATGCACGAGCTGCCGAGAAGGAAAATGCCGCGACAGAGATTATGACGCATATGCGTGAGACTTGGTCGCGCATATGCGCGAGAGGCAGAATGGCAAGACGTCGGGCAGAACCTCCGGCGCATATGCGCGGGTCTTGGGCGCGCATATGCGCGCGGCATGCAGAATGAAAATAAGCCACTTGCCCCTTACCGTGCGTTGATATATATAAATATATATCTTACCTTCCTTCAAATGAAATGGAGGAATCGAGAAAAGCTTCTGGAGAAGTGTGATTGTGGAAAAGCCACCCGTCCGATTTACAATCCGACTTCAGTACTATGTTCCTATCGGCGCAGGCTACAACTGGACGTATGTTTTGCTACGTTTTGATATGTCTTGAAATTATGATATTGCCAGAATCGGATATGATTCATATATGCTGTTTTTGACATGTTAGATATCGTCGAATCGAAATCAGATTGAGAAACAGATTGATTATGGAATTGTTATGGTTTTTTAAAGTATATTGATTGATATTTGACAAATTTGATTATTGATTGATATTACAGATTGTATTGGATATTGGTTATGGATTGTAATTAATATCTGTTGAGACTTTATTGACGGGGATATCGGGATTGTTCCGTTATGCCGCTGATTTTGAATTAAATCAATATTTATCAGATTCGGTATTGATCTGAGCAGTATATTAATATGGTCTTATTTGATATTGTCATTACCAGACTGAGGGTTGATAGACTTTGAATTCCAGACAGGAACGTCATCAGAACTGCGATAAAAGAAAGGTATAAGTTAATGTGGTATCGGGAGAACAACTCGAGTTCGATTGACTTGAGTTTTCCGAAATCACATACTTTATTTTATTGCATTGATATTTGCAATTAATGAATTGATAAGTTTGTTCTATTGATTTATATAGAGCATGTATTAGATGAGTATTAGATGAGTGATCTTGTGACAGTAGTACCGAATAGTGATGGAATCGTCACTAGCACATTGCACATTGTCAAAGGATAGTATATGTGAAAATACCAAAGTCTATGATGGATAGGTCAAGACACTGGATAATTTGTTTTATCGACGTGGATAGAATCGGAGTTCCTTCTATTTCTGTTGGTCGATATGGAATGCCAATGTCTAGAAACCGGGATCCCTAGACTAGGATTGAGTCTAGTCTGAGACGTGGAGTCACGAGTTGGATTGACAGTTTTATAGTGATTATGTTTTTAGATTTTGATGCATATTATTGATATCTGTTTCATGCTTTATATTGTTTGTATGATTGCATGTTTCGTTGATTTATACTTGGATGTATTTCTCACCGGATTTATCCGGCTGTTGTCGTGTTTGTATGTGTGCATGGCAACAGGTGGGACAGGATCGGGGTCGAGGAGATGAAGAGAGAACGTGATGAGAGTGGAGACTACGGACTTTGATCTGAGATAGGGTTTGGACACTTGATATTTAGATGTTAAACCTTCGTTTGAATGATTGTATATAGTACAAGACTTGTACTTTAATAAGGACATGTGTATTAAATCGAATTCCATTACGTTCCGCATTTTATATGTTTAAAAAATATATATATATTTAGACCCTGTTTACTATAATTGATTAAATTGTCCCAATGATGATTAAGAACTTGATTTGCGTCCCGGTCCCCACAAAAACCATAATGCATGAAACTTTATAATAACCAAGAAATAACACATATCCATGCAACAAATCATGCATTAAGTGCATAAAAATCATTAAAAACATATTTAAATAAACCCTAGATTGCATGCAGTCTGGTTATGTAGTTCGAATTTCCTAGACCTTACAAAAATATTTAGTTTTGGTACGATTTCAAAAATATTACTCGAAGCCACAAAAAATCCTCTATTTTGCTAATAATTGTCTACAGGTTTAAAATATGGCTCAATGAGTAAAAATACCTTAAAAAGGCCTATTTTTGAAAATTCTATATTAATTTAACGTATATTACAAAATTAAAATTAATTATTTAGTAAAAACATTTTCCTTAGCTATCCCCGATCTCCGTTTCTCGTTCGAGCATGACTTACTACAAAAAACCCAATTAAATGCAAATCTAATAATCATGAAATTAAAACACCTTGTCAGTTCATAAACATGCATTTAAAAATAATTAAATAAACAATTTAATAAAACCCTAGATTTGCATGCAGTCATGTTACGTCGTTCGAATTTCTAGACCTTACAGGGAGAGATCGACGTTAGACCTCAAACGGAAAAGGGTAAATATAAGGTTGATATAACGAATCTATAATTTCTTCGTTTCAGGTATATTAGCGGAATCGGAAAAAATCAAAAACAAGAGCATAAATTAATCTGATTAAGGGTCGGGTTGATATAGTAGGTAAATATACTAGGATATGGATAAAACCTAATGCTCATGCTAAGGTTGCTTATGTAATAATATTTATTATTTCTGAACAAAATACTAAGATTTTGTCCATCTCATGTTAAATCTATTACTCTATGCTCTGTGGAAGGAAACGAAGCAATGATGTGCTCGACGTTTCTGAAGAAATCTACGATAGGATCCATCGATATTGACTGCGTGGTTAAGTTATGAGGAACATTTGTAAAACTTAAAAGATACTGCTCGACGACATTCTGGTCAAAAGATTAAAGTTTTAATTTACTTTACAGAAGCATAATGTGAAATGTCTACTGCTAAAATACTACTGAATTTTTTTTTTTTTTTTTTAAAGAATGGCCGAAATCATAACCAAGTAAAAGTGAAACGTCCTATACTAATTTTTTTATTTTTATAAAGCATAAACTCAAAAATTAACAATTAAAACCACTTAATCTTTCCATAAATCAAAATAATTTAACATTTAAAATCTGAAGTGCATAAAAATCCATAAATCGTCAATTAACAGAAAATACTACGTCGACCTTTAAAAATATCAACTAACATCAACATAAAGCGTAAAAATCTCTAATAAATTCGTTAACAAAAATCTTGTAAATCTTTTATCTATCAAGCTAATGCGGAAAATAAATGCCTCTCGGAGTGTACTGCCGAACTCGATCCACTCAATCGTCAGCGCCTCTCTCAATATCATCAACTCCTACAACATTCAAACCTAATGAGTCTAACGACTCATCATGTTCTAAACATGAGTAACAAATAATACATATAAAATCACAAGCATTAAAAATCTTATTTTTATTTAAAATAACTTTTAGGCATAAATAAATCGTAAATCGTAAAATCATATAATCGTAAAGCTGTGAATCATTTATCATTTTGGGTGAAGTTTGATCTTTGAAAGTGAATAACCTTTTAACCTCTTGTTGACTGATCACTCTTAGCTCACCATTGCGCATGGGAACGGGTGATCGAGCAAAACTTGCACTGTGGAATCCTTCATAAAATTATAGTTTTTTATGCTCAATTTTAATCACAAGTGCACGATGTCAAGTAATAGTATAATGTACGTGAGTACGAGTATCGTTCCACTGAAGACTGTATTTGACAATTATTATTTCAGTTATTAAATCTTTAGCGACGAAAATTGATTGATTGCTTATTAATACTATGCTTAAATAAATATGCAAATAAACTAATTCAAGAATTGAATAATAAGAATTTATATCTAGAGTGGTTGATTAAAATTCAATGAAAAATGGATTTGTTGGGAATATCGGTTCACCTACCCCTCGTTAATGAATTAATTTGTTCGCTAGTGATTTATCCTTCCGACAGGATTTCCTATTTCATTGAACACGCTCTCTCGAGCTATGCCAAACTAATTCTACTCAGTGAAGTAATTAAATATCTTTTATTATTTATCAAAATTGAATCTCATGTTGATCTACGAAATCCCCTAGTTTTCGACCCTTAGGACTATGACTATCGGCACACATCCAATTTCATATATCTATGCAAATTGTAGATCCACGGATTATACTACTCGTTCCTATCACAAGCTATTCTCTCGAACTCACTTGCAATATAAAAACCGTTGTTAAAGTTAGCTACGCTCTAACAAAACGAAGAAAAACAATAGTATAATCAAGAATAACGCACTAATCGAAATATAAATTAATTAAATCGAAATTTGGGTTAGGATCCCCTTAAATCCCAACAAATATTTAAAGTTAGCTACTTGAATTCATATTAGAAATACACAAAACAAAGTTTGAATGATAGAAACTAGATTAGAAATACTAGGCGTGATGAAAATTCGAGGAACGATGCACGGAAATCTTAAATTCTTCACTCCAGGCGCTTTTTCTCCTTCCTCAAGCTTTTTCAATGCTGAATAATGTCTGCCTCTCCCAAAAAACGTCCAAAGATCCTTTTCATATCACCCACATCCCTAGATTAAGGTAAGGAATCGGCAAGGAACATTTTCCAAAAATAGGTGGCGCTCGGGCGGTAGAGAATTACCGCTCGAGCGCCACACCTTCTGTAAATTGTTTGGGGAATGCGTTGCTCACGCTCGAGCGGTAGAAAATTACCGCCCGAGCGCCGAGTCCTCTGTAAAATTGCAGCTCGTATCACCTCTCGCACCCGAGCGGTACAATTTCACCGCTCGGGCGCCGCATCTTCTCCCATTTTTTTCCTTTTGCACCTTTTGCTCCGATTTTGGTTTTCCGATCATTTTTACCTACAAATTTGTCACGCACAAGTGAGAAATGATCAAATGCATATGCCTACTCTAAAACGAACAAAATGTAAATGAAATGTACGCATGCACAATGCAAACACACACAAACTAATGCAATAAAACACGTAAAAACCACATCTATCAACCCCCTCATACTATCCTTTTGCTTGCCCTCAAGCAAAATAGGTTACACACCACAACCAAGACATGAAACAAAACACAAAGTAAAAAGATTAAAAACAACTACGATGGCAAAACAGCAAACTGACATCTCGTGCCTCAACGGGTATTTGAACTACATCCAATTAGTCCACTCACAGCACAAATTAGCCCCCATTTCAAAACACTACACATTTTTATTTTTCAGAAGATGTGGTCGTGTGTGTGTCTTGGATTTTACTAGATTGTGCTTCAACAATTCAACGCAAGTTTCTATCTCCTGATTTCTGTTTCTATTCGGGACCAACCAGTAAACACAAAAAGTGGTAGTGTTTCATAGTTGAACAACAACATTTATGGAGTTGATAGCCAGAAGTGCTCAAGTGGTTCAGATAGCTCGGGAGTACGTAGATCATTTTCACTACGCGTTTGTCAGAAATTTTATCTGACATTCCTCAACACCTTACATCTCCTTCTTTATAAACTTGGGATCGAATTTCATCCCTTTTTAGCTCCCCCACACCTTACATCTCCAAATTTTTTTCTTTTTTTTCATTTAGCGCATAGTTTTCTCATGCGTACTTTCTAGGCTTGGAATATAGGGTATGTTTATTTATCTGGCCTAGGGAAGAAATTGGTCCTATGCACGATGGGGATGAAGGTTATTTGAGATATACTTTTGATTTTCTACTAGAGTTCATGCCACTGGTCAGTCACTTATTTCAACAGAAATTCAATCAAGTTTTACTCACATCTCATGTTTTTTCGGTTCCCTCACAGATTATTTTGAACTCCACTGTCATTCACACCACTAGCAAACTCAACTGTCATTCACACAACTAGCAAAATCCACTACATGTGCATAGAAAATTTCAATTCTCCTGGGGATTCCTAACGAGTGATAAGACAAAGTGACATACAGTTCATCTAGCCCGAAATCATCATTGGATTCCAATTTACTTGTTTCACCATCAACTGACAAGACAAATACGAACGACAACACAACGAACCGACCCCCTCATACTAAAGGTGTGCCATGTCCCCATTGCACAAAAAAACAAAACACAAAAGTGCACACACGAATGCAAACACAGAATAAAATAACAAACGACACGCTAGATTGAAATAATGGTACGAGATAATGACATAAAGCAGTAAAAGAAACTAAAAAAAGAAAAAAAACGCGAGGAAAGGGAAAACAGTGAACTCCCCTGATCAAGGCTCCTCCTCATCGTGCTCCGGTGGTGGAACTCCAGCGGCATCCCCTTGCGGAAGATAGTCATACTGAAACTGATAAGGAGGAATGAACGGCGGATGTGGTGGTATTGTCCCTGGGTCCATGCCCTCTTGGATGAGCATGGTGCGCATCAAGGAGTCGAGATGGGTAAATTGTGCTTGGAAGTTGGCGTTGACCTGATCCTGGAGAGCCATGAAGGCAAGACTCTCGTCCATTTTGTCATTCTGAGTGCGCCTGTGGGGTCGTGGGCTACGAGGGACGACGGTGCTTGATCCACCTGCCTCCTCCTCTTGAGTGGGGAAATCTACGTGTCGTTTTGCTTTCTTCCGTTATAATTCATCTACACAAATAGCCTTCATCGGCTGCAACCACTCCTCATCATCACGTAATATCACTCCCACCCTCGCACACAATTCAGAGATGATGGTGGGGAAGAAAAGACCGACATAACTATTGTGAGCGCTCAACATGATCTGAAAATTTATAAGTTTGCCCACATTTATGTTGTATCTAGCAATCAAAGCAAACAGGAGCACAGCCCGTTCTTTTTGCACCTCGCTCTTGTGCGAGACCGGCATCATCCTTCGGGCCACAAACAGATACCAAAGGGCAATTCCCGCTTTCAAATACTTCTCGTCAAAGCAGTTTGGGGGTTCGCCCAACGGTTTCCACATCGCACCCGGATGGCATAGTTCTGCGAGAATCACATCATAATCAGGGTCGGCGACCAATGCCTGGAATTGAGAGTCATCCACTTCCTCCGTTTCTAATAGTGAGTTGAACGTAACAGAGTCCCACGGGACTAGTCGATCACTAACAAAGGCCCTGCCATCGTTTCCTTCCGCCGCATTCGCATAGAATTCTCGAACTACTGAAACAACTGCCGCCTTGGGTTGATTTCCAAATTGTACCCATCCACGCGGTTCCAAATCCACAAGAGGCCCTAAGTGTCTGTCCTCAAATTGTCTACGAAATCCCCTCTCGACTATAGGGTTTCTGTAAATCTTAGCATGATCGTATCTAGCCCTCGCCACCTCACTCACAAAACGATGTCGATCAAAAGACGAAGATGAAGAGGAGGAACCGGGATTACCTCGTTGTTTCTTGGGAGCCATGTGATTTTGATGGAGATGGTGGATGAGCAGAGAGATGTGAGTCTTTTTTCTCAAAGAAAATTGTTCCGCCTTTGCGTGAATTAGAGGAGGGAATGAAGTGCCTGCTCAAGAAAAACCGAAAAGGGTGAGAGGGTTTGGGAGGAAATTGCGGATTTTCATAATGAGAAAGGGGGAAGGGGATTCGCGACTTTAATTGCAGTCGCGCTCGAGCGGTAAAAAATTACCGCTCGAGCGCTGAGCTCTCTGGGAATTATTTTCAAAATAAGTGTTCACGCTCGAGTGGTAGAAAATTACCGCCCGAGCGTCAAGCTCTCTGGAAAAGTATCCCCACAAATTTTTTTTTTATTTTTTTTATTTTTAATTAAAGTACTAAGAACATAAATAAAAAATACGAATTAATTGCAAGATAAGGGAACGAGAAGTAGTTCTCAATTTATAGTCGAGACCTGGACTGTCGGTCAGTTTCATTTCGGATTGTTTTGGAACCGGGTGATTCCAAGTTGTGGCTCAATTATGCCACCCATGTAGTGCTTCAGTCGCTGGGCATTGACCGTAAATGTCCCATCTTTCCCATCGTGCAGTTCCACGGCTCCCGACGGGTATACTTTAGAAATCACGAATGGTCCAGACCATCGTGACTTCAATTTTCCAGAAAACAGTCGCAACCGGAAGTTTTAGAGTAGGACATTGTCACCTTCCTTGAATTCCCTCTCGATGATCCGCTTGTCATGGGCCTTCTTCGTCTTCTCCTTATATGACAGTGCAAGATCATATGCCAGGTTCCGGAATTCCTCTAACTGATCCAGTTGCAGCAGACGTCGTTCACCTGCGTCAGTAAAATTAAAGTTCAATGCTTTTGTGGCCCAGTATGCTCGATGCACCAACTCTACAGGTAAATGACATGCTTTACCAAACAACAACCTATATGGTGTAGTGCCTATAGGTGATTTAAAAGCAGTCCTATATGCCCAAAGAGCATCATCTAATCTCACTGACCAGTCTTTCCGACTGACACCTACACCTTTCTCCAAAATCCGCTTTATCTCTCGGTTCGACACTTCCACTTGACCCCTCGTTTGGGGGTGATATGGGGTAGAGATCTTGTGTGTGACACCGTATTTACTCAAGAATTTTTCAAATAATTTATTGCAAAAATGGGTGTCACCATCACTAATGATTGCTCTTGGTGTCCCAAACCTGTTAAAAATATTTTTCTTTAAAAATTTCAGGACAACTTGAGCATCATTAGTGGCATACGCTTCTGCCTCTACCCACTTAGATACATAATCAACCACAACCAAGATTTAATTTTTCGTGAACGAACTGGGAAACGGTCCCATGAAATCTATCCCCCAACCATCAAAAACCTCACACTCAAGAATATTATTTAATGGCATTTCATGATGGTTAGAGATGTTACCTGACCGCTGGCATTTATCACAGGTTAGCGCATAAGCACGAGCATCTTTGAAGAGGGTTGGCCAATAAAAGCCACATTCAAGTACCTTAGATGCCGTCCTTGTTGGTCCAAAATGACCACCTACCTCACGGTCATGGCAATGGTTGAGGATTTGCCAAAACTCCTCCTCTGCAACACACCTTCTTATCATGGAATCTGCACAAATCTTAAACAAAAATGGTTCCTCCCAAAAATAGTATTTCACATCAGAGAAGAATTTCTTTCGTTGGTGAAACGATAGATTTGGTGGTGGTGTGCCTGTGACAAGAAAGTTAGCGAAATTTGCATACCAAGGACAATGTCTCACCTCAAATAGCTGCTCATCAGGAAACCAATCATGTATAGCTTGATCTACACAATCATCACTAATCAGCTCTAACCTGGACAAGTGATCCGTTACCACATTCTCGACACCTTTTTTATCTTTTATTTGTAAATCAAATTCTTCCAATAATAAGATCCACCGAAGTAAGCGTGGCTTTGCATCTTTTTTAGCAAGTAAATATTTCAATGCCGAGTGATCTGTGTAAACAATTACTTTGGACAAAACAAGGTATGAATGAAATTTGTCAAGTGCAAATACTACTGCAAGTAATTCCTTTTCAGTTGTTGCATAATTCAATTGAGCTTCGTCAAGGGTCTTACTTGCGTAGTAAATTGTATGAAATACCTTGTTTTGATGCTGGCCCAGCACAGCCCCCACCGCCGTATCACTGGCATCACACATGACCTCGAAGGGTAAATCCCAATCTGGTGCCACCAAGACAGGGGCTGTCACCAATCGCTCCTTCAACTCTTCATATGCCTGTACACAGTCAGAATTAAAATCAAAAGGCACATCTTTCATAAGTAAGGAAGAAATGGGTTTTGCAATTTTAGAGAAATCTCTGATAAAACGTCGATAGAAACCGGCATGTCCTAGAAAACTTCTAACTCTCTTCATGGATGTCGGAGGTGGTAGGTTCTTGATAACTTCCACTTTTGCCTTATCCACCTCTATTCCATTCTCCGAAATCTTGTGCCCTAGGACAATTCGCTCCTGTACCATGAAGTGGCACTTCTCCCAATTAAGTACCAAGTTTGTCTCCTCGCACCTTCTCAACACGGATCTCAAATTATTCAAACACTCATCAAACGTTGCACCAAAGATAGAAAAGTCATCCATAAATATTTCAAGAAAGGTCTCAATCATATCATGGAATATAGCAGTCATGCAGCGCTAAAATGTAGCATGTGCATTACAAATACCAAAAGGCATACGGTGAAAAGCAAAAGTTCCATAAGGACAAGTGAAAGTGGTTTTCTCTTGGTCCTCAGGTGCAATAGTGATTTGATTATACACCGAATACCCATCTAGAAAACAATAAAATTCATGCCCCGCTAATCTTTCCTACATTTGATCAATAAAGGGAAGGGGAAAATGGTTCTTACGGGTGGCATCATTCAACTTCCTATAGTCGATACACACTCTCCACCCCGTAACAGTTCTCGTGGGAATAAGTTCATTCTTTTCATTAGTGATCACCGTAATCCCACCTTTCTTTGGCACGCATTGACAGGACTTACCCAAGCACTATCTGAAATAGGATAGATAATGCCTGAATCGAGAAGCTTAATAGTTTCAGCCTTCACTACCTCTTGCATCTTTGGATTTAGTCGTCTTTGAGGTTGAACGAGAGTTGAGTACTTTTCTTCCATCAAGATTTTATGCATGCATATTGATGGACTGATTCCCTTGATGTATGCCACCTTCCAGGCGAATGCCTTTTTGTGCTCTTTGAGAACTTGCAACAATTTTTTCTCCATAGCATCTGTCAAAACAGCAGAAATAATGACAGGCAAAATATTATTTTCACCTAGGTATACGTACTTTAAGTGCGGAGGTAAGGGTTTGAGTTCAAGCATCGGTGGTTCTTCGATGCTTGACTTTGGAGGGATCAAATCTCTGCGCTCTCCTAGATCTTCCAGTCTCATCCTCATCGGCCTTCTCCATAGATGATTGGCATTAAAGTATGCCACTATTTCAGCTTTTTCTGCATCCAAGTCGTCATCCTCCAATTCAGTTGTGAGGGTGGCTTCCAAAGGGTCCCTAAGAGCATCCTGCACATAGTTAGACACGAGAACATCAACAGCATCAATTCTATAACAATTATCAGAGTGCAGTGTGTGCTTAAGTGCATTAAAAACAACAAAAGTGATCTCTTCCTCGCCCACTCTCAATCTCAACTTCCCTTCTTGAACATCCATCAGGGCCTTGCCAGTCGCAAGGAAAGGTCTCCCAAAAGTTAAAGGCATCTCCCTATCCTCCTCCATGTCGAGCACCACGAAATCTGCACGGAAAATGAATTTATCCACTTTTACTAGAACATCCTCAATAACTCCCCGTGGTACTTGACACATCTGTCTGCCAGCTGCAAAGACATCATGGTTGGCTTAGGCTCTCCTAATCCGAGTTTCCTGAATACAGATAAAGGAATAAGATTAATACTTGCACCAAGATCACACAAAGCTTTGTGAAAAACAACATCCCCAATCATGCAAGGAATAGAAAAACTCCCTAGGTCTTTTAGTTTCGGTGGTATCTTGTTTTGTACCAACGCAGAGCAGTTTTCAATCAAGTTTATCATCATATGATCTTCCAGCTTCCTCTTGTTAGCTAAGATGTCTTTCAGAAATTTAGCGTAGCTTGGCATTTGCAACAGAGCATCAGCAAATGGAATATTGATGTTCAACTTTTTGAAAACCTCTAAGAACTTACCGAATTGCGCATCTAATTTCGCCTTTTTTAATTTTGCATGGAAAGGTGGGGGAATTGCAATTGTTGATTGTGTAGTGGGTGTGGGTGTAGGTTTAGAAGACTTACCTGTGGATATGTCAGTCGCTCCCTTTCTTTGATCTTCTTTTTCTTTCTCTTCTTGTTCAAGCACTTTTTCGCTCCTCAACTCTATGGCTTTCACTTGCTCTTTCGAGTTAGTTTCCGTGTTGCTTGGCAAGGTGCCTGGTTCTCTGCTCGTGATCATTTTAGCCAACTGACCTATCTGATTCTCCAAGCCCTTTATCGATGCATCCTTATTTTGAAGTCTAATCTCGGTGGCTGAAATGAACTTAGACAACATCTGCTCTAAACTAGATTTCTCATCTCGAGGCTCATGTCGATACATCGGTTGCTTATTATAATGTTGTCCTCTTTGTGGTTGAGTCTGACTGCCTTGACCGCCCCATGAGAAGTTGGGGTGTTGTCTCTATCCAGGATTGTATGTATTTGAATAAGGATCATTCCTTGGACGGTTTTGAATCCCCACTTGATTTACCGGTGCCTCCTCATTCACATAGAACACACCACTGTCTTGACAGTCCTTAACATAGTGTTCTCCTCCGCATTTTTCACAAAATATCTCTTGCAGGCGCATCGCTGTTCCGTTTACGTTCATGCTGTCTATTTTCCTGTTGAGTGCTTCTAATTGTGCAGTGACAACATAAAAGTCAGTTACAAGGTGAACTCTTGCACTCATCCTCTCATTGTTTCTCTCAAATTGAGGGTGATAGCTGCTAGCAGCCATCTCCTCTAGTAACTCATACCCCTCTTTGGCCGTTTTCCTCAACAGATTTCCGCAGGCCGCAGCATCTATCATGGTTCGGTTAGATGAAATTAAACCATAGTAAAAAGTTTGGACAACTAACCCAAGAGGCAACTCATGATGTGGGCATCTTCGCAATAAGTCTTTGTAGTGCTCCCAAGCCTCGTAGAGTGACTCCTACTCAAATTGAGAGAAGGTGGTTATATCTGCTCGCAGCTTCATGGTTTTTGATGGAGGAAAGTATTTCAAGAGGAATGCCTTAGCCATGTCTTCCCAAGTTGTGATTGACCCTACAGGCAAATAATTCAACCAAGACTTAGATTTATCACGCAAAGAGAACGGAAATAAACGTAGCCTAACATCATCATCTGAAACTCCATTAAATTTAAAAGTATCGCAAATTTCTAAGAAGTCGGCTACGTGAGTGTTCGGATCGTCCAGCGCATTCCCCCCGAATTGGACAATGTTCTAAATCATTTGAATTATGGCTGGCTTGATCTCAAACTGGTTTGCCCTGACAGTTGGTCGCACTATGCTTGGACGTGCTCCATCAAGCGACGGTTGCGCATACTCCAGCATGGGTATGCGCCTTGGCTCTTCGACCCTTAGATCTTCGTGATGCTCTTCCTCACATTCGTTTCTGTTCATTATGTCTCTAAGCCTCTGTTGTTGTCGTCTTCTGCGTAAGGTTCTTTCAATTTCGGGATCGAATATCTCTAGTTCAGACTCTAGAGACCTTGGCATGCACAAGCGAGATACCTGCGAAGAAATCGAAGGTGTCAACCAAAAATAAAATATAGAATGCTAAAGTAAATAATTGAGAATAAAATTGTAGATTAACAGTCCCCGGCAACGGCGCCAAAAACATGATCGAGCAAAACTTGCACTGTGGAATCCTTAATAAAATTATAGTTTTGTATGCTCAATTTTAATCACAAGTGCACGATGTCAAGTAATAGTATAATGTACGTGAGTACGAGTATCGTTCCACTGAAGACTGTATTTGACAATTATTATTTCAGTTATTAAATCTTTAGCGACGAAAATTGATTGATTGCTTATTAATACTATGCTTAAATAAATATGCAAATAAACTAATTCAAGAATTGAATAATAAGAATTTATATCTAGAGTGGTTGATTAAAATTCAATGAAAAATTGATTTGTTGGGAATATCGGTTCACCTACCCCTCGTTAATGAATTAATTTGTTCGCTAGTGATTTATCCTTCCGACAGGATTTCCTATTTCATTGAACACACTCTCTCGAGCTATGCCAAACTAATTCTACTTAGTGAAGTAATTAAATGTCTTTAATTATTTATAAAAAATGAATCGCATGTTGATCTATGAAATCCCCTAGTTTTCGACCCTTAAGACTATGACTATCGGCACGCATCCAATTTCATATATCTATGCAAATTGTAGATCCACGGATTATACTACTCGTTCCTATCACAAGCTATTCTCTCGAACTCACTTGCAATATAAAAACAATTGTTAAAGTTAGCTACGATCTAACAACACGAAGAAAAACAATAGTATAATCAAGAATAACGCACTAATCAAAATATAAATTAATTAAATCGAAATTTGGGGTAGGATCCCCTTAAATCCCAACAAATATTTAAATTTAGCTACTTGAATACATATTAGAAATACACAAAACAAAGTTTGAATGATAGAAATTAGATTAGAAATACTAGGCGTGACGAAAATTCGAGGAACGATGCCCGGAAATCTTAAATTCTTCACTCCAGGCGCTTTTTCTCCTTCCTCAAGCTTTTTCAATGCTGAATAATGTCTGCCTGTCCCAAAAAACGTCCAAAGATCCTTTTCATATCACCCACATCCCTAGATTAAGGTAAGGAATCGGCAAGGAACATTTTCCAAAAATAGGTGGCGCTCGGGCGGTAGAGAATTACCGCTCGAGCGCCACACCTTCTGTAAATTGTACCGCCCGAGCGCCGAGTCCTCTGTAACATTGCAGCTCGTATCACCTCTCGCACCCGAGCGGTACAATTTCACCGCTCGGGCGCCGCATCTTCTGCCCATTTTTTTCGTTTTGCACCTTTTGCTCCGATTTCTGTTTTCCTGTCATTTTACCTACAAATTTGTCACGCACAAGTGAGAAATGATCAAATGCATATGCCTACTCTAAAACGAACAAAATGTAAATGAAATGTATGCATGCACAATGCAAACACACACAAACTAATGCAATAAAACACGTAAAAACCACATCTATCAACGGGCACTAGGCGCCGCCATGGAAATACGATCGTCAGGCTCCCTCTGAGCCTTTTCCTGTAAACGGGCTCTCTCTGGGGCCTTCTCCCTCGCGATATTCCCATAAAATTGTTAGTCCACTGTTCTTTCTTATAACGGATCTCCCACATATCCTCTATCCTTTTGTCACAGTCAATTCACATCCTTCAAAATATTTTTCATTTTTCCTCTTTCTTTTTTAAATCATAAAATATCATGACTTTCCAAAAATAGCATTTTAATAGTAAAAATTGCACAGTTTACCATTAATCATAAAATATCATATTTTCATCAAAATAATCATAATATATGATTTAACATGTGTTATGACCCCTTCGGGACTTTGCCAAGCCTTTTGGTACTACCTAGGTGTAAAATGATTGTTTTGCCCCTAAACGTAAAATTTCTCGTTTTTGACTTTTTTCTTACTTTTAAGCTTAAATTAAATTTTAAATATTTTTATTTGACGTAAATTTGAGGATTTCGATTTAATTCTTCAATTAAAATTCGTGAAGTGTTTTATTCCTTAATTAATTCAAACTTTAATATTTTCTTTCCAAATTTTAAACATAGACTTTTTATACCTAAAATACCCTCGTGAACCTTAAACCGACCCCCATGGACCGTGGTTTGAACTTTTTCTTCTTCCTAGCCATAATTCGAACCACAAGACAACCCTCAATTTTCTGGGACCATGGTCGAGCCACCTCGAGTCATTACCTGACCAGACCTCCTAGGGACACAACCGAACCCCCCTGAACCACGCATGAGCCCCTAGCCCACGCGAGAAGCCCCTGCGTACATGAACAAACCGTGAGAGTTCCCTCACGTTATGCTCGAGCCATTTTTGAGCCGGCCTGCACCAGCCCCTGACCCAACCCCTAGCCATCCTCCCTAGATCTTATTGGACCGATCTTGAACCACCCTGACCTAGCCGCGAGCCCCCTTGACTGCTGCTTCCCACACGCGTGCATGGGAAAATCCTTGCACGCGTGGGCTCTTCCCATACCGGCTACACAAGAGTCCTTTCCTACCATCTAACTATGACCAGTATGACCCCTTCTCCGGCCCAGTTCGAGCCTCAAGTTCCATTTCCCCTTAACCGAGCTCTTACAAATCAAGATTCCCGGGTAAAATCGAGCTCGTCTCGTAAAATAATTCGAATTCTACTATTTTTAGAAAAATTTATTCATTTTTATATTATATTAAGAAGCCTTAAAAATATTTATTTTTATCTCCTTCGTCCCCGGTCTCTTTTCCCCCAGCCTATTATCGAATATTCGGATAAAATACTTCAATTTTATGAAATCATATCAGATAATCATGCAATTATACCTTTAATCATATAATATACATCAAGTAAGCATTTAAAATCAATTAAATAAAACAATTATGAGATTTAATTCATTTTCATTCATTTACGTGGACTGATTTTTCGGACTTTACAAATCTCCCCCCTAAATAGAATGTCCTCGAAATTCGTCTTGTCTTGATGATTGAAAAGCTTATGCTCTTTATTCACCTCATGCTTAACCCATTTAGTTTAAATTTTTCTCTTCATTTCGGTTCTTAAAATCTCGAAAATTGTATTTATATCCCAATAAATTTTCAATGTCATCTCTTAAATCCAGCACCGGTAAAGTATCCAACATATTCTCCTCTAAGTTCTTCATTATCCCAATCAATTCCAATAACCAATTCAACATTTCATGTAATGAAAGCAATGTAAAAATGTTAAATAACTAGGTTACCAGCAATCAAGGTTGTGTCGGCTCTGCTTCAGCCTCCTCAGCGTGCATCACATAGACTTTTCCAGTCGTGGGTTGCTTGAGCTTTGGTCAATCCCAAGCCTTATGCCCCATTTCCCCGCACGTGAAGCACTTGTAAGTGCCCCACATGCACTTGCCATAATGTTGATGATTGCACTCTTTGGAAAGCGGTTTCTCAGCAGTCTTCGGGACGTTTTTACTAGGTGGTTGTAATTGTGTTTCGGTGGTTCCGATTTCCTAGGTGGTCCCATAAATGGCTTCTCATTATGCTGACTAGCTTGCTAATTATCTTGATGGGCAAGATTCCTCTTACACTGCATTTCCAAATCAATATCCTTGAGTGACTGCTCGGCTTTAAAGGCTTTGGCAACGGCAGTAGTATAATCAGCAGGATAAAGGAGCATCACATCGCGATGGATCATGGGCCTCAATCCATCAAGGGAGTGTCGTAATTTCTCCACCACATCATTCGCAATCAAGGGCACAAAATGACAGCCCCTATCAAACTTCTGCACAAACTCAGCAACGGAAAAGTCCCCCTGGCGGAGACTCATAAACTTCCTCTTCAGCCTTGAACGAACGTTAGAATTGAAATATTTATCGTAGAATACCCTCTTGAAGTACTCCCAAGTCAGTGTCGCTAAGTTCACCCCTCGCTCCGTTCCCTCCCACCATAAGAAAGCGTCTCCCTTCAGTAGGTAAATGGTACAATGAACTTGGTCAGCGTCCGTCATATCCATATAACGAAAAATAACCTCCAAAGATTGAATCCATCCCTCAGCAACATATGGGTCAGTAGTTCCATGAAAATCCTTGGGGTTCATCCTCCTATATCGCTCATATGCAGCCTCCACTCGAACCCTCGCACAATTTTCCTACGTGATGCTCTAGTAAACGAGCCATACCAGCTAGTACACGGGCAGTAGCTAGCATCCTGATTAGGCAGAGGCTGTGGAATCTCTTCCTCATGTCTATCCTCATCATTACTACGTAAAATCCATTTAAGAGGCATCTCTGTATACACCGTCCAAACCACGTAACCAGCATGCATTTAATTTTTAAAATATCATGCACCTAACTTCTATATCATGTATCAAGTAAGCATTTAAAGAATTTTAGCATATAAAATATAAATCAGTAAAAACTCACATACTTGAAGCGTGACTTCTTGAGCTTCTCGGAGTAGCAGTACACAACCCTTTGGGGATCCTTGGCTCTGATACCAACTGAAACGTCCTATACTAATTTTTTTTAATATAAAGCATAAACTCGAAAATTAACAATTAAAACCACTTAACCTTTCCATAAATCAAAATAATTTAACATTTAAAATATCAAGTGCATAAAAATCCATAAATCGTCAACTAACCAAAAATCATACGTCGATATTTAAAAAGATCAACTAACATAAACATAAAGCGTAAAAATCTCTAATAAATTCGTTAACAAAAATCCTTTAAATCTTTTATTTATCAAGCTAATGCGGAAAATAAATGCTCCTCGTGAGTGTACTGTCGGACTCAATCCACTCAAGTGTCAGTGTCTCCCTCAATATCATCAACTCCCGCAACATTCAAACCTAGTGAGTCATTAGACTCAGCACGTTCTAAACATGAGTAGCAAATAATACATATGCAATCACAAGCATTAAAATTTATACTTTTACTTAAAATAAATTTTAAGCATAAATAAATCGTAAATCATAAAATCATATAATCGCAAAGCTTCGCATCATTTATCATTTTTGGTGAAGTTTGATCCTCGAAAGTGACTAGCCTTTTATCCTCTGGTCGACTAATCAGTCTTAGCTCACCGTTGCGCATGGGGATGGGCACTAGGCACCCCATGGAAATACGATCGTCGGGCTCCCTCTGGGGCCTTCTCCTTCACGATATTCTCATAAAATTGTAAGTTCACCGTTCCTTCTTAAAACGGATCCCCAACATATCCTTTATCTTTTTGTCATAGTCAATTCTTATCCTTCAAAATATTTTTCCTTTTTTCTTTTTCTTTTTTAAATCATAAAATATAATGATTTTCCAAAAATAACATTTTAACATTACAAATTGCACAGCTTTACCATAAAACATAAAATATCATATTTTCAGTAAAATCATTATAATATATCATTTAACATGCGTTATGACCCCTTCGGGACTCAGCCAAGCCTTTTGGTACTACTCAGGTGTAAAATGACTATTTTGCCCATAAACGTAAAATTTCTCGTTTTTGACTTTTTTCTTACTTTTATTGACTCTAGAACATCCCAAATAATTATTTAAGCTTAAATTAAATTTTAGATATTTTTGTTTGACGTAAATTTGAGGATTTTGATTTAATTCTTTAATTACTAATTCTTGAAGCCTTTTATTCCCGAATTAATTCAAACATTAATATTTTCTTTCCAAATTTTAAATATAGAATTTTTACACCTAAAATACCCTCGTGAACCTTGAACCGACCCACGTGACCATGGTTTGATCTTTTCTTCTTCCTAGCCATAATTCGAACGACAAGCTAACCCACGGAGCCAACCCTCAATTTTCTTGGACCATGGTCGAGCCACCTCAAGCAATCACCTGACAAGACCTCATAGAGACCCAACCGAACCCTCCTGAACCATGCATGAGACCCCAGCCCACGTGAGAAGCCCATGCGTACAAGAACAAGTCGCGCGAGTTCCCTCACGTTATGCTCGAACCACCGTCGAGCCGGCCTGCACCAGCCCCTAATGCAACCCCTATCCATCCTCCCTAGACCTAATGGACCGACCCTAGACCACCCTGACCTAGCCACGATCCCCCTTGGCTGCTGTTACCCCTACCCGTGCATGGGAAGAGTCCTTGCAAGTGTGGGCTCTTCCTATACTGGCTGCACAACAGTCCTAGCCATGCTAGGACTTTTCCTACCCTCCAACCATGACCAGTATGACCCTTTTCTTGAGCCCAGGTCGAGCTGCAAATTCCCTTTCCCCTTATTCGAGCCCTTACTAGTCAAGATGTCTTGAAAACCCTAGGACTCTCCCTTAATTAGCCAGGCTCGACTCCAACCATCATTCCCATCTTGAATCATCCATGCTATATTCATAAAACACCCTATGTTGGCAGCGTACTCGTTGGAAATCATATCACGTTCATATATACGTAAAAATCTTTAAAACTGTGAAAATAATTGTCAAAACGATAAGCAATTCGAACTCAAATATTTTTCATGCAAAAATACATAGAACATGCATATAGTAGTTTGAATGATACATCAAAAGGTTTAGAAAACGTACCTTTGCGTTTTAAAACGCTCGAATACGCGATCGTCGGCGAGGGGCACGAGAAGGGACGAACGGGTGACGAAGAGCCCTAGCTTTTCCTCCTTGAAGATTTCGAATATTGGTGTGTGTTGTGTGTGTAATTTAGGCTACTGAATGGTGTGCGAAATACCTAGCTCTTTATTTTTTATATATTTTAATTTGGATGATAATGGGTTTGGATTTTGGACTTTAAAGTATAAGAGCAATTGGGCCTATTCAAATTAGTTAAATTGGGTCCAATAACTCTTATTAAATTTTAAAAAAAAGTTTTTAAAAATTAGTTTCCAAAAATAATATTTTTGAACTTTTAAAAACTCCTCGTTTGCCCAAAATCGGATTCTTGAGTAAAATTGAGCTCGTCTCGTAAAATAATTTGAACTCTATCATTTTTAATCATATTAAAAATCTTTGAAAATATTTAATGAAAAATATTTATTTTTATCTCTGTCGTCCTCGGTCTTTTTTTCCCAGCCTATTATCGAATATTCGGATAAAATCCTTCAATTTCATGAAATCATACCATATAATCATTTAATCATGCAATCATTCCTTTAATCATATAATATGCATCATGTAAGCATTTAAAATCAATTAAATATAATTTGCATGTATGCGGTTTACGTGGACTGATTTTTCGAGCGTTACAAAAAGCATGGGAAATTCGAAACTCACCATGTGTAAAAACCCTCCAACGATTGAATAACATATTTGCAGTTATCAAATCTTACACATGCAATAAATCTCTAAGTCTACTATTTTAAAAGAAACTCAACTACACTACCAAAATCTGTTAAACTAGCCACATAATAAGAACTTATAAACATTTTAAAATACTAATTAACCCATGTCTCAAAAATCATATTATGCGGAAGAAACGCAAGGTCCTCGGGTTTTCACATGCACCCCCAGCCCAGCCTACTCAATCTTCAGCACCCCTAGTCTCCTCATCCACATGATCACCTACATCAATCACACTTAGTGAGTCTAAAGACTCAACACACCTGAACTGTTATAACAAGCACTTATACAAATCATGCAACAGTGAAAAGTACTCTAATTAAAATAAGTTTCATGATATTCAAAAACATGAACATAAACATAAACATATTCATATCAAATCATGTCACATCGTGTCATCGTATACATAATTATTTTTCTTTTATTGAATTCAAATCATTAGTTATGACTTTCGTATCCTCTATCCACTGAGCTTTGGCCTTACATGTTCGTGTTCATATTATATCATCACTCGTAAAGTTCATGCATATACATACATTTTTTTAAAACCAAACATGCAACGTATTTTTCAACATTTTCATTAAAGTTCATATTCATACTCAATGTAAAAATTTTAAATACGCATTTTTAGTTATCAGGGCACTGCAAGGACTGTTAACATAACTCGGGTGAAAAATGACCATTTTGCGCCTGAAAACCCTAATTGACCATTTTATCCCTAGACCTTAAAATTTCAATCCGAATCCAACCAAACTTATCAAAACACCTTAAAACATATTTTAAATCATTTCTTAGACGTAAACTCAACCCCATGCATTAAATTATATAGTTCGTTTTAAAACTTGGACCGAGGTCTCGGATTTAATCCTAATTAATCCGAAACTCAACCAAACTTTCCTATACTTAAATCATAACTTAACCACACATGATCAGCGCTTAAACAACCTAATTCAGACAACCTAAGACCTTTGAAAGCCCTTGAACAGTTGCTGGAAAATTCTGCACAAGAATAATCAAACCCTAGAGCACCCTTGGCTTCAAGTATCCGATCCTAGCTCAAGGCCCAATGGACCAGCCCCTAACCGAATATCCTGGGACAAAGACCCAACCATGAGCCCCCTCTTGGACTGACATAACCCATGACTACAGCCCCTGCACTCCGGACCGCCCAACTCGCTCACCCGCGACATATCTCAACCCAACAGATCGGTCAACACCAAGCCCTACGACCGGCGGCCCGTCGACCATCCCAAGCCTCAACTCAGACACACCAAGATCTAAACTATGGCCCAGACCGATTCCATGCATGCTGTCCACAGCCTTCATCCGATCTAGCCACCATAAGCACCAAAACAAGAGAACACGATCGACCCCTACACATCCTCGATCCAACTATGGTATCAACACTTATAACTCCTATAAACCATCTGTAAATTGTCCCTTATACACCAAAACCTAGCAGCCACCTCAACCATGTCAAGAACGTAAGAAGTAAGGCAAAGAACACTATATTTTTCATTTAAAAACCATATAAAACCGATTCATAATGGAATAACTATTAATTATCATCCAAATTGGTTCAATATACATAGCATGATGTGATCGATGAGAAGGAGGAGGTATAGAGCATGCCTTTGTGTTGAAATGTTCAAAAATTTCAACTAACGGAGCAAGGGACGAATACCGGAGGGACGGGATAAAGCTCCTACCAAAATTTCCTTGCGAAAATGCAAAAAATCTATTGTTGTTATTGATAGGGATGCGGCCAAGAGGGTGTGGGGAAGGGGCTAGGGTTTGGAGTGTTTTAAAAATACTAAAATGTGTGACTATTGGGCTTATATTTTAAAATATTAAGGTGTAGTGGTATAGGTCCAAAAGCCCATTAAAACAAGATCATTAGGCCCAATGATACGCACGTAAAATATTTCGTTTAGCTACGTTTTCGAAAATATTAACTGAACCCTCAAAAAGTCTTCTGCTTTGCTAAAAAGCGCCTACCGATTTAAAATATGACTCGACGCGTAAAAATATCTTAAAAATGCTCATTTTCGAAAATTCATATTAAATACATCATATTTTAAATAAATATAAACAATTATTTAATAAATAATTTTCCTTAATTGTCACCGTTCTCCTTTCCTCGTTCGAGCGTAAAGTACTGCTAAAATCTAGTAATTATTGAAATAAAAACATATAATCATCCCAACTCTCTCAAGAATTTCGAAGAGTCCTATGAATCTAGGACCGAGTTTGCTTTTCTTGCCAAATCTAATCACACTTTTCATTGGTGCCACTTTCACAAACACGTGGTGGCCCACTGCAAACTCTAGATCTCTTTGCTGCTTACCTGCATAACTCCTCTGTCGGATCTGCGCAGTCTTCAATATATCCCGAATCTTGAGTACTAACTCTGCAGTCTATCTGACAATGTCTTGACTCAACTCTGCTCTTACACCTACCTCATCCCAACAGATCGGTGATCTACACTTTCTCCCATAAAGTGCGTCGTATGGAGCCATACCAATAGATGTGTGATAACTGTTTTTGTATGTGAACTCCAAAAGAGGTAACTTTGGCTCCCAACTGCCCTGGAAGTCGATCACGCAAGCTTTGAGTAGATCCTCTAAGATCTGAATCACTCTCTTAGACTGACCGTCGGTCTGATGATGGAAAGCTGTACTGAATAGCAACTTGGTCTCTGTCTGACACAATGGACACTAGAATACCATGCAATCTGACTATCTCTCTAATGTACAGCTCTACGTACTGAGTTATGGTGAAAGTTTTCTTGATCGGTAGAAAGTGTGCAGATTTAGTGAGCCGATCGCCTATCACCCAAATGACATTATACCCTCCAACTGTCCTCGGTAGCCTTGTCACAAAATCCATAGTGATATTCTCCCATTTCCACTTGGGAATAGGGAGCGGTCTAAAATTTTCTGTAGGTATTTGATGCTCTGCCTTAACCTGCAGACATGTCAAGCACTCAGATACAAAACGCAAAATATTTCTTTTCATGCCCGACCACCAATACAAAGATTGCATATCCTTATACATCTCCGTACTCCCTAGGTGAATAGAGTACGTGGTACTGTGAGCTTCCTTCATAATGTCTTCTCTCAATGAATCACTACTAGGAACCCACAGTCTATCGTGATATCAGACTACACCATCCTCATCATAATACAATCTCAGACCCTTGGACTCATCCCTCAGTCTCCACTTCTGTAACTTCTCATCAGAAAACTGACCTGCTCTAATCCTGTCTCTTAGCGTCGAGTGTACTATCAGGGTAGAAATATTAGGCACATCGCCCCAAGAATTAACTGCAAGCTCAAATCTTTGAATCTCTGTCTAAAAGGTTCTCTGAGCTGAAAACTGAGCAATTATTGTAGTCTTCCTACTCAGTGCGTCGGCTACCACATTAGCCTTACCCGGATGGTAGCAAATATCACAGTCATAGTCCTTCACCAACTCTAACCATCTCCTATGTCTCATATTCAGCTCTTTCCGTGTGAAAAAACACTTCAGACTCTTGTGATCTGTAAAAATCATACACTTCTCTCGATACAGATAGTGTCTCAAAATCTTTAGAGCAAATACTACTGCTGCTAACTCGAGGTCATGAGTCAGAAAATTCTTCTCGTGGAACTTCAGCTGTCTGGATGCATAGTATATCTCTGTCAAGCTGCATCAAAACTGTGTCCAAACCAAGCTTTTAAGCATCTGTATATAGAACAAACTCTCCTTGCACTGATGGCATCGCTAGAACTGGTGCTGAAGTCAAAGATTGCTTCAGCTTCTCAAAGCTCTCTTGACATTCTGATCCCCATACAAACTCCACATTTTTCTTCGTCAGTGTGGTTAATGTTAGAGTAGGTGCACGTCGAGCCAAGTGTTGGCGGAGTGTTCACAATGAATCTCTATGTATAAACAGTCTTTATTTTAATAATATTTGAAATTATTGTTTTGGCACTTCTTTATCTGTATACCCATGCTAGTTGCATAGATAAAGTCCTTGAATATACAAATAGTAGAAAGAATATGAGATGCTCATATGATGAGTATCATGAAACTCATATTTGGAATACTGTATATTCTAAACAGTTCCTAGTCGATTCAGCCGCCGCTAAGAAGGATATAGGCCGCTCGAGTTAGAGACTAGTATCTGCGATGTGAGTACCATGTTTCATTGGTAGGGGACATTGTGATGTCCGATCATGCAGATAGGTGCTCCTGGTAGAGTGCACTGAACAACCCTCCATAAAGGACTTTCCAAGTGGTTCTCACTTATCGAGTGGAAACGTCCTAGTTTATGGTTGTACACCATTAGTCCTTATGACCCGGGACAACATTGAGACTCTATGTGCTAGCATTACACTTTGACTTGTTTACCGACTCTCATGGGGTCATCAGGTGGCAAGGTTGGGTGTTTTGTCGAAACATATAGGAGTCGATGCATTGTAGTCGGGGATTCACCGCTTACCTACGGGTATGGATATCCTATGTGTTTTTCATGTATATGTAGTTTGAAATCTCTGATCAGAGTATGGTGGTAATTATGAAAGGGGTTTCATAGATTACACCATCGATGCAACTACGACATGACACATAGTATCGATTCATTGACAACTCTCGATATACCAATGGTTGTCGAATCGGTCGGGATATATGAGTTGAAGGGACCGTACTGTACGCTAACCATAATTGAATGGTTCTTGCAGGCACTATCATTTGATACCTAGGGAATCATGTAAGCGATGCTGCTAGGCGTTTAACATGATTGGTTGGGTACTATCAGACTTGAGTTCTGACGTTCTTATTATCAAGGAGTTGATAAGTAAGAATGGAGCAATTGGGGTATGCTCGTATAAGGACATGTTTAGTCCGAATCACATGAAGATGTGAACCCACGGCTAGTTGTATCAATGAACCATTGAGGGCCACACAAGTGCTAGCTTTCTAGATCCCGTTGAGAAGTAAAATAGTTCAATGTGTTGAACGGCTTATAAATGAGTTTATAGGCGTAAGGAAAAATAGAAGTATGACTTCTATGAGAGAAATGTAAATTTTAATTTATGGAAGTGTTCCTAAATTAAAAGTTGGTCAAGTGAATAATGTATTTGAAAATTGTGATTTTCATAAACATTATTATGGACTAAATTAAATTAATTCAAATGTTGAATTAATTAAACACTAGTGGACCTAGTAGAGTCCAAATAATTAAATTAATTCAAGTGTTGAATTAATTAAATATTATTGGGCCTTGAAGAGCCCAATTGGAAATAATTATTTAACTAGTGGACTTGAGTAAATTCAAGTAATGTTTAATTAGTCTCAAATATGTTTGAGATAATTAAATTAAGTCCATGGATTTTTAATTGTTAAAAACCAAATAAGATTTTGCATGCATGGGAGGTGATGAGTTGGAGACTACTTTTTCAATCTCCAAAACTTGGCAAGCTACTTTTGCTTTTTGCTTTTTGCAAGTCCAAGGCAACTCATCCTCCCTCATTCTAGACATGCTTTTGGCCGAAAATTTCAATTCCATTCTCTCAAGTTTTTCTTATCTTTTCTTCTTCAAGTGTTGAGGAAGAAATATTCTTCTCCTTGAAAAATCCTCTTAATTTTCTAGTGCAAATTAAGAGGGGATTTACCTAGCAAGTGGTGGGCCTAATTTTTGAAGGAAGGAGAGCTTGTAGACTTGTCATCCATTCAAGAGCTTTGTTGTTTAACAACAAAGTTGGAGCCATCATCAACCTTAAGAGGTTGATAGGTAAAAATTCTATAAACACAATATGAATGTCATTTTGTATTTATTGTATTTACTACACATTAAATCAAGGTGGCCGAAAATTTTTTATGAAAAATAAAAATTTTAAACTTCCGTTGCGCTTCCGGTCACCGTAACGGATCCCCTTTCAGTTAAAGGTACCGCAATAGAAGAAAAACCATGAATAAACTTCTTGTAATACCCAGCTAGACCCAAGAAACTTCGGATCTCTGTCACACTCTTAGGCATTGGCCAATCCCTGACTACCTCAACCTTGCTTTGATCGACCTGGAATCCATCCTTGGAAATAATGTGGCCCAAGAATGCCACTCTGTCTAGCCAGTACTCACACTTGCTGAGCTTGGCATATAATTGTCCTCAAGTGCTGACTGTGCTCCTCCCTACTCTTCGAATAGATCAGTATGTCATCTATAATGACTGTGACGAACTGATCCAAATATGGCTGAAATACGCGATTCATTAGATCCATGAAGATCGCTGGCGCATTAGTCAACCCGAATGGCATCACCATAAACTCGTAGTGCCTGTATCGAGTCCTAAAAGCCGTCTTTCATCTTTGCAGGTGCTAGATGATAGGGTGTCTTAGAAATCGGCAATGTACCTGGCATCAGCTCAATGGAAAAGTCCAGCTCTCTGTCTGGTGGAATGCCAGAAACGTCTTTAGGAAAGACGCTTGGAAAATCTCTATTGATCTCGGCATCCTCTAGTCTCACACAGACTTGCTCAGATACTGATACAATACTCGCCAGAAATGCTTGGCAGCCTCTCTTCATAAGTTTCCTCGCACAGAAACAAGAAATGATGTGCGACATCTGCTTGTTCCTTGCTGCCTAAAAAACAAAGGACTTCCCGTTGGGCGGTCGAACAGATACTGACCTCTGCCGAAAATCTATCGAAGCTCCATTCGACGAAAGCCAGTCCATACCTAGAAAGATGTCAAACTCAGGCATCGGTAGCACAATCAGATCTGCTTGAACAGCATTCTTATGCAAACGAAGCACCAAATTCTTCAGTATCCTCAAAGTAAACATCTTATCAAAAGAAGGAATCGAAACTCCGAAACCCAAATCCATTGCCTCTGATACAATTCCCAGTCGCCTGATGAAAGTCCGGATATAAATGAATGTGTAGCTCCTGTATCTAGCAGTGCATAGGTGGCTACACCTGAAATAAATATACTTCCTGCGACAAAATAAACCTTCGAAACTGTTCAAGCCTAATACATTCAAGGAATACCATCAATAAAAACCATAATTCCCAAAAATTCTTCAATTAACCATTAAAAGTTCTAGAAATTCCACATATTAAACCACCAAAAATTTCGAAATTATCATCTCGGCCCCTATGATTCTCGATTAATCAATTTCATCCCTTAAGTTTCCGAAAATTAGCCCTTGAGTCCCTAGAAATTTCGATTTCCAAACCAAAAAGGCCCTAACATTTTCGAAAAATTTCATGTTTGGCCCTGTAATTACCGAAATCACGCAAACAGTCACTGAAATTCCAGTTTACGAAATAGTCCCTGAAGTTTTCTGCTATTTGCAGTTTAACCCTCATAATTCTTAAATTAAATCAAATCAACCCTTAAATCTATCTACTTAGAACATGAAACCTATTTTATTCAAAATTTTTGGTCAAAAAATTAATCCTACTAACCAACTTAACGTTTCATGCAATCAAGTCAATGAAATAAAAGCTAAGCAAATATGTTACCATTGATCAATGTCGAGTCTGGCTCTGCTTCCGCCTCTTCTGCATGCATGACATAGGCTTTGCGAGTAGTAGGGCCCTTATTCCATGGACAGTCTGCAGCTTTGTGGCCCTCTTCCTTGCAGATAAGACATTTGAAGGTTCCCCACATGCATTTACCGTAGTGGAATCGGTTGCATTGTTTACAGGGTTGCCTCTCTTCTGGCTTGGGTGCACCTGGAGTCTGTGGTGGTTTCTTTTGTCCAAGTTTCTTGAACTGTCTTTAGGGCTTCTGCTGCCCCAGATTCCTGGGAGGTCCTGCAAAGTGCTTCTTACTGGGCTGAGAACTCGACTAAGTCTGCTACCTCTTCTTTTGCGTCTCTACTTCAATGTCCATCAAAGCCTGCTTTGCATGAAAGGCAAACGCAGTGGCAGTATCATAACTAGCCGACCTCATCAACATAACATCCCCGGCGAATGGTGGGTCTAAGGCCATCCATGAAGTGCCTCAGCTTCTCTGATGCATCCCTAGAAATGATAGGCACAAACTGATAGCCCCGATCAAACTTCTTAATAAACTCAGCAACATTCAAGTCCCGTTGTCGGAGACTCATAAACTCTTGGGTCAGATGCCCCCTGACATCCGTTTGAACTGGTTCAAGGCGAGAGTAGCCATATTCACCCCGTGAGCAGCTCCCTCCCACTATAGCGACGCATCATCTCTCAACATATATGTAGAACATCTGACTCGGTCTATATCTCTCATGTCCAAGTATTGGAACTGCAACTCAAGTGATCGAATCCAACTCTCTACCACAACCGGGTTAGTGGTGCCACCAAACTCCTTCGGGTTGAGCCTCTTGAATTGCTCATATATGTCCACCTGGGGTCTAGGAGCCTGCTCCATCAATCGTGCAATATCCTCCAAAACTCGAGTAGCGGGATCTCCTGGTGGTGGTGATGGAAAGCCTCTGTCTCCTCATGGATTACCACTGTAAAGTCTACTACTAAAATAACACTAGAAATTTGTTTTTTTTGTAAACTAATTTCGAATTATATTCAAACACATGCATAAAATAAAAGTTTTCTATCTTGCATTTTAAAAATTCATTCAACTACGGAATAGAAAAATTTCCATTAAATAAATCAAAAACATCCTCAAATCTCTAGACAATTGTTTTAAAAGAGGTCAAATGTAAAATTCAAAATCCTGACAAATCAGTAACATGTGAAAAGATGCACAACGTAGAAAGAAGATAGTGTATCACTCCTGACTCATATACATGAAGTGCGGAAAAACGTGAGGTCTTAGGGTTAATGTTCGCACTCTCAGCTCCACCTACTCAGTCTTCGGCGCCTCCAGTCTCAACCTCATCGTACTCACCTGCATCATTCACACCTAGTGAGTCTAAAGACTCAACACACATGAATCGTTATAACAAGTATACATACATAACATGCAACAGTGAAAAGTATGGTACTTCAAATACATTTCATGATCTTAAAAGCATGAACTTAAGCATAACATGAGAAAATATAAACGAATCCATAACATATCTCATCATAACAGCATATACGTGTTCATTTTCTTTTATTGAATTCAGATTATTAGTTGTGACTTTCGTATCAGCTGTAAGTCGATGGATCCATCTACGTATAACCGCGTTACCCGACGGCGTGGACATCAGCGACAGTTTTACCCATCCACTGAGCCTTGGTCTTACATGTTGATGTTCGTGTTCGTGTTAGTCATAACCAACTCTCTTCCTTCAAAAACATGTAATCGTATTCATCACTTATTAAAATTCATGCATATACGTACATTTTCTTAAAAACCAAGCATGCAATGTATTTTCTCGTATTTTCTTAAAAATTCATATTCATGCTAAACATATGCATTTTAAACATGCAATTTCGGTTATCAGGGCACTCTCAGGCCTGCTAACTCGACCCAGGTGCAAAATGATCATCTTGCCACTAGAAACCATAATTGACCATTTTACCCTCGTACAACAAAATTTCGACCCGCAGCCAACCGAACTAATTAAAACACCTTAAAACATATTTATAACATTTCCTAGACGTAACTCGAGCCCATACACGAACTTTTATAATTGTTAAAAAAATTGGACCGAAGTCCCGGTTTTAACCCGAACTTGACCAAAATTAAACCATAGTTTAAAGACTTCTAATCAAACCCTGTATGACTCAATTTAACCATCACTAATCTCGATCATAACGACATATCAATACCTAAACGAGACAATAGCGCTAAAACTAATACGCCACATATACTGGACTAGAGCCTAGGCGCTGGCAGTGTAGCGCTGCGGTGCTGGGTAAGAGCCTACGCACCTTTTACCAGCGCCGAAGCGTCAGCGTCGCGGCGCCACAGTGGTAGCCCCGTGGCGCCAACCTTGCGGAAAAATCCCAAAGTTGACTTTCGAAAGCAAACTCTACCCTACTCAGTGCCGCGACGCTGACCCTGTAGGAAAATCCCAAAGTCGACTTTTGAAGCCAAACTCTACCCTACTCCCAACCATCCCGGACCAGACTTGGACCAACCTCTTGAAAGGGGATCGGTTACGGTGACCGGAAGCACAACGGAAGCACAAAAATTTCGATTTTAGCATGTAAAAATTTCGGCCACCTCCATATCTTGGTGTAGCAAATACGAAAAACACAAACTATGTCATACATAGGGTGTTTTAGATTTTTACCTATCAATCACAAGGATTGATGAATGGCTCCAACTAAGGTGTAAACACCTTAGCTCTTCAAAGGATGACAAATCTTCAAGCTTCCAACCTTCAAAATTAGACCCACCACCAACTAGGTAGATCCCCTCTTAATTTGCGTTAGAAAACTAAGAGGATTTTTCAATGAGAATTCTTTTCTTTCCTCAACACTTGAAGAAGAAAAGAAGAAGAAAACTTGGAGAGAATGGCACCAAGAATTTCGGCCAAGAGCATGGAGAGGAGAGAAGGAGTTGTGTCTTGGTTGTGCAAAAAGCCAAAAACAAAATTTGCATGCCTTGCATTATTTTAATCAAAAGTAATCCACAACCTTCCACCTCCCAAGCATGCTTTGCATGTGGGCTTGTAACAACTTACAAGGGCCCATGGACTTTAGTTTAATTGTCTCAAACATATTTGAGCCCAATTANTTTTACTTCTCAACGGGATCTAGAAAGCTAGTACTTGTGTGGCCCTCAATGGTTCATTGATACAACTAGCCGTGGTTTCACATCTCTATGTTAGTCGGACTAAACATGTCCTTATATGAGCATACCCCAATTTCTCTATTCTTATTTATCAACTCCTTGATAATAAGAACGTCAGAACTCAAGTCTGATAGTACCCAACCAATCATGTTAAACGCCTAGCAGCATCGCTTACATGATTCCCTAGGTATCAAATGATAGTGCCTGCAAGAACCATTCAATTATGGTTAGCGTACAGTACGGTCCCTTTAACTCATATATCCCGACCGATTCGACAACCATTGGTTAATCGAGAGTTGTCAATGAATCGATACTATGTGTCATGTTGTAGTT